>NC_091282.1:640985237-641293698 GCF_032444005.1 Ranitomeya imitator | reverse complement strand
TTTTTTTATGCTCAAATATCTCATGCTTGTGGTTCAGTGGTTTCTGTTATTCCCTGATAATTAAGGAAACCTTTAGACTGTTGTCTAGTTGACAGTCCTGGTGGTCCAACTTGTTATTATTGTCTCTAGTGGTCCAGTGGCCTAATAAAATTGTTCTATTTGCCGTTATGTCTTATTAAAATATTCAAACTAACAGTATTAATAATAATAAAATTTGTGGTGTCAGGGGTAATAATCATTTATAATAAAAAATTGCCCTGGTGGTCCAGTGGATAATGATGTCATTGCTGTTTGTCTTGGGAGGGTAAATAATATCCTTGGTGGAAACAATCAGTTTAATACTATAGATGTTTAGTAATTTCTAGTGTTGGAGTTGATAATAGCACTGGTGGCCTAATGGGAAATAATATCCCTGGTGTCCAGTGGTCACTACTTTCTTGGGTTGAAGTCTTTGGTCTACAGTTTGTGCCAAAAGAACCCAATTAAGTCAACACTGTAGTCAGCACGATAACTGCTGCACGCACCGCTCAGAACTGCACACCATAGGGAGCTTGGTGAGTGCAGACTTAACATGGAGTTAAATTAGAGTGTGCGCCACCTAGTGGTCACTGTATTTAAAGAACTTACAGATCTTTTTTTTTTAAGGAAAAAAAATTGCACTCTGATCCACAAAATTAATCAGTGCAGAATTTTAAGCCACAGGGAAGTACAATTTTCTTTTTCCACCACTATCACACTGATCTGCGCTCTTGGCTTCAGGCAACGAAACATAAAGATGTGAAAGGAAATAAAATGTATCATGTTAATTAATTGAATTGCTGTAACCCGATTCCCTGTGCACTAGTTCTGGCTTCAGTTCAGGACGATGAATATATATTTGTTGTGACTTATGAGATGGAAACATTTCTTGAATTATTAATCAAGTCCTAACAATCAGATGGCAGCACCCCGGGGAAATGGGGTGTGAGCTAGACGCAACTTTTGTGTCTTGTTGGCGTCCTACTCTTTTATCTACTCTGGAATTAATATCTTTAGACAGGAGGATGCAGTAGAATGTTCTAGACACTACTATGTAGCGCTACTATAACGCTAATGTAAAATTACCGCTCATACATACCGTATGGCACTGCTATATAACACTAATATAAAATCACCTCTAATATGCCCTATGGCACTACAATGTAACACTAATATACAGGTGCTTCTCACAAAATTAGAATATTATCAGAAAGTAAATTTATTTCAATTTTTCAGTACAAAAAGTGAATCTTATATAGAGTCATTACAGAGTGATCTATTTCAATTGTTTCTTACTGTTAATGTTGATGATTATGGCTTACAGCCAATGAAAACCCAAAAGTCATTATGTCAATAGATTAGAATAATTAACAAAAAACACCTACAAAGGCTTCCTAAGCGTCTTAAAAGGTCCCTTGCTCTGTTACAGTAGCTCCACAATCATGGGGAAGACTGCTGATTTGACAGATATCCAGAAGGCATTCATTGACACACTCCACAAGGAGGGTAAGCCACAAAAGGTCATTACTGAAGAAGCTGTCTGTTCACAGAGTGCTGTATCCAAGCATATTAATGGAAAGTTGAGTGGAAGGGAAAACTGTGGTAGAAAAAGGTGCACAAGCAACCGGGATAACCACAGCCTTGGAAGGATTGTTAAGAAAAGGCCATAAAAAATTTGGACTGCTGCTGGAATCATTGCTCCAAGAGCCACCACACACAGACGTATCCAGGACATGGGCTACAAGTGTCACATTCCTTGTGTCAAGCCACTCATGACCAATAGACAATGCCAGGAGCATCTTACCTGGGCCAAGGAGAAAAAGAACTGGACTGTTGTCAGTGGTCCAAGGTGTTGTTTTCAGATGAAAGTGAATGTTGCATTTCATTTGGAAATCAAGTTCCCAGAGTCTGGATGAAGAGTGGAGAGGCCACAATCCAAGCTGCTTGAGGTCTGGTGTGAAGTTTCCACAATCATTGATGGTTTGGGCAGCCAAGTCATCTTCTAGTGTAGGTCCACTGTGTTTTATCAAGACCAAAGTCAGCGCAGCCGTCTACCAGGAGATTTTAGAGCACTTCATGCTTCCCTCTGACAAGCTTTTTGGAGATGGAAATGTCATTCTCCAGCAGGACTTGGCCCCTGTCCACACTGCCAAAAATACCAAAACCTGGTTTATAAACAACAGTATCACTGTGCTTGATTGGCCAGCAAACTCGCCTGACCTTAACCCTGTAAGAGGGTGGTGCTGTTATGGACAGTAAGGAACACGCTGTCACTTTAAGAGGCTGCACCCCCTTGTCTGGCGTGATGGAATGTTCTGCTTCTCACCCGGCAATAATCGGTGTAATGAACTAGTCTGTGCAGTGTGCAGGTGTGGAGCTGGAGCAGCGTCTGTGAGCTGAGGCTGCTGCAGAGAGGACTTTTTGTGCTGATAACTGAAAGAGGGAAGAACTGTGTCCTGATATAGCTGCAAGAGAGCCACGAAGCTACAGAGAAAGGGATTTACAGTTTCCAGGAGCATCTCTAGGATCCAGAGGCAAGGAGAAGACCACGTTTCACAGAGCTGACAGAAAGCCGTACGCACCACCGTATTAGACTGCTGGGGGCCCCCTGGGACTGGACCTGATTCTCCAACATCACCGTGAGTTTGTTCCTGTTTGGTGCACCTGTTAGGGCATAGTGTAGGCTTCATTAGTCAGTACACGGGAGCCGTGTGGCCTGCTTAGTAAAGGCCAGGGAGGTTATACGTAGAGTAGCTTCATCACTCGTTTATTGTTTGCATTTGCTTGTTAGACCTACTTTGAGTCTGTAATAGCTCTAGCACCGTGCTATTTTACGGAAAAGATAAAGTTTATTACTCTTGTAAATTGTCTTTTGCCATTGTATACCCCTGTTTGCATCTTCCTCATCCACTTCATTCCTTGCCTTCCAATAAATCTACCCTTTGTTGTTTGCACCTCATCTTGTGTTCAGTATTCTTCCTGCACCGTGGTGGTCCCCCAGCCATCGCTTTAACCCCATACAGAATCTATGGAGTATTGTCAAGAGGAAGATGAGAGCCACCAGACCCAACAATGCAGACAAGCTGAAGGCTGCTATCAAAGCAACCTGGGCTTCCATAACACCTCAGCAGTACCACAGGCTGATCGCCTCTTTGCCACGCCGCATTGATGTAGTTGTAAGGAGGAAGACTGGACCACGGGTACCTGTACCGAGCCGGGTCCGGAACTGTTGAGGCTGCCTCCCTTGTTGCCTGGGGGAAGGAATGAGGAGCCGGACCGACCTCATGACCCGGGTAGGAGGGGCAGCTTAAAAAGAAAAGCGCGTGCATCCATGGGCAGTTTGGCATGGATTTGCAGCAGAGTGGGGTCTGTTGAGCGGCGTGCTCCATCCTCTGAGCACCAATGTCACGATGGGCTGCGCTGTTTGGGCCCTGCCGCCTCCAGTGGGACCGCTGTAGAGGGAAGTACTGCACGCTCAGTAGCTGCCAGAGACAGAAGTTCCGTGCACTCAGTGACTGTGAGTACCGCACCTGTGCAGAGGCGAGAAGGCCGAGTACCGGACAGACTTTTGCAGCCTAACCTGCCACTTGCTTCCCTCCTGGTTACATTTGACTCTGAGAAAGTCGCGGCTTTGATTACTATGACCGTACGTGCTTATGGACTAGTGGCTCAGCGGAAGGTTCCGGAGACTGATCGCTGCCGCCAGAAGATGGACCATCGCTTAAAGGACCCCATCTGAGGACTTCACCTGTTCTACAACCTTTCCTCCTGTGGGATCATCTGCTGCAGAGGACCATACCATTACATGATAAGTTCTTTCCTTGGACTGCTATTGTTTTACAGTTGTTACCCCTATTATCCCTCCTTTAACCATTAACCTCCCTGCGAGGAGTGAATACCTTGTTTATCAAATTGTTACATCTTGATAACCCTTGCTCTGCCTCTTGTCACTGCATGCCGCAATCTGCTACATAGTAACTGTTGCAAAAGTAGCCTCGACCAAGTATTGAGTGCATTTACTGAACATACATTTCAGTAGGCCAACATAACGGATTTTAAAATCATTTTTCAAGCTGGGGTAATAAAGTATTCTAATTTACTGAGACAATGGCTTTTGGGTTTTAATTGGCTGTAAGCCATAATCATCAACATTAAAGGGAACCTGTC
Organism: Ranitomeya imitator; assembly: GCF_032444005.1. Taxonomy (NCBI): domain Eukaryota; kingdom Metazoa; phylum Chordata; class Amphibia; order Anura; family Dendrobatidae; genus Ranitomeya; species Ranitomeya imitator. The sequence goes on along the minus strand of NC_091282.1, from coordinate 641,289,513 downwards.
ACCCCCAAAATCGAAGATGAGCTAAGCCCACCGGCATCAGGGGCTTATCTACAGCATTCTGTAATGCTGTAGATAAAGCCCCAGATGTATCCTGAAAGATGAGAAAAAGAGGTTAGATTATACTCATCCAGGGGCGGTCCCGCTGCGGTGCGGTCCGACGGGCGTCACGGTCCAGTTTGGGGCCTCCTATCTTCTTACGATGACGTCCTCTTCTTGTCTTCACGCTGCGGCTAAATCGGCGCAGGCATACTTTGTCTGCCTTGTTTGGAGCAGAGCAAAGTACTGCAGTGCGCAGGCACTGGGAAAGGTCAGAGAGGCCCGACACCTGCGCACTGCAGTACTTTGCTCTGCCCTCAACAGGACAGAGTATGCCTGCACCGGAGCCGCAGCATGAAGACAAGAAGAGGACTTCATCCTATGAAAATAGGAGGCCCGGCACGGACCACGACGCCCATTGGATCGGACCGCAGCGGGACAGCCCCCGGGTGAGTATAATCTAACCTCTTTTTCTCTTCTTTCAGGGGCTTATCTACAGGATTACAGAATGCTGTAGATAAGCCCCTGATGCTGGTGGGCTTAGCTCATCTTCATTTTTGGGGGTGACAGGTTCCCTTTAACAGAAATAAACACTTGAAATAGATCACTCTGTTTGTAATGACTCTATATTATATATGAGTTTCACTTTTTGTATTGAAGAACTGAAATAAATTAACTTTTTGATGATATTCTAATTTTGTGAGAAGCACCTGTAACATCTTCTCTAATATAATGTATGACACTACTATATAACACTAATTAAAAATCACCTCTAATATGCCGTATAGCACTACTATATAACACTAATATAAGGTCACCTCTAATATATCGTATGGCACTACTATATAACACTAATATAGAACCAAAAACACAAGACTTTCTACAAGACTGGGGAGTCCACCACTCCTCTGTGGGCCATTTGCACTGAAGCTGTTCCATACAGCATGTTCACATGGATATTTTCTCTCTGAACCCTGCTTATACAGGTACTATACAGATGATCAGGTTTTTAAATACATCAGATGGGGATTATATACATTAGATAGGACTGCTCTATTATGGGTATACCTTGACGATCAGTGGAGCAGCTTAATATACATTTTTTTGCAAAAAAACGTATTAACTAAATACCCTGTATTTTTTCATTTTTTGACTAGCACTTGCTTATTTACTGTGACTTTTTTACAACAGAGTATTTTTTACCTCGCTGTGCGCTTTTGTGTTTTCAAGTTTCTTGGTGGTGTGAACAGGTTTCTACAGACTTGCTCACTGTGCAAGTAGCCCATGTGTTTTTGGTTCTATAATTGTTCTCTTGTTTCTACAAGACTGGGGAGTCCACCACTCCTCTATGGGCCATTTGCACTGATGCTGTTCTATCCAGCATGTTCACATGGATATTTTCTCTCTGAACCCTGCTTATACAGGTACTATACAGATGATCAGGTTTTTAAATACATCAGATGGGGATTATATACATTAGATAGGACTGCTCTATTATGGGTATACCTTGACGATTGGTGGAGCAGCTTAATATACATTTTTTTTGCAAAAAAACGTATTAACTAGATACCCTGTATTTTTTTCATTTTTTGACTAGCACTTGCTTACTTACTGTGACTTTTTTACAACAGAGTATTTTTGACTTCGCTGTGCGCTTTTGTGTCTTATATAACACTAATGTAACATCACCTCTAATATACCTTATGGCACTACTATATAATACCTATGTAACATCACGTCTAATATGCCCTATGGCGCTACTACATAACAGTAACGTAATACACCCTATGGCACTACTATATAACACTAATGTAAAATCACCTCTAATATATCGTATGGCACTACTATATAACACTAATGTAGCATCACCTCTAATATACCGTATGGCACTACTATATAATACTAATGTAACATCACCTCTAATATACCGTATGGCACTACTATATAACACTAATGTAACATCACCTCTAATATACCGTATGGCACTACTATATAACACTAATGTAACATCACCTCTAATATACCGTATGGCACTACTATATAACACTAATGTAACATCACCTCTAATATACCGTATGGCACTACTATATAACACTAATGTAACATCACCTCTAATATACCGTATGGCACTACTATATAACACTAATGTAACATCACCTCTAATATACCGTATGGCACTACTATATAACACTAATGTAACATCACCTCTAATATACCGTATGGCACTACTATATAACACTAATGTAACATCACCTCTAATATACCGTATGGCACTACTATATAACACTAATGTAACGTCACCTCTAATATACCGTATGGCACTACTATATAACACTAATGTAACGTCACCTCTAATATACCGTATGGCGCTACTATATAACACTAATGTAACATCACCTCTAATATACCGTATGGCGCTACTATATAACACTAATGTAACATCACCTCTAATATACCGTATGGCACTACTATATAACACTAATGTAACATCACCTCTAATATACCGTATGGCACTACTATATAACACTAATGTAACATCACCTCTAATATACCGTATGGCACTACTATATAACACTAATGTAAAATCACGATTTACCATTGCTACATAGCACTGATATAAGATGGCATTATAAATGACTTGTTTGGTGTATAGTTTAGTATATGGCACTGTTATGTGGCTACTTGGGCTTTCCTCTGCCACTGTCCTGACAGAAGTATACTGTCTGCTATTTCTGACTGAGGTCCAGCATCCAGTACTACTATGAACGATACCGTCGGTCCTGCTGTGTGGCCTTATTGCATACTCCCAGCCCCCCTATAAGCGCAGTATAGCAGGACCCATAGGGAGCACTGTATGGGCACGGACACTGCTATAGTCATCTAGTATATGAATAGAACATACATACAAAGGTCTATTGCTCATTTAGAAACATTCTCAAAAATATAACACAGATTTGTGAACATCCATCGCACATTCCTGTCTGTGCAGAGACGGGCGTGTGTCAGTGAGCTGAAACAGTGTAAAGTTCCCCTGAGGGTACTTCGGGGGCCTCCTGTACCCACTCCGATACATACTGATAACCCAGTGCTTTCTGTTTTTCCCTAATATCCAAGAAGTTCTGTAGAATTGTTATCATTAGGTGATAGTATCCCTGGTGGTCTAGTGGTCTAATAATATTCCCTGTGCGGTTGGGGGTTAGTAATAAGTGTTAGTAATACTAACACTAATAATTATATACTATTGTGATGCTTGATATACTATTTTTATACTAAATCATCCTGGTGGTCTAGGGACTAAGTGTGACATAATTATGTCTAGAGAGTTTAAGCATTACTTTTGGTGGTAGTAAAGTGTTTAGTTAGTCTATTGTTCGAGTTGATGTTAATGTCTCTAATGGTCCACGAGAGTAGAATATCCCTGGTGGTCCAGCAAAGTGGAATATCCCTGGTGGTCCAGCAGAGTAGAATATCCCCGGTGGTCCAGCAGAGTGGAAAATCCCCGGTGGTCTAGCAGAGTAGAATATCCCTGGTGGTCCAGCCGAGTAGAATATCCCTGGTGGTCCAGCAGAGTAAAATATCCCTGGTGGTCCAGGAGAGAAGAATATCGCTGGTGGTCCAGCAGAGTGGAATATCCCTGGTGGTCCAGCAGAGTGGAATATCCCTGGTGGTCCAGCAGAGTGGAATATCCCTGGTGGTCCAGCAGAGTAGAGTATCCCCTGGTGGTCCAGCAGAGTGGAATATCCCTGGTGGTCCAGCAGAGTAGAGTATCCCTGGTGGTCCAGCAGAGTAGAGTATCCCTGGTGGTCCAGCAGAGTAGAGTATCCCTGGTGGTCCAGAACAGAGGAATATCCCTGGTGGTCCAGGAGAGTAGAATATACCTGGTGTTCAGTGGTCACTATTTTTTCAGGCTGCAGTTTGTGCTAAAAGAAGCAGAGTAAGCCAACCATGCATTGATCGCATTCACTGCTGCATGCCCAGTAGACGCACATAAGAAGATACTCCCTGTAAAGTCCCCCTGACTTTCTTTACATTTTTGCCCATACTATTAAATTTCTTTTAGTCACTTTTATGACTGATCACATGACCTGGTACGTTGCCTCAAGGGCGTCGTACACAGTCTGCAAGACTCTGCTGTACACTGATGAGAGGCAAACAGCTGTCTGTAGAGGAGATTCTGGCTATGCTGGCCCCCACTGCTGCCCCCAGGAATCCTATAGACTTCCATAGGTTCATGCGTGATGGACCTTCCTAAGGATGGAAAGAGGCAATGTGGCTGCTTCTCACGTATAGAGGTCAAATTAGGAGTAAGAGCCAAATATACTCACGCAAGAGGGAAGGTCACTAGAATACCAAATGTTATGTGTATCCTTGTATGTGTGTATGTATATGTTTCTGTATGTATATATGTGTGTGTATGTATGTACGGTATGTATGCTTGTGCACATATGAATGTGTGTGTGTGTATGTAGGAATGTGTTTGTGTATATGCATGTGTTATATGTGTGTGTGTGTATGTGACTGTACATGTGCATGTGTTTGTAAATGTGTGTGTATGTAGGTGTGTACATGTATGAATATGTATGTACACATTTGTGTGTATGTGTGTATATACAGTCATGGCCAAAAGTATTGACACCCCTGTAATTCTGTCAGATAATACTCAGTTTCTTCCTGAAAATGATTGCAATCACAAATTCTTTGGTATTATTATCTTCATTTAATTTGTCTTAAATGAAAAAACACAAAAGAGAATGAAGCAAAAAGCAAAACATTGATCATTTCACACAAAACTCCCAAAATGGGCCAGACAAAAGTATTGGCACCCTCAGCCTAATACTTGGTTGCACAACCTTTAGCCAAAATAACTGCGACCAACCACTTCCGGTAACCATCAATGAGTTTCTTACAATGCTCTGCTGGAATTTTAGACCATTCTTCTTTGGCAAACTGCTCCAGGTCCCTGATATTTGAAGGGTGCCTTCTCCAAACTGCCATTTTTGTTCTATGGGATTCAGGTCTGGACTCATTGCTGGCCACCTTAGAAGTCTCCAATGCTTTCTCTCAAACCATTTTCTAGTGCTTTTTGAAGTGTGTTTTGGGTCATTGTCCTGCTGGAAGACCCATGACCTCTGAGGGAGACCCAGCTTTCTCACACTGGGCCCTACATTATGCTGCAAAATTTGTTGGTAGTCTTCAGACTTCATAATGCCATGCACACGGTCAAGCAGTCCAGTGCCAGAGGCAGCAAAGCAAGCCCAAAACATCAGGGAACCTCCGTCATGTTTGACTGTAGGGACCGTGTTCTTTTCTTTGAATGCCTCTTTTTTTCTCCTGTAAACTCTATGTTGATGCCTTTGCCCAAAAAGCTCTACTTTTGTCTCATCTGACCAGAGAACATTCTTCCAAAACGTTTTAGGCTTTTTCAGGTAAGTTTTGGCAAACTCCAGCCAGGCTTTTTTATGTCTCGGGGTAAGAAGTGGGGTCTTCCTGGGTCTCCTACCATACAGTCCCTTTTCATTCAGACGCCAACGGATAGTACGGATTGACACTGTTGTACCCTCGGACTGCAGGGCAGCTTGAACTTGTTTGGATGTTAGTCTAGGATCTTTATCCAACATCCGCGCAATCTTGCGTTGAAATCTCTTGTAAATTTTTCTTTTCCGTCCACATCTAGGGAGGTTAGCCACAGTGCCATGGGCTTTAAACTTCTTGATGACACTGCGCACGGTAGACACAGGAACATTCAGGTCTTTGGAGATGGACTTGTAGCCTTGAGATTGCTCATGCTTCCTCACAATTTGGTTTCTCAAGTCCTCAGACAGTTCTTTGGTCTTCTTTCTTTTCTCCATGCTCAATGTGGTACACACAAGGACACAGGACAGAGGTTGAGTCAACTTTAATCCATGTCAACTGGCTGCAAGTGTGATTTAGTTATTGCCAACACCTGTTAGGTGCCACAGGTAAGTTACAGGTGCTGTTAATTACACAAACTAGAGAAGCATCACATGATTTTTCGAACAGTGCCAATACTTTTGTCCACCCCCTTTTTTATGTTTGGTGTGGAATTATATCCAATTTGGCTTTAGGACAATTCTTTTTGTGTTTTTTTCATTTAAGACGAATTAAATGAAGATAATAATACCAAATAATTTGTGTTTGCAATCATTTACAGGAATGTATGTACAATCTAATACATGACTGTATGTACATGTGAGTGTGTATGTAAGTGTATATGTGTGTATGTGAGTGTATATATGTATGTATATATATATGTATGTATATGTGTGAGTATGTACTGTATGTGTGAATATACATGTCTATGTATGTGTGTGTGTGTATGTATGCAAGTGTATATGTGTGTATGTCTGTACGTACATGTGTGTATATGTGTGAATATATGTGTGTATTTGAGTATGTGTAGGTAGTGTGTATGTGTGAATATACATATGTGTGTACGTAAGTGTGCATGTGAATATATATGTGTGTATGTGTGCATGTGAAGGTATATGTGTGTGTATGTAAGTGTGTATGTGTATGTAAGTGTGTGTGTATGTATATGTATGCGTGTGAGTGAGTGTGTATGTCTGTGTGTGTATATGTGAGTGGATATGTCTGTGTGTGAGTGGATATGTGTGTGTATGTGAGTGGATATGTCTGTGTGTGGATATGTGTGTGTATGTGAGTGGATATGTCTGTGTGTGAGTCGATATGTGTGTGTATGTGAGTTGATATGTCTGTGTGAGTGGATATGTCTGTGTATGTGAGTTGATATGTCTGTGTGTGAGTGGATATGTGTGTATGTGAGTGGATATGTGTGTGTGTGTATACGTCTCTGTGTGTGTGGATAGGTGTGAGCATGTGAGCAGATATGTCTGTGTGTGAGTCGATATGTGTGTGTATGTGAGTTGATATGTCTGTGTGTGAGTGGATATGTGTGTATGTGAGTGGATATGTCTGTGTGTGAGTTGATATGTGTGTGCATGTGAGTGGATATGTCTGTGTATGAGTGGATAGGTGTGAGTATGTGACTGGATATGTCTGTGTGTGTGTGTCGATAGGTGTGAGTATGTGAGTGGATATGTCTGGGTATGTGAGTATATGTGTGTGTATGTGAGTGGATATGTCTGTGTGTGAGTGGATATGTCTGTGAGTGGATATGTGTGTGAGTGGATATGTCTGTGTGTGAGTGGATATGTGTGTGTATGTGAGTGGATATGTCTGTGTGTGAGTGGATATGTCGGTGTGAGTGGATATGTGTGTGTATGTGAGTGGATATGTCTGTGTATATGTGTGTGTGTATATGTCTGTGTGTGGATATGTGTGTGTGAGTGTATATGTCTGTGTGTGAATGTGAGTGGATATGTATGTGTGTGTATGTGAGCGGATGTCTGTGTGTAAGTGTATTTGTGTGTATTTGAGTGTATGTGTGTGTGTGAGTGTATATGTCTGTGTGTGTATGTGAGTGGATGTCTGTGTGTGTGTGTGTGTGTGTGTGTCTGTGTGTATGTGAGTGGATGTGTGTGTGTCCATAGAATCTCATACATTTAGTAGCTAACACCCCATAGAATAACATGTCCCATCTATTCTTCTACCCATCTCACCTGACCGTCTCCACATCCTCCCATTACATAACCCCGTCTGCAGAATAAAACTTAATAAAGTAGAATCCAGATCCCAGAAACTTGTACCTATTCCGCCCTCTAGATGTAGCAGAGCTGATTGTGTGATGCCCGGCTTGTGCACCTTTGAACCTCTCTGTGTTCAGACGATGCAGTAGGATTGTCTGCAGCCCCACTGGTCGGGACAGACAACCTAGTAGTATCCCTATAATCAATGACAACCTCGGCTCTGCTGCATCTGACTATCCATGGCAGGTGAGGTCACTTACTTGTGAGGCTCCGGGTCCTGAGGAGAATGGGTGCAGTGAGTGCGGTGCAGCCTTGGGAGGATGTTGCAGTTGGGGCAATGCGGAGGTGAATGCAGCGGAGCCAGGATCTAGTGTTACAGGATGCTCGGTGCGCCCGCCTCTCCTCTGCTGATCTCTATGGGAAGCCCCCTGGCTCAGACTCTGGGAGGGAACGGAGGGGGCACCGGGTGCAGGAGGAGGGAATCTTGGCGAGGGAAGGGTGAGATTCGGGATGGAATTAGCAGTTTCTTCAATCAATGGCTTCCATGCTGATTCATTAGACTTATCACAAACTGCGGAGATTCTTGCAGCAGAAATGATGGATGAGGTCGGTCTGGGACGGTGCACGATGACCACGGCCAGACAGACCTACCTGAGAGTGATTCCCCTTACAATCAATAAAATCCTCAGCAAAAAAAGAAGTTATCAAGAAATGTTCGAAGTGGTTAATTATTAAGATGGTGCTGCTTCATATTATTTTCTGGAAGAGTTGGGTGAAGACTAATAGCAAACCTTACTATCTACTAAAATATCACTGCTATAAATCTATCTAACCCACTATGTACAAGAATATAACTACTATAATACAGCCCCTATGTACAAGAATATAACTACAATAATACTGCTCCCTATGTACAAGAATATAACTACAATAATACTGCTCCCTATGTACAACAATATAACTACTATAATACTGCTCCCTATGTACAAGAATATAACTACAATAATACTGCTCCCTATGTACAAGAATATAACTACTATAATACTGACCCTATGTACAAGAATATAACTACAATAATACTGCTCCTATGTGCAAGAATATAACTACTATAATACTGCTCCTATGTACAAGAATATAACTACTATAATACTGCTCCTATGTGCAAGAATATAACTACTATAATACTGCCCACTATGTACAAGAATATAACTACTATAATACTGCCCCTATGTACAACAATATAACTACTATAATACTGCTCCTATGTACAGGAATATAACTACTATAATACTGCCCCTATGTACAAGAATATATCTACTATAATACTGCCTCTATGTACAAGAATATATCTACTATAATACTGCTCCCTATATACAAGAATATATCTACTATAATACTGCCTCTATGTACAAGAATATATCTACTATAATACTGCTCCTATATACAAGAATATAACTACTATAATACTGCTCCTATGTAGAAGAATATAACTACTATAATACTGCCCCTATGTACAAGAATATAACTACTATAATACTGCTCCTATGTAGAAGAATATAACTACTATAATACTGCCCCTATGTACAAGAATATATCTACTATAATACTGCCTCTATGTACAAGAATATATCTACTATAATACTGCTCCCTATATACAAGAATATATCTACTATAATACTGCCTCTATGTACAAGAATATATCTACTATAATACTGCTCCCTATGTACAAGAATATAACTACTATAATACTGCTCCCTATGTACAAGAATATAACTACTATAATACTGCCTCTATGTACAAGAATATATCTACTATAATACTGCCTCTATGTACAAGAATATAACTACTATAATACTGCCCCTATGTACAAGAATATAACTACTATAATACTGCTCCTATGTAGAAGAATATAACTACTATAATACTGCCCCTATGTACAAGAATATATCTACTATAATACTGCCTCTATGTACAAGAATATATCTACTATAATACTGCTCCCTATATACAAGAATATATCTACTATAATACTGCCTCTATGTACAAGAATATATCTACTATAATACTGCTCCCTATGTACAAGAATATAACTACTATAATACTGCTCCCTATGTACAAGAATATAACTACTATAATACTGCCTCTATGTACAAGAATATATCTACTATAATACTGCCTCTATGTACAAGAATATAACTACTATAATACTGCCTCTATGTACAAGAATATAACTACTATAATACTGCTCCCTATATACAAGAATATATCTACTATAATACTGCCTCTATGTACAAGAATATATCTACTATAATACTGCTCCCTATATACAAGAATATATCTACTATAATACTGCCCCTATATACAAGAATATAACTACTATAATACTGCTCCCTATGTACAAGAATATAACTACTATAATACTGCTCCCTATATACAAGAACATAACTACTATAATACTGTCCCCTATGTACAAGAATATAACTACTATAATACTGTTCCTATGTACAAGAATATAACTACTATAATACGGTCCCCTATATACAAGAATATAACTACTATAATACTGTTCCCTATGTACAAGAATATAACTACTATAATACTGCCCCTATGTACAAGAATATAACTACTATAATACTGCTCCTGTGTACAAGAATATAACTACTATAATACTGCCTCCTCTGTACAAGAATATAACTACTATAATACTGTTCCCTATGTACAAGAATATAACTACTATAATACTGCCCCTATGTACAAGAATATAACTACTATAATACTGCTCCTATGTACAAGAATATAACTACTATAATACTGCTCCTATGTACAAGAATATAACTACTATAATACTGCTCCTATGTACAAGAATATAACTACTATAATACTGCTCCTATGTACAAGAATATAACTACTATAATACTGCTCCTATGTACAAGAATATAACTACTATAATACTGCTCCTATGTACAAGAATATAACTACTATAATACTGCTCCTATGTAGAAGAATATAACTACTATAATACTGCCCCTATGTACAAGAATATATCTACTATAATACTGCCTCTATGTACAAGAATATATCTACTATTATACTGCTCCCTATATACAAGAATATATCTACTATAATACTGCCTCTATGTACAAGAATATATCTACTATAATACTGCTCCCTATGTACAAGAATATATCTACTATAATACTGCCCCTATATACAAGAATATAACTACTATAATACTGCTCCCTATGTACAAGAATATAACTACTATAATACTGCTCCCTATATACAAGAATATAACTACTATAATACTGTCCCCTATGTACAAGAATATAACTACTATAATACTGTTCCTATGTACAAGAATATAACTACTATAATACTGTCCCCTATATACAAGAATATAACTACTATAATACTGTTCCCTATGTACAAGAATATAACTACTATAATACTGCCCCTATGTACAAGAATATAACTACTATAATACTGCTCCTGTGTACAAGAATATAACTACTATAATACTGCCTCCTCTGTACAAGAATATAACTACTATAATACTGTTCCCTATGTACAAGAATATAACTACTATAATACTGCCCCTATGTACAAGAATATAACTACTATAATACTGCTCCTATGTACAAGAATATAACTACTATAATACTGCTCCTATGTACAAGAATATAACTACTATAATACTGCTCCTATGTACAAGAATATAACTACTATAATACTGCCCCTATGTACAAGAATACAACTACTATAATACTGCCCCTATGTACAAGAATATAACTACTATAATACTGTTCCTATGTGTATAATACAGTAGTAATCGGGAACCCTATGAATTAGCAATAAATACTTGGCACTCAGACGAACTTTTTGCATGATCAGAAGTGAATAATTCATTTATTTAGTGCATCCAGCTTAATTGTTAAACGTTTTCGGTCTACAAAGACCTTCATCAGAAACAGTTATTGGATTACTGAATGCCACGAAGAGTAAATGTGGGCCCACAGGGGTGCCAACAAACGGCAGAGTGCGGGAGAATATGGCGCCTTAAAGAGCCTGGAGAAGCGGGAGCAGGGCGCTGTAGAAAGGCGAGAAGATCGCAATGGCACAAGCGCTAAGACCTCCAATGGCACCGGCGCCGAACCGCTAGAGACGCGCACTCCCGGGACTGCGCGTCTCTAGCGGTTCGGCGCCGGTGCCATTGGAGGTCTTAGCGCTTGTGCCATTGCGAGCTTCTCGCCTTTCTACAGCGCCCTGCTCCCGCTTCTCCAGGCTCTTTAAGGCGCCATATTCTCCCGGACTCTGCCGTTTGTTGGCACCCCTGTGGGCCCACATTTACTCTTCGTGGCATTCAGTAATCCAATAACTGTTTCTGATGAAGGTCTTTGTAGACCGAAAACGTTTAACAATTAAGCTGGATGCACTAAATAAATGAATTATTCACTTCTGATCATGCAAAAAGTTCGTCTGAGTGCCAAGTATTTATTGCTTTGATTTGACGGGTTGGAAACCTAACTTGTGCACCCCCAAGAAGCCAAGAGTGCCGTGCTTTATATTGCCCTATGAATTAGCGTTATACCGCGATTTCTTCAAGATAGCTCAATACAACATCTCTATGAGACAGAACTTTGGTATATCTGGCTGGGTCAGCACACTAGAAATAGCTAATAGAATTAGAGAAGTGATGAGGGAATCTGTTTCTATACATAGAAAGTGGAGGAAACTATTTCCGTATAGCTTAATGTCAAGCAAGATTGAGGTGCTACAATTTAATGCTTTCCAGTTGCCTAACCACGATTATACACTGTTTATACATGTGTGTGTATGTATATATATATATATATATATATATATATATTGTAGCATATATATATACTACACTGGGGACACTCGCTTGGCACGGGATTAGCGCACTCAGGCACGGTTTTCTTATAAAACACAGTCTCTAGGTTTATTTCACATCAGCATAAACCACATCCTCAGAACTTGGTAACAGCTTGAACACCGTCTGTACATATTCAACTTCACCACAATTCGTCTCTGACCCCGGTCAGCATAAGACACGGACCTCGTCCATTACCTGCTGGCGACCTTCACAGGTTCCTGGACACCTCTTGGCCTCAGAGGTGCCCCATACACAATGTCTCTCTCTTCTAACCCCGGTTAGCATAACACGGATCCCTTTCCGTTACCTGTTGGTGCCGCACAGGTTTCTCAGATACCTCTCCTCCATAGAGGTATCCTTCAGACGTTTCTCACTCTGACCCCGGTCACTTCAACACGGATCTCCATCCCAGGGCCGCCATCAGGGCATTACAGCCGTGACTGGCGTAAGGGGCCAGGTGAGCAGAGGGGGCCCGATGCGGGCCCCCTCTTACCTGCTCACCGGGCCCCTACCGGCAGCCGCAGGCTGAACCGGGCCCTTAGCGGCGGCCGGCGCTGCAGCTGTACGCTATTGACATGCGGGCCCGCGCCCGCACGTCAATAGTTAACAGCCGCCAGCCGCAGCGTGCAGGTCGCCGGCGTCTGACGTCATTGTCAGTCGCCGGCGAGTGCACAGTGCAGCTGCGTGGAGAGAGGAGCACGGCAGGTAAGTAGAACTTTTTTTTTTTTTCTATTAAGAGCGGAGAGCGGCGATCGGGGGGGGGGGGGGGGGTTTGGGCAGAAGGCTGGACACAGAGGGGGCAGAAGGCCGCTGGACACAGAGGGGGCAGAAGGCCGCTGGACACAGGGGGGCAGAAGGCCGCTGGACACAGAGGGGGCAGAAGGCCGCTGGACACAGGGGGGCAGAAGGCCGCTGGACACAGAGGGGGCAGAAGGCCGCTGGACACAGAGGGGGCAGAAGGCCGCTGGACACAGGGGGGCAGAAGGCAGCTGGACACAGGGGGGCAGAAGGCAGCTGGACACAGAGGGGGCAGAAGGCAGCTGGACACGGGGGCAGAAGGCAGCTGGACACAGGGGGGCAGAAGGCAGCTGGACACAGAGGGGGCAGAAGGCAGCTGGACACAGAGGGGGCAGAAGGCAGCTGGACACAGGGGGGCAGAAGGCAGCTGGACACAGAGGGGGCAGAAGGCAGCTGGACACAGGGGGACAGAAGGCAGCTGGACACAGAGGGGGCAGAAGGCAGCTGGACACAGGGGGGCAGAAGGCAGCTGGACACAGAGGGGGCAGAAGGCCGCTGGACACAGAGGGGGCAGAAGGCAGCTGGACACAGGGGGGCAGAAGGCAGCTGGACACAGGGGGGCAGAAGGCAGCTGGACACAGAGGGGGCAGAAGGCAGCTGGACACGGGGGCAGTAAAGCTGGACACAGAGGGGGCAGAAGGCAGCTGGACACAGGGGGGCAGAAGGCAGCTGGACACAGAGGGGGCAGAAGGCAGCTGGACACGGGGGCAGAAGGCAGCTGGACACGGGGGCAGAAGGCAGCTGGACACAGGGGGGCAGTAAAGCTGGACACAGGGGGGCAGAAGGCAGCTGGACACAGAGGGGGCAGAAGGCAGCTGGACACAGGGGGGCAGAAGGCAGCTGGACACAGAGGGGGCAGAAGGCAGCTGGACACAGGGGGGCAGAAGGCAGCTGGACACAGAGGGGGCAGAAGGCAGCTGGACACGGGGGCAGAAGGCAGCTGGACACAGGGGGGCAGAAGGCAGCTGGACACAGAGGGGGCAGAAGGCAGCTGGACACAGGGGGGCAGTAAAGCTGGACACAGGGGGGCAGAAGGCAGCTGGACACAGAGGGGGCAGAAGGCAGCTGGACACAGGGGGGCAGAAGGCAGCTGGACACAGAGGGGGCAGAAGGCAGCTGGACACAGGGGGGCAGAAGGCAGCTGGACACAGATGGGGCAGAAGGCAGCTGGACACAGAGGGGGCAGAAGGCAGCTGGACACGGGGGCAGAAGGCAGCTGGACACAGGGGGGCAGAAGGCAGCTGGACACAGAGGGGGCAGAAGGCAGCTGGACACAGGGGGGCAGTAAAGCTGGACACAGGGGGGCAGAAGGCAGCTGGACACAGAGGGGGCAGAAGGCAGCTGGACACAGGGGGGCAGAAGGCAGCTGGACACAGAGGGGGCAGAAGGCAGCTGGACACAGGGGGGCAGAAGGCAGCTGGACACAGATGGGGCAGAAGGCAGCTGGACACAGAGGGGGCAGAAGGCAGCTGGACACAGGGGGGCAGAAGGCAGCTGGACACGGGGCAGAAGGCAGCTGGACACAGAGGGGGCAGAAGGCAGCTGGACACAGAGCGGGCAGAAGGCAGCTGGACACAGAGGGGGCAGAAGGCAGCTGGACACAGAGGGGGCAGAAGGCAGCTGGACACAGGGGGGCAGAAGGCCGCTGGACACAGAGGGTGCAGAAGGCAGCTGGACACAGGGGGGCAGAAGGCCGCTGGACACAGAGGGGGCAGAAGGCCGCTGGACACAGGGGGGCAGAAGGCCGCTGGACACAGAGGGGGCAGAAGGCCGCTGGACACAGGGGGGCAGAAGGCAGCTGGACACAGGGGGGCAGAAGGCAGCTGGACACAGAGGGGGCAGAAGGCAGCTGGACACGGGGGCAGAAGGCAGCTGGTCACAGGGGGGCAGAAGGCAGCTGGACACAGAGGGGGCAGAAGGCAGCTGGACACAGGGGGGCAGAAGGCAGCTGGACACAGAGGGGGCAGAAGGCAGCTGGACACAGGGGGACAGAAGGCAGCTGGACACAGAGGGGGCAGAAGGCAGCTGGACACAGGGGGGCAGAAGGCAGCTGGACACAGAGGGGGCAGAAGGCCGCTGGACACAGAGGGGGCAGAAGGCAGCTGGACACAGGGGGGCAGAAGGCAGCTGGACACAGGGGGGCAGAAGGCAGCTGGACACAGAGGGGGCAGAAGGCAGCTGGACACGGGGGCAGTAAAGCTGGACACAGAGGGGGCAGAAGGCAGCTGGACACAGGGGGGCAGAAGGCAGCTGGACACAGAGGGGGCAGAAGGCAGCTGGACACGGGGGCAGAAGGCAGCTGGACACGGGGGCAGAAGGCAGCTGGACACAGGGGGGCAGTAAAGCTGGACACAGGGGGGCAGAAGGCAGCTGGACACAGAGGGGGCAGAAGGCAGCTGGACACAGGGGGGCAGAAGGCAGCTGGACACAGAGGGGGCAGAAGGCAGCTGGACACAGGGGGGCAGAAGGCAGCTGGACACAGAGGGGGCAGAAGGCAGCTGGACACGGGGGCAGAAGGCAGCTGGACACAGGGGGGCAGAAGGCAGCTGGACACAGAGGGGGCAGAAGGCAGCTGGACACAGGGGGGCAGTAAAGCTGGACACAGGGGGGCAGAAGGCAGCTGGACACAGAGGGGGCAGAAGGCAGCTGGACACAGGGGGGCAGAAGGCAGCTGGACACAGAGGGGGCAGAAGGCAGCTGGACACAGGGGGGCAGAAGGCAGCTGGACACAGATGGGGCAGAAGGCAGCTGGACACAGAGGGGGCAGAAGGCAGCTGGACACGGGGGCAGAAGGCAGCTGGACACAGGGGGGCAGAAGGCAGCTGGACACAGAGGGGGCAGAAGGCAGCTGGACACAGGGGGGCAGTAAAGCTGGACACAGGGGGGCAGAAGGCAGCTGGACACAGAGGGGGCAGAAGGCAGCTGGACACAGGGGGGCAGAAGGCAGCTGGACACAGAGGGGGCAGAAGGCAGCTGGACACAGGGGGGCAGAAGGCAGCTGGACACAGATGGGGCAGAAGGCAGCTGGACACAGAGGGGGCAGAAGGCAGCTGGACACAGGGGGGCAGAAGGCAGCTGGACACGGGGCAGAAGGCAGCTGGACACAGAGGGGGCAGAAGGCAGCTGGACACAGAGCGGGCAGAAGGCAGCTGGACACAGAGGGGGCAGAAGGCAGCTGGACACAGAGGGGGCAGAAGGCAGCTGGACACAGGGGGGCAGAAGGCCGCTGGACACAGAGGGTGCAGAAGGCAGCTGGACACAGGGGGGCAGAAGGCCGCTGGACACAGAGGGGGCAGAAGGCCGCTGGACACAGGGGGGCAGAAGGCCGCTGGACACAGAGGGGGCAGAAGGCCGCTGGACACAGGGGGGCAGAAGGCAGCTGGACACAGGGGGGCAGAAGGCAGCTGGACACAGAGGGGGCAGAAGGCAGCTGGACACGGGGGCAGAAGGCAGCTGGTCACAGGGGGGCAGAAGGCAGCTGGACACAGAGGGGGCAGAAGGCAGCTGGACACAGGGGGGCAGAAGGCAGCTGGACACAGAGGGGGCAGAAGGCAGCTGGACACAGGGGGACAGAAGGCAGCTGGACACAGAGGGGGCAGAAGGCAGCTGGACACAGGGGGGCAGAAGGCAGCTGGACACAGAGGGGGCAGAAGGCCGCTGGACACAGAGGGGGCAGAAGGCAGCTGGACACAGGGGGGCAGAAGGCAGCTGGACACAGGGGGGCAGAAGGCAGCTGGACACAGAGGGGGCAGAAGGCAGCTGGACACGGGGGCAGTAAAGCTGGACACAGAGGGGGCAGAAGGCAGCTGGACACAGGGGGGCAGAAGGCAGCTGGACACAGAGGGGGCAGAAGGCAGCTGGACACGGGGGCAGAAGGCAGCTGGACACGGGGGCAGAAGGCAGCTGGACACAGGGGGGCAGTAAAGCTGGACACAGGGGGGCAGAAGGCAGCTGGACACAGAGGGGGCAGAAGGCAGCTGGACACAGGGGGGCAGAAGGCAGCTGGACACAGAGGGGGCAGAAGGCAGCTGGACACAGGGGGGCAGAAGGCAGCTGGACACAGAGGGGGCAGAAGGCAGCTGGACACGGGGGCAGAAGGCAGCTGGACACAGGGGGGCAGAAGGCAGCTGGACACAGAGGGGGCAGAAGGCAGCTGGACACAGGGGGGCAGTAAAGCTGGACACAGGGGGGCAGAAGGCAGCTGGACACAGAGGGGGCAGAAGGCAGCTGGACACAGGGGGGCAGAAGGCAGCTGGACACAGAGGGGGCAGAAGGCAGCTGGACACAGGGGGGCAGAAGGCAGCTGGACACAGATGGGGCAGAAGGCAGCTGGACACAGAGGGGGCAGAAGGCAGCTGGACACGGGGGCAGAAGGCAGCTGGACACAGGGGGGCAGAAGGCAGCTGGACACAGAGGGGGCAGAAGGCAGCTGGACACAGGGGGGCAGTAAAGCTGGACACAGGGGGGCAGAAGGCAGCTGGACACAGAGGGGGCAGAAGGCAGCTGGACACAGGGGGGCAGAAGGCAGCTGGACACAGGGGGGCAGAAGGCAGCTGGACACAGGGGGGCAGAAGGCAGCTGGACACAGATGGGGCAGAAGGCAGCTGGACACAGAGGGGGCAGAAGGCAGCTGGACACAGGGGGGCAGAAGGCAGCTGGACACGGGGCAGAAGGCAGCTGGACACAGAGGGGGCAGAAGGCAGCTGGACACAGAGCGGGCAGAAGGCAGCTGGACACAGAGGGGGCAGAAGGCAGCTGGACACAGAGGGGGCAGAAGGCAGCTGGACACAGAGGGGGCAGAAGGCCGCTGGACACAGAGGGTGCAGAAGGCAGCTGGACACAGGGGGGCAGAAGGCAGCTGGACACAGGGGGGCAGAAGGCAGCTGGACACAGAGGGGGCAGAAGGCAGCTGGACACAGGGGGGCAGTAAAGCTGGACACAGAGGGGGCAGAAGGCAGCTGGACACAGGGGGGCTGAAGGCAGCTGGACACAGAGGGGGCAGAAGGCAGCTGGACACGGGGGCAGAAGGCAGCTGGACACGGGGGCAGAAGGCAGCTGGACACAGGGGGGCAGTAAAGCTGGACACAGGGGGGCAGAAGGCAGCTGGACACAGAGGGGGCAGAAGGCAGCTGGACACAGGGGGGCAGAAGGCAGCTGGACACAGAGGGGGCAGAAGGCAGCTGGACACAGGGGGGCAGAAGGCAGCTGGACACAGAGGGGGCAGAAGGCAGCTGGACACGGGGGCAGAAGGCAGCTGGACACAGGGGGGCAGAAGGCAGCTGGACACAGAGGGGGCAGAAGGCAGCTGGACACAGGGGGGCAGTAAAGCTGGACACAGGGGGGCAGAAGGCAGCTGGACACAGAGGGGGCAGAAGGCAGCTGGACACAGGGGGGCAGAAGGCAGCTGGACACAGAGGGGGCAGAAGGCAGCTGGACACAGGGGGGCAGAAGGCAGCTGGACACAGATGGGGCAGAAGGCAGCTGGACACAGAGGGGGCAGAAGGCAGCTGGACACGGGGGCAGAAGGCAGCTGGACACAGGGGGGCAGAAGGCAGCTGGACACAGAGGGGGCAGAAGGCAGCTGGACACAGGGGGGCAGTAAAGCTGGACACAGAGGGGCAGAAGGCAGCTGGACACAGAGGGGGCAGAAGGCAGCTGGACACAGGGGGGCAGAAGGCAGCTGGACACAGAGGGGGCAGAAGGCAGCTGGACACAGGGGGGCAGAAGGCAGCTGGACACAGATGGGGCAGAAGGCAGCTGGACACAGAGGGGGCAGAAGGCAGCTGGACACAGGGGGGCAGAAGGCAGCTGGACACAGAGGGGGCAGAAGGCAGCTGGACACGGGGGCAGAAGGCAGCTGGACACGGGGGCAGAAGGCAGCTGGACACAGGGGGGCAGTAAAGCTGGACACAGGGGGGCAGAAGGCAGCTGGACACAGAGGGGGCAGAAGGCAGCTGGACACAGGGGGGCAGAAGGCAGCTGGACACAGAGGGGGCAGAAGGCAGCTGGACACAGGGGGGCAGAAGGCAGCTGGACACAGAGGGGGCAGAAGGCAGCTGGACACGGGGGCAGAAGGCAGCTGGACACAGGGGGGCAGAAGGCAGCTGGACACAGAAGGGGCAGAAGGCAGCTGGACACAGGGGGGCAGTAAAGCTGGACACAGGGGGGCAGAAGGCAGCTGGACACAGAGGGGGCAGAAGGCAGCTGGACACAGGGGGGCAGAAGGCAGCTGGACACAGAGGGGGCAGAAGGCAGCTGGACACAGGGGGGCAGAAGGCAGCTGGACACAGATGGGGCAGAAGGCAGCTGGACACAGAGGGGGCAGAAGGCAGCTGGACACGGGGGTAGAAGGCAGCTGGACACAGGGGGGCAGAAGGCAGCTGGACACAGAGGGGGCAGAAGGCAGCTGGACACAGGGGGGCAGTAAAGCTGGACACAGGGGGGCAGAAGGCAGCTGGACACAGAGGGGGCAGAAGGCAGCTGGACACAGGGGGGCAGAAGGCAGCTGGACACAGAGGGGGCAGAAGGCAGCTGGACACAGGGGGGCAGAAGGCAGCTGGACACAGATGGGGCAGAAGGCAGCTGGACACAGAGGGGGCAGAAGGCAGCTGGACACAGGGGGCAGAAGGCAGCTGGACACGGGGCAGAAGGCAGCTGGACACAGAGGGGGCAGAAGGCAGCTGGACACAGAGCGGGCAGAAGGCAGCTGGACACAGAGGGGGCAGAAGGCAGCTGGACACAGAGGGGGCAGAAGGCAGCTGGACACAGAGGGGGCAGAAGGCAGCTGGACACAGAGGGGGCAGAAGGCCGCTGGACACGGGGGCAGTAAAGCTGGACACGGGGGGGGGGGCAGAAGGCCGCTGGACACAGAAGGGCAGTAAAGCTGGACACGGGGGGCAGAAGGCTGGACACGGGGGGCAGAAGGCTGGACACAGGGGGGCAGTAAAGCTGGACACAGGGGGGGCAGAAGGCTGGACACAGAGGGGGCAGTAAAGCTGGACACAGGGGGCAGTAAAGCTGGACACAGAGGGGGCAGTAAAGCTGGACACAGAGGGGGCAGTAAATCTGGACACAGAGGGGGCAGTAAATCTGGACACGGGGCAGTAAATCTGGACACAGGGGGGCAGTAAAGCTGGACACAGAGGAGGCAGTAAAGCTGGACACGGGGGGGGGGCAGAAAGCTGGACACGGGGGGGGGCAGAAAGCTGGACACGGGGGGGCAGAAAGCTGGACACGGGGGGGGCAGAAAGCTGGACACAGGGGGGGGCAGAAAGCTGGACACGGGGGGGCAGAAAGCTGGACAGGGGGGGGCGGGGCAGAAAGCTGGACACGGGGGGGGGCAGAAAGCTGGACACATGGGGGCAGAAAGCTGGACACATGGGGGGCAGAAAGCTGGACACATGGGGGGCAGAAAGCTGGACACGGGGCAGAGTGCTGGACAGAGATGGGGCAGAGTGCTGGACAGAGATGGGGCAGAGTGCTGGACAGAGATGGGGCAGAGTGCTGGACAGAGATGGGGCAGAGTGCTGGACAGAGATGGGGCAGAGTGCTGGACAGAGATGGGGCAGAGTGCTGGACAGAGATGGGGCAGAGTGCTGGGCAGAGTGCTGGACAGAGATGGGGCAGAGTGCTGGACAGAGATGGGGCAGAGTGCTGGACAGAGATGGGGCAGAGTGCTGGACAGAGATGGGGCAGAGTGCTGGACAGAGATGGGGCAGAGTGCTGGACAGAGATGGGGCAGAGTGCTGGACAGAGATGGTGCAGGATTGGAAACAGATGGGGCAGGATGGATACGATGGAGACAGATGGGGCAGGATGGGGAGATCATATGGGGTAGAATGGATACTCATGAGGGCAGGATGAGAGAACATATGGCTGGAGCCTGAAATGAGACACACGGTGGCCAGGATGGCGAATATTACCATAGGGGCTAATTAAGGGATATTATTATTGCAGTGATGTATTTATTTTATTTTTTGAGTATACTGTTTTAAATGGGGGGGGCGGTTCTGTTACTGTGTAGAGTGATACTATGTTGCCTTCTTCATGTGGTGTAATGTAGAAGTTGGGAAAATTAAGTAATGTGTTCTACAAGCGGAACTCGAGATAACTGTTTTATTTCCTGCAGAGACGAGTCCTGGCTGGATAAAGTGATGGCGGTCTGTGCTGGATGAAAGATGAAGGACTTCACCTAGAGACGTCACTGGTGAGTCAGTGTTACCTATACACTTACACTATACACTGTATACTATATACAGAGGTCCTGTGTACAATGTCACCAGTGATCACTGTATTATCTATACATTATATACAGAGCTCCTGTGTGTAATGTCACCAGTGATCACTGTATTACACAGAGCGGGCAGAAGGCAGCTGGACACAGAGGGGGCAGAAGGCAGCTGGACACAGAGGGGGCAGAAGGCAGCTGGACACAGAGGGGGCAGAAGGCAGCTGGACACAGAGGGGGCAGAAGGCCGCTGGACACGGGGGCAGTAAAGCTGGACACGGGGGGGGGGGGGCAGAAGGCCGCTGGACACAGAAGGGCAGTAAAGCTGGACACGGGGGGCAGAAGGCTGGACACGGGGGGCAGAAGGCTGGACACGGGGGGCAGTAAAGCTGGACACAGGGGGGGCAGAAGGCTGGACACAGAGGGGGCAGTAAAGCTGGACACAGGGGGCAGTAAAGCTGGACACAGAGGGGGCAGTAAAGCTGGACACAGAGGGGGCAGTAAATCTGGACACAGAGGGGGCAGTAAATCTGGACACGGGGCAGTAAATCTGGACACAGGGGGCAGTAAAGCTGGACACAGAGGAGGCAGTAAAGCTGGACACGGGGGGGGGGCAGAAAGCTGGACACGGGGGGGGGCAGAAAGCTGGACACGGGGGGGCAGAAAGCTGGACACGGGGGGGGCAGAAAGCTGGACACGGGGGGGGCAGAAAGCTGGACACGGGGGGGCAGAAAGCTGGACAGGGGGGGGCGGGGCAGAAAGCTGGACACGGGGGGGGGGCAGAAAGCTGGACACATGGGGGCAGAAAGCTGGACACATGGGGGGCAGAAAGCTGGACACATGGGGGGCAGAAAGCTGGACACGGGGGGCAGAAGGCTGGACACGGGGGGCAGAAGGCTGGACACAGGGGGGCAGAGTGCTGGACAGAGATGGGGCAGAGTGCTGGACAGAGATGGGGCAGAGTGCTGGACAGAGATGGGGCAGAGTGCTGGACAGAGATGGGGCAGAGTGCTGGACAGAGATGGGGCAGAGTGCTGGACAGAGATGGGGCAGAGTGCTGGGCAGAGTGCTGGACAGAGATGGGGCAGAGTGCTGGACAGAGATGGGGCAGAGTGCTGGACAGAGATGGGGCAGAGTGCTGGACAGAGATGGGGCAGAGTGCTGGACAGAGATGGGGCAGAGTGCTGGACAGAGATGGGGCAGAGTGCTGGACAGAGATGGTGCAGGATTGGAAACAGATGGGGCAGGATGGATACGATGGAGACAGATGGGGCAGGATGGGGAGATCATATGGGGTAGAATGGATACTCATGAGGGCAGGATGAGAGAACATATGGCTGGAGCCTGAAATGAGACACACGGTGGCCAGGATGGCGAATATTACCATAGGGGCTAATTAAGGGATATTATTATTGCAGTGATGTATTTATTTTATTTTTTGAGTATACTGTTTTAAATGGGGGGGGGGCGGTTCTGTTACTGTGTAGAGTGATACTATGTTGCCTTCTTCATGTGGTGTAATGTAGAAGTTGGGAAAATTAAGTAATGTGTTCTACAAGCGGAACTCGAGATAACTGTTTTATTTCCTGCAGAGACGAGTCCTGGCTGGATAAAGTGATGGCGGTCTGTGCTGGATGAAAGATGAAGGACTTCACCTAGAGACGTCACTGGTGAGTCAGTGTTACCTATACACTTACACTATACACTGTATACTATATACAGAGGTCCTGTGTACAATGTCACCAGTGATCACTGTATTATCTATACATTATATACAGAGCTCCTGTGTGTAATGTCACCAGTGATCACTGTATTACCTGTACACAGACACTGCTTACTAATTACAGATCTCCTGTGCATAATGGCACTGATGGTGATAGTATTGTGGGTTTTTTTTGTATTACTGATCAGTATTGTAGTATTCAGTCATTGTTGGTAATATGTGGTCTGGTCATGATGTGGAGGTAATATGTGGTCTGGTCATGGTGTAGCGGTATTTGTTCCTTGTATTTTATATTATTCGATCACTGTGGTGGTAATATGTCATCTGGTCATAGTGTTGTGGTATTTGTTCCTTGTATGTAGTATTATAGGTCATTTTAAAAATTGAAAAATAAATAAAAATATACCTAAATTGTATTGCATATTTTAACAAATATTTAGTAGGTTACAGTAGAGTAGGGCCCGGCCAAAAGTGTCTACCTTGTTGTGGTGGCGGCTTAAAAAATCTTTTGGCCAAAACAAAAGCTGCCGGCTATATGTGTGATCTGGTGATGGGAACTGTCAATGTGGGATAGGTGAGAAGTGGAGATTTTCCAAGAGAGAGTGGTGGGACTGTGGACAGTTCGTGGGGTGGAGCCTGGAGGCGGGGCTGGGGTGGAGCCTCGGCGGAGTTTCAAGGGGGCCCCGAAAATTTTGCCAGTATGGGGCCCCGAAATTTCTAGTGGCAGCCCTGCTCCATCCGTTCCACACACTGGCGTGTGCTAGGTCCAGAGCCCTGCCATGTGTTCTTCAGGAATCCTATACTCCAGAACTTCCAACACAGGCTTCCAGGACCTTCCAGCATAGACCATTCAGGTCCACACTCCAAGACCAAAACATGAATATGTGACCCACACCTTGGTCACATTATATACCCTTAACCACTCCCCTGGATGGGAGTGTGTGGATGTGTGGCTAGTTTGTCCCGCCCATCTCACACAACTAGCCTAGTAAGTCTCCCTTACAACTACACCATACATAAACACCCTTTTGAGGGACTACAGGTCCCAGAACAACAATATTGCATCAGACTTACCAAGCAGACTCCCTCTGCGACACATATCGGCCATTAACAACACTGCCGGACTTTGTCTAATCAGAATTATGCCTCCAAGTGCATCCTGCAGCGCACACACCGCACCCCCTGGCTGTACCATTGGTCACTACACCACAATATATACTGTATATACAGGTGCTTCTCACATAATTAGAATATCATCAAAAAGTTAATTTATTTCAGTTCTTTAATACAAAAAGTTAAATTCATATATTATTCAGAGTCAATGTAACAAGGTGGCACAGGGTGGTAGTCATGGGCGAGTCCACTAGATCACAGTCAGTGAGCACCTCGGCCCCTTGCACATGAAAAGACAGTTCTAGTCCCAGCCCTAGGTCAAAGTTGGTTACCTCTGTCACACGGCTGCTCTACATGCTGGAGTGGCGACCTCTGGAAGCACCACACTTCACACTTTTTTTTAGAGCCCAACAGTGGCAAATTGTTTAATAAAGATGAAGTGGAGAAGAAGATAACAATTCCTGAGCTGTCCCTATTCAAAGATGCTGTTCCATCGGCAACAGCTGTAGTTGAAGCATCCGCTCCCAATCGGCTCCTGGTAGCTAACAGTCTCTTGGAGGACACCTCCTTAGTCCTAGTGCCCGTTCTTATTACCCAACGGTCCTGTGGCAATAATTTTCCCAGCCGGGGGTCCTTTCTGTCCCAGACGGGGACACATGTCCTAACACAGGCAAACCTGCCCAGGCTCTTCTCAGAAGCAGGAACTTCCTGCTCCTTACACACTGGCTAGACCGGCCCCTTTTATTAACTCTTTCTATCCCTACCCTAACAATACAACCGAGGGAATATACAATACAGGTTATACATTAAGGCTAGTTCACATTTGCGTTTAAATCCGCAGTGTTTAAAACGCATCCGCAAGTGGTGGAAAAAACGCATATAAACGCATACAAACGCAGCGTTTTTTAGACGCATGCGTTGTCGCATGCGGTTAAAAAAACGCCGCGTTTGTACGCGTTTACTTGCGTTTTTTCCTGCGTTTGCGTTTTTGGTGCACATGATGAGAAATTTCACAAGAGAAAAATCAACCAGACACCGCCAATGGGACTACAGAGGGCGTGTATTATGACGAAATGCGGAACGGTATAATGGCCCCCCATATGAAATTCATGAATAGCTGGTTTTTGTTCATTTTGCTTCACAAAAATCGGAATAAAAATCGATCAAAAATGTCACGTGCCCGAAAATGTTACCAATAAAAATGTCAACTCATCCCGCAAAAAACAAGACCTCACAAGACTCTGTGGACCAAAATATGGAAAAATTGTAGCTCTCAAAATGTGGTAACGCAAAAAATATTTTTTGGAATAAAAAGCGTCTTTTAGTGTGTGACAGCTGCCAATCATAAAAATCCACTAGAAAACCCCCTATAAATAGAAATCAAACCTCCTTCATCAATTCCTTAGTTAGGGAAAAATTAAAAAAATGTATTTATTTCCATTTTCCCATTAGGGTTAAGGCTAGGGTTAGGGCTAGGGTTAGGGCTAGGGTTAGGGTTAGGGCTAGGGTTAGGGCTAGGGTTAGGGTTAGGGTCAGGGTTTGGATCCCTTTATCACCGTGATGTTGGGGGGTGGCTTATCAGTGTCTAGACTTGTTTTTCTCAATTGAAACGCGTGCATTCAAAAACGCAACCAAACGCATGTGCTTAAAAACGCATGCGCTTACATTGACAGCAATGCGTTTTTTGACGCAAACCTTGCCACCTTCTTGGTGGCAAATAGACGCCTCTAGAAATTACTACATGTTGCATTTCCACGCCAAGACGCAAGCAACGAAATGACGCATGCATCGTCAAACGCGGCAAAACACGAACAAAAAAGAACGCATGCGTTTTTAATATTAAATATAGGAAAACACGACGCATGCGTTTATATGGGGTACAAACGCTGCGGCAAAAAACGCAAATGTGAAACCAGCCTAAGAGAACATGGTATGACAATACAAACACAGCACATGAATTCAATACAGACAGATGACATAAAACATTACAGGCAAACCACCCGGGTACCACACGAGGTAAAGGAGAGAGGGGAGGCAAATGAGGGTCCCGCCACCTCCTTACACCCCTCCCTCCTAAAACATGGTCGTCCCCGACTATGACAGCTCCTGTAGCACTAAAACAACAGGCATAAAACAATGATAACAGTATGGCAGTCCATAATTAATATTGCTGACAAGTTAGGTGTGACTTCGGCAAGGTTTAAACCTTAATACAAAAGAGTCTCAGTCTCTCTTAATGCAGGTCTGTTTGACCCTAGTTCAATGGCCAACTTATCATCCATTTACAAAGTCTTGACCCGGATCGCTCCTCGGGTCCACCTGATCAGTTTCTCCCCCTCCCTTCTTTGACCAGATCACAGGCTTACTGACAAATTAGGGAGCTGTGCTTAACAGGGGGCTAGTCCAAGGTTAAAATGGGGCAAAGTTCCGGGTTAAAGAAGTCACTCCTTATAGCAGTTGCATGCACAATTCCTGGTAGCCAACCCTCATAGGGTTTTCAGGCCCATGATCCAGCAGGGGGTGCGCAAACGTGCGCCAATAAACTGGGAGGAGGGGGAAAAAACAAACACAGGTCTTTATCCGCGACCGTGATGGCGACTCCTTAGGCTTGGTCTCCTTGCCCTTAAGAGACGCGGAACTTATCTAGATGTTTGGTGAGAACTTTGAACCCCCAAGTGTTTCACTAAAATATATAATGCCCTATCTTGAAAATAAAAAAATCCAATTTTTTTCCCACAAAAATGATCTTTTAGTCCCCAATTTTTAATTTTCCTGATGGTATCAGGAGAAATTGGACCCCAAAGGTTGTTATCCAATTTGTCCTGAGTACACTGGTAACCCAAATGTGGAAGAAAACTACTGTTTGGGCACACCTTGTAAGAAGTAGTAATGTTTTGGAATGCAGACTTTGATGGAATGGTCTGCGGGCGTCATGTTCCATTTGCAGAGCCCCCGATGTGCCTAAACAGTAGAAAAAAACCACAAGTGACATCATTTTGGAAACTAGACCCCCTAAGGAACTTATCTAGATGTGCCCCCTATTTGGAACTAATCTACTGTTTCCTGTAAATCTAAGTAAATTAGTAGTGCATGGAGGTGTGGTACAATTTGAAGCAATTATTTCAGCCTCCGGATTGCTACCTGAGCCTTGTAGCTCTACACTAGTCTGGAGGACGGGTTCCCCACTGTGACCTGGTCCCTCCACCTAACTACGTTCAGCGTAGATTCGAGCCCCATGGGTGGGTTCCTCACTGCCCGTGCCCCTGAGGACGCCTTCTTCCTCTTTCACTCTCTGGAACCTCTCTGTTGTGAATTCTGTTGTCGGACTCCCTCCTGTGGTCGTGAATGGTACTTCGGCGAGTTCTGTCTATGGGCTCCCTCTGGTGGCTATGAGTGAAGCTGCTGCTTCTGAGGTTCCTTACACAGGTGACGTGGTTTATCCTTTGGTTGGCTTCTCTATTTAACTCCACTCAGATCGTTACTCCATGCCAGCTGTCAATGTTTTAGCATTGGTTCAGTTCGCTCCTGGATCTGCCTGGTGACCTGTCTTCTCCTGCAGAAGCTAAGTTCCTTATTGTTATTTTTGCTCATTGTTTCTTTGTCCAGCTGGTTATCCTGATTTTGTCTTGCTAGCTGGAAGCTCTGGGATGCAGAGTGGCACCCCGCACCGTGAGTCGGTGCGGAGGACCCTTTTGCACACTCTGCGTGGTCTTTTGTAGGTTTTTGTGCTGACCGCAAAGATTCCTTTCCTATCCTCTGTCTATTTAGTAAGTCTGGCCTCCCTTTGCTGAAACCTATTTCATTTCTGCGTTTGTGACTTTCATCTTTACTCACAGTCATTATATGTGGGGGGCTGCCTATTCCTTTGGGGAATTTCTCGGAGGCAAGGTAGGCTTTATTTTCTATCTCTAGGGCTAGCTAGCTCTGAGGCTGTGACGAGGCGCCTAGGGAGCGTCAGGAGCGCTCCACGGCTATTCTTAGTGTGTGCGATAGGATTAGGGCTTGCGGTCAGCAGAGCTCCCACATCCCAGAGCTCGTCCTGTATGAGTTTAACTATCAGGTCGGGTGCTCCTAACCACCAGGTCATAACAGTACAGCTGGCCCAAAGTATTAATGCATCTCAATAGAGGGATAAGAGGACTTCTGAGACCATTTTTTTTTCTTTGCACTGTGTTTTGTCTTTCTTTTCCCCTAGACCTTTGGGTGGTTCAGGACACAGGTGTAGAGATGAACATTCAGGGTCTATCCTCTTGTGTGGATCATCTCACTGCAAGGGTACAAAACATTCAAGATTTTGTGGTTCAGAATCCTATGTTAGAGCCTAGAATTCCTATTCCTGATTTATTTTCTGGGGATAGATCTAGATTCTTGAATTTCAAAAATAATTGTAAACTGTTTCTAGCTTTGAAACCCCGCTCCTCTGGTGACCCCGTTCAACAAGTGAAGATCATAGTTTCTTTGTTGCGTGGTGACCCTCAAGACTGGGCATTTTCCCTTGTGCCAGGAGATCCTGCATTGCGAGATGTAGATGCGTTTTTTCTCGCGCTTGGATTGCTTTATGATGAACCAAATTCAGTGGATCAGGCAGAGAAAATCTTGCTGACTTTGTGTCAGGGTCAGGATGAAGCGGAGGTGTACTGTCAGAAGTTTAGAAAGTGGTCTGTGCTTACTCAGTGGAATGAATGTGCCCTGGCGGCAATTTTCAGAAAGGGTCTTTCTGAAGCCCTTAAGGATGTAATGGTGGGATTTCCCACGCCTGCTGGTCTGAATGAGTCTATGTCCTTGGCCATTCAGATCGATCGGCGCATGCGTGAGTGCAAAGCTGTGCACCATCTGGCGGTATTCTCTGAGCATAGGCCTGAGCCTATGCAATGTGATAGGACTTTGACTAGAGCTGAAAGGCAAGAACACAGAAGTCGGAATGGGCTGTGTTTTTACTGTGGTGAATCCACTCATGCTATCTCCGATTGTCCTAAGCGCACTAAGCGGTTCGCTAGGTCTGCCACCATTGGTACGGTACAGTCTAAATATCTTTTGTCCGTTACTCTGATTTGCTCTCTGTCGTCCTATTCTGTAATGGCATTTGTGGATTCAGGCGCTGCCCTGAATTTGATGGACTTGGAGTTTGCCAGGCGCTGTGGTTTTTTCTTGGAGCCCTTCCAGTATCCTATTCCATTGAGAGGAATTGATGCTACGCCTTTGGCCAAGAATAAGCCTCAGTACTGGACTCAATTGACCATGTGCATGGCTCCTGCACATCAGGAGGATATTCGCTTTTTGGTGTTGCATAATCTGCATGATGTGGTCGTTTTGGGGTTGCCATGGCTACAGGTCCATAATCCAGTGTTGGATTGGAAATCTTTGTCTGTGTCCAGCTGGGGTTGTCAGGGGGTACATGGTGATGTTCCATTGCTGTCAATTTCGCCTTCCACTTCTTCTGAAGTCCCTGAGTTTTTATCAGATTACCGGGATGTATTTGAAGAGCCCAAATCTGGTGCCCTACCTCCTCATAGGGATTGCGACTGTGCTATTAATTTGATTCCGGGTAGTAAGTTTCCTAAGGGCCGTCTGTTTAATTTATCTGTGCCAGAGCACGCCGCAATGCGGAGTTATATAAAGGAATCCTTGATGAAGGGTCATATTCGTCCGTCGTCGTCACCATTGGGAGCAGGGTTCTTTTTTGTGGACAAGAAGGATGGTTCTTTGAGACCTTGTATTGATTACCGCCTTCTTAATAAGATCACAGTCAAATTTCAGTATCCTTTGCTGCTGCTGTCTGATTTATTTGCTCGGATTAAGGGGGCTAGTTGGTTCACCAAGATAGATCTTCGAGGGGCGTATAATCTTGTGCGAATTAAACAGGGTGATGAATGGAAAACAGCATTTAATACGCCCGAGGGCCATTTTGAGTACCTGGTTATGCCATTCGGGCTTTCTAATGCTCCATCTGTGTTTCAGTCCTTTATGCATGACATCTTCCGAGAGTACCTGGATAGATTTATGATTGTATATTTGGATGACATTTTGGTCTTTTCGGATGATTGGGAGTCTCATGTGAAGCAGGTCAGAATGGTGTTCCAGGTCCTTCGTGCAAATTCCTTGTTTGTGAAGGGGTCAAAGTGTCTCTTTGGAGTTCAGAAGGTTTCATTTTTGGGTTTCATTTTTTCCCCTTCTACTATCGAGATGGACCCTGTTAAAGTTCAGGCCATTTACGATTGGACTCAGCCGACATCTGTGAAGAGCTTGCAGAAGTTCCTGGGCTTTGCTAATTTTTATCGTCGCTTCATCGCTAACTTTTCCAGTATTGCTAAACCGTTGACTGATTTGACCAAGAAAGGTGCTGATGTGGTCAATTGGTCCTCTGCGGCTGTAGTGGCTTTTCAGGAGTTGAAGCGTCGTTTTGCTTCTGCCCCTGTGTTGTGCCAGCCAGATGTTTCGCTCCCTTTTCAGGTGGAGGTTGATGCTTCTGAAATTGGAGCAGGGGCTGTTTTGTCGCAAAGAAGTTCTGATGGCTCGGTGATGAAACCCTGTGCCTTCTTTTCTAGAAAATTCTCACCTGCTGAGCGCAATTATGATGTGGGCAATCGGGAGTTGTTGGCCATGAAGTGGGCATTCGAGGAGTGGCGACATTGGCTTGAAGGAGCTAAACATCGCGTGGTGATCTTGACGGATCACAAGAATTTGACTTATCTCGTGTCTGCCAAATGGTTGAATCCTAGACAGGCTCGATGGTCGCTCTTTTTCTCCCGTTTTGATTTTGTGGTTTCATACCTTCCGGGATCTAAGAATGTGAAGGCTGATGCCCTGTCAAGGAGTTTTGTGCCTGACTCTCCGGGTGTTCCGGAGCCGGCGGGTATTCTTAAAGAAGGGGTAATTTTGTCTGCCATTTCCCCTGATTTGCGGCGTGTGCTGCAAAAGTTTCAGGCTGATAGACCTGACCGTTGTCCTACGGAGAAACTGTTTGTCCCTGATAGATGGACTGGTAGAGTTATCTCGGAGATTCATTGTTCAGTATTGGCTGGTCATCCTGGAATCTTTGGTACCAGAGATTTGGTGGCTAGATCTTTTTGGTGGCCTTCTTTGTCACGGGATGTGCGTTCTTTTGTGCAGTCCTGTGGGATTTGTGCTCGGGCTAAGCCCTGCTGTTCTCGTGCCAGTGGGTTGCTTTTGCCCTTGCCGATTCCGAAGAGGCCCTGGACGCATATTTCCATGGATTTTATTTATGATCTCCCTGTTTCTCAAAAGATGTCGGTCATTTGGGTGGTTTGTGATCGCTTCTCTAAGATGGTCCATTTGGTACCCTTATCTAAACTGCCTTCCTCCTCTGATTTGGTGCCATTGTTTTTCCGGCATGTGGTTCGTTTGCATGGCATTCCGGAGAACATCGTCTCGGACAGAGGTTCCCAGTTTGTTTCGAGGTTTTGGTGGTCCTTTTGCGCTAAGATGGGCATTGATTTGTCTTTTTCTTCGGCTTTCCATCCTCAGACTAATGGCCAAACCGAACAAACTAATCAGACTTTGGAGACATATCTGAGATGCTTTGTTTCTGCTGATCAGGATGATTGGGTGTCCTTCTTGCCTTTGGCTGAGTTCGCCCTTAATAATCGGGCCAGCTCGGCTTCTTTAGTTTCTCCTTTTTTCTGCAATTCTGGTTTCCATCCTCGTTTCTCTTCAGGGCAGGTTGAGCCTTCGGACTGTCCTGGTGTGGATGCGGTGGTGGACAGGTTGCAGCAGATTTGGACTCATGTGGTGGACAATTTGACATTGTCCCAGGAGAAGGCTCAACGTTTCGCTAACCGCCGGAGTTGTGTTGGTCCCCGACTTCGTGTTGGGGATTTGGTTTGGTTGTCATCTCGTCACGTTCCTATGAAGGTTTCCTCTCCTAAGTTTAAGCCTCGTTTCATTGGACCATATAAGATTTCTGAGGTTCTTAATCCTGTGTCATTTCGTTTGGATCTTCCAGCTTCTTTTGCCATCCATAATGTGTTCCATAGGTCGTTGTTGCGGAGATACATGGCGCCTATGGTTCCCTCCGTTGATCCTCCTGCCCCGGTGTTGGTCGAGGGGGAGTTGGAGTATGTGGTGGAGAAAATTTTGGATTCTCGTGTTTCGAGACGGAAACTCCAGTACCTGGTCAAGTGGAAGGGTTATGGTCAAGAAGATAATTCCTGGGTTTTTGCCTCTGATGTTCATGCTGCCGATCTTGTTCGTGCCTTTCATTTGGCTCATCCTGATTCTGTTGTCGGACTCCCTCCTGTGGTCGTGAATGGTACTTCGGCGAGTTCTGTCTATGGGCTCCCTCTGGTGGCTATGAGTGAAGCTGCTGCTTCTGAGGTTCCTTACACAGGTGACGTGGTTTATCCTTTGGTTGGCTTCTCTATTTAACTCCACTTAGATCGTTACTCTATGCCAGCTGTCAATGTTTTAGCATTGGTTCAGTTCGCTCCTGGATCTGCCTGGTGACCTGTCTTCTCCTGCAGAAGCTAAGTTCCTTATTAATATTTTTGCTCATTGTTTCTTTGTCCAGCTGGTTATCCTGATTTTGTCTTGCTAGCTGGAAGCTCTGGGATGCAGAGTGGCACCCCGCACCGTGAGTCGGTGCGGAGGACCCTTTTGCACACTCTGCGTGGTCTTTTGTAGGTTTTTGTGCTGACCGCAAAGATTCCTTTCCTATCCTCTGTCTATTTAGTAAGTCTGGCCTCCCTTTGCTGAAACCTATTTCATTTCTGCGTTTGTGACTTTCATCTTTACTCACAGTCATTATATGTGGGGGGCTGCCTATTCCTTTGGGGAATTTCTCGGAGGCAAGGTAGGCTTTATTTTCTATCTCTAGGGCTAGCTAGCTCTGAGGCTGTGACGAGGCGCCTAGGGAGCGTCAGGAGCGCTCCACGGCTATTTTTAGTGTGTGCGATAGGATTAGGGCTTGCGGTCAGCAGAGCTCCCACATCCCAGAGCTCGTCCTGTATGAGTTTAACTATCAGGTCGGGTGCTCCTAACCACCAGGTCATAACACCTCTCTCTCTCTGTCCTCTGGTGCTGGGATGAGCTCGTCACTGCTCAAGTCCCCAGCTCCAACTGTCTAACTCCCTAACTCCTCCCTCGTTTCTATGACAAATCTACTCTCTCCACCCACAGCCACAACCTAGTTCCCTCCAGGCCTATAGAGGTCTAGTTTTGGATGCTAGTGTGTGGGTACTGGGTAGTGTCCCCTCCTTACCGGAGAGCAGAGTACCACACCTCTATCTGAGGTGCAGTACCTCTGTGGCAACTGGACCCTCAGGGGCGCCACACAAGCTCTAGTCCTGAGCCTGTTCCACACAACGTAGATGGAGGCTGTGTGAAACATCCAGCATCGGCCTTTAACAACAGCAGCCAGATCAGGCAGATCAAACACCGATTGCTGCTGTTAACCCAGTAAATAACGCTGTCAATCACTAACATCGGCATTTGAACTGCGCAAGCCTGCCCTTGTGTTTGCTCTGGGCTCCAACCAGCCGACTGACAGCTTGCCAATGCACTGCCATGACTGCCAGAGGCCCGTTGATGCAATTTAGGGACTCCTGTGAAGCCCATTGAGTGGTTGATTAGGACTAGAAACTACAATAATATATAGGGACTAAAAAATAGTCAAGGGTAAAAAAAATTTCAAAACCATACAAAAAAAATAACAAAAACTTAAATTATCCACCCTTTGCCCCAGTGAGTTATAAAAATACACATATTTTATATCGCTGCATCTGTAAAGTTCAGATATTTCGAAATGCAAAGTTGTTTCACTAGTTTAATAAATGTTGTAAAGAAAAAAAATTGTAATGCCAAAATTTCCATTTTTTTGTCACCTCATCACATTAACAATGCTATAAAAAGCAATCAAAACATAACATATATCCCAAAAAGATACCTGTAAAATTTAACTCTTGATATTCAAAAAAGCAACCTTCACATGGCTCCATCGAAGGAAGAATAAAAAAGCAATCAGTGGGAAAATAAAGTTATGGCTTTTGGAAAAATCAAGAGTGCAAAAACAAATATTTGCTTCATTTTTCAGGGGTTAAATACCACCGCTTAAAGGTTTTGTGCCATAGTACTAATTTTTACACTTCTTACCTTTGCCATGTTTGACTACCACACCCAATATTTTTTGAACCTGTGCAGCGTCTGTGACTGCCGTAACCATTACTGCTGTATTTTCTGCAACAAACAAGAAAAGTCCCAGTCTTTAGACTTCAATCTTCATTTTTGAACTTTAGTCTTTAGGTTTTAATTATATTTTTCGGCAAAGAGATAAATTATTTAAAAGTCTGAGATGTCACCTGGAGAGTTCTGGGACCACAAACATTAGCCAAGTGACGCAATGCCAGAAGACATCTTTTCGAAGACAGGTTGGCTTCTCTGAAGAACTTGCCCAAAAAATGATGAGAGAAGAAAAGGAAGTTCCAAAGCCTAAGCCTACCGTTGTATCACTTGGTACACCCATAATGGAACATATTAATGTAGTATTCAAAGATGCTAAAAAATCAACTAATGGTGGATGGTTTATGTGTAACACTTCAAAAGCACGAATTGGAAGTGAAAGAGAACATTGAAGAAATACTAGGACCTCCCATGGGCTTTAAGCCTCTTCCAGATGTGAGAGAAACACGATTATGCTTCACGGACATCAGAATGAGTCTTTAGCCAATAACCAGGTGGACCAAGACAAGAGTAAAACTGTAGAAATTGGCCATGTCTACTTTGAAACTGAGAAGAAACTCTTTCCTATACTACATGTTCCTGGTCACAATTATCTTTTGTGCCAAATATATTTGGGGGAGCCTTACAACCAGATTTGGATATCTCTGCTCGAGAAGAAGAATTTGAAATAATATTTAAGAAATGGGGACAGTCTTATTACAGCATGTCATGTTAGCAATAACGGATGATGGAAAGTATTTATTAGGTCTTATTAACAAAATGGATGATTCAACAGTAAACTGTAAAAAACGATACATACAGTCATGGCCAAAAGTGTTGAGACTGACGCCAAATTTTGGTTTTCCCAAAGTTTACTGCTTCAGTGCTTTTAGACCTTAGTCAGCTGTTTATTTACTTGAGTACGATTATAAGCATTTCATAAGTTTTTACATTTCTTTGACAAATATATTAAGTTTATGCAATGACTAAATACTTAGTGTTGATTATTATTTTTCAAGCCTTCTGCAATCTGCCCTGGCAGTTGAACATAAATTTCAGTGTTTTGCCCACCAAGTCACTTAGTAATCTCTTATGCCTTGTGACATGGTGTCCATCTTGCATTGTTTATCACTAAATTCCTGAATTGTTGGGAGAAGTTGTAGTTGGAGGATCTTTAGATCCCTGTTATGACCTGGTGGTTAGGAGCACCCGGAATGACCTGATAGTTAAACCTCATACAGGACGAGCTCTGGGATGTGGGAGCTCTGCTGACCGCAAGCCCTAATCCTATCACACACACTAGAAATAGCCGTGGAGCACTCCTGACCAGACCTAGGCGCCTCGTCACAGCCTAAGAACTATCTAGCCCTAGAGAAAGAAAATAAAGCCTACCTTGCCTCAGAGAAATTCCCCAAAGGTAAAGGAAGCCCCCCACATATATTGACTGTGAGTAAAGATGAAAGTCACAAACGCAGAAATGAAACAGGTTTCAGCAAAGGGAGGCCAGACTTACTAAATAGACAGAGGATAGGAAAGGTAACTTTGCGATCAGCACAAAAACCTACAAAAGACCACGCAGAGTGAGCAAAAAAGACCTCCGCATCGACTCACGGTGCGGAGGGGCCACTCTGCATCCCAGAGCTTTCAGCTAGCAAGACAAAATCATGAAACCCAGCTGGACAAGAAAACAGTGAACAAATAATGACTATCAGGAACTTAGCTTCTGCAGGAGAAGGCAGGTCACCAGAGAGATCCAGGAGCGAACTGAACCAATGCAAAAACATTGACAGCTGGCATGGAGTAATGATCTGAGAGGAGTTAAATAGAGCAGCCAACCAAAGGATAAACCACGTCACTTGTGTAAGGAACCTCAAAAGCAGCAGCTTCACTCACAGCCACCAGAGGGAGCCCATAGACAGAACTCGCCGAAGTACCATTCACGACCACAGGAGGGAGTTTGACAACAGAATTCACAACAGTACCCCCCCCTTGAGGAGGGGTCACCGAACCCTCACCAGAGCCCCCAGGCCGATCAGGATGAGCCAAATGAAAGGCACGAACAAGATCGGCAGCATGAACATCAGAGGCAAAAACCCAGGAAATATCTTCCCGACCATAACCCTTCCACTTGACGAGGTACTGGAGTTTCCGTCTCGAAACACGAGAATCCAAAATCTTCTCCACCACATCCTCCAACTCCCCCTCGACCAACACCGGGGCAGGAGGATCAACGGAGGGAACCATAGGCGCCACGTATCTCCGCAACAACGACCTATGGAACACATTATGGATGGCAAAAGAAGCTGGAAGATCCAAACAAAATGACACAGGATTAAGAACTTCAGAAATCTTATATGGTCCAATGAAACAAGGCTTAAACTTAGGAGAGGAAACCTTCATAGGAACGTGACGAGATGACAACCAAACCAAATCCCCAACACGAAGTCGGGGACCAACATAACGCCGGCGGTTAGCGAAACGTTGAGCCTTCTCCTGGGACAATGTCAAATTGTCCACCACATGAGTCCAAATCTGCTGCAACCTGTCCACCACCGCATCCACACCAGGACAGTCCGAAGGCTCAACCTGACCTGAAGAGAAACGAGGATGGAAACCAGAATTACAGAAAAAAGGAGAAACTAAAGTAGCCGAGCTGGCCCGATTATTAAGGGCGAACTCAGCCTAAGGCAAGAAAGACACCCAATCATCCTGATCAGCAGAAACAAAGCATCTCAGATATGTCTCCAAAGTCTGATTAGTTCGTTCAATTTGGCCATTAGTCTGAGGATGGAAAGCCGAAGAAAAAGACAAATCAATACCCATCTTAGCGCAAAAGGACCGCCAAAACCTCGAAACAAACTGGGAACCTCTGTCCGAGACGATGTTCTCTGGAATGCCATGCAAACGAACCACATGCTGGAAAAACAATGGCCCCAAATCAGAGGAGGAAGGCAGTTTAGATAAGGGTACCAAATGGACCATCTTAGAGAAGCGATCACAAACCACCCAAATGACCGACATCTTTTGAGAAACAGGGAGATCAGAAATAAAATCAATGGAAATATGCGTCCAGGGCCTCTTCGGGATCAGCAAGGGCAAAAGCAACCCACTGGCACGAGAACAGCAGGGCTTAGCCCGAGCACAAATCCCACAGGACTGCACAAAAGAACGCACATCCCGTGACAAAGAAGGCCACCAAAAGGATCTGGCCACCAAATCTCTGGTACCAAAGATTCCAGGATGACCAGCAATACTGAACAATGAATCTCCGACTCTACTAGTCCATCTATCAGGGACAAACAGTTTCTCCGTAGGACAACGGTCAGGTCTATCAGCCTGAAACTTTTGCAGCACACGCCGCAAATCAGGGGAAATGGCAGACAAAATTACCCCTTCTTTAAGAATACCCGCCACCTCCGGAACCACAGTCAGGCACAAAACTCCTTGACAGGGCGTCAGCCTTCACATTCTTAGATCCCAGAAGGTACGAAACCACAAAATCAAAACGGGAGAAAAAGAGCGACCATCGAGCCTGTCTAGGATTCAACCATTTGGCAGACTCGATATAAGTCAAATTCTTGTGATCTGTCAAGACCACCACGCGATGTTTAGCTCCTTCAAGCCAATGTCGCCACTCCTCGAATGCCCACTTCATGGCCAACAACTCCCGATTGCCCACATCATAATTGCGCTCAGCAGGCGAGAATTTTCTAGAAAAGAAGGCACAGGGTTTCATCACCGAGCCATCAGAACTTCTTTGCGACAAAAAGCCCCTGCTCCAATTTCAGAAGCATCAACCTCCACCTGAAAAGGGAGCGAAACATCTGGCTGGCACAACACAGGGGCAGAAGCAAAACGACGCTTCAACTCCTGAAAAGCCTCTACAGCCGCAGAGGACCAATTGACCACATCAGCACCTTTCTTGGTCAAATCAGTCAACGGCTTAGCAACACTGGAAAAGTTAGCGATGAAGCGACGATAAAAATTAGCAAAGCCCAGGAACTTCTGCAAGCTCTTCACAGATGTCGGCTGAGTCCAATCGTAAATGGCCTAAACTTTAAAAGGGTCCATCTCGATAGTAGAAGTGGGAAAAATGAAACCCAAAAATGAAACCTTCTGAACTCCAAAGAGACACTTTGACCCATTCACAAACAAGGAATTCGCACGAAGGACCTGAAACACCATTATGACCTGCTTCACATGAGATTCCCAATCATCCGAAAAGACCAAAATGTCATCCAAATATACAATCATGAATCTATCCAGGTACTCTCGGAAGATGTCATGCATAAAGGACTGAAACACAGCTGGAGCATTAGAAAGCCCGAATGGCATAACCAGGTACTCAAAATGGCCCTCGGGCGTATTAAATGCCGTCTTCCATTCATCACCCTGTTTAATTCGCACAAGATTATACGCACCACGAAGATCTATCTTGGTGAACCAACTAGCCCCCTTAATCCGAGCAAATAAATCAGACAGCAGCGGCAAAGGATACTGAAATTTGACTGTGATCTTATTAAGAAGGCGGTAATCAATAAAGGTCTCAAAGAACCATCCTTCTTGGCCACAAAAAAGAACCCTGCTCCCAATGGTGACGACGACGGACGAATATCACCCTTCTCCAAGGATTCCTTTATATAACTCCGCATAGCGGCGTGCTCTGGCACAGATAAATTAAACAGACGGCCCTTAGGAAACTTACTACCAGGAATCAAATTAATAGCACAGTCGCAATCCCTATGAGTAGGTAGGGCACCAGATTTGGGCTCTTCAAATACATCCCGGTAATCTGATAAAAACTCATGGACTTCAGAAGGGGTGGAAGGTGAAATTGAGAGCAATGGAACATCACCATGTACCCCCTGACAACCCCAGCTGGACACAGACATAGATTTCCAATCCAACACTGGATTATGGACCTGTAGCCATGGCAACCCCAAAACGACCACATCATGCCGATTATGCAACACCAAAAAGCGAATATCCTCCTGATGTGCAGGAGCCATGCACATGGTCAATTGAGTCCAGTACTGAGGCTTATTCTTGGCCAAAGGTGTAGCATCAATTCCTCTCAATGGAATAGGATACTGCAAGGGCTCCAAGAAAAAACCACAGCGCCTGGCAAACTCCAAGACCATCAAATTCAGGGCAGCGC
The DNA here is from genome assembly GCF_032444005.1 of Ranitomeya imitator. NCBI lineage: Eukaryota > Metazoa > Chordata > Amphibia > Anura > Dendrobatidae > Ranitomeya > Ranitomeya imitator. Next base: position 641,249,763 of record NC_091282.1, on the reverse strand, counting down.
CTGAATCCACAAATGCCATTACAGAATAGGATGACAGAGAGCAAATCAGAGTAACGGACAAAAAAAAAATTTAGACTGTACCGTACCAATGGTGGCATACCTAGCGAACCGCTTAGTGCGCTTAGGACAATCGGAGATAGCATGAGTGGATTCACCACAATAAAAACACAGCCCATTCCGACGTCTGTGTTCTTGCCGTTCAGCTCTGGTCAAAGTCCTATCACACTGCATAGGCTCAGGCCTATGCTCAGAGAATACCGCCAGATGGTGCACAGCTTGGCGCTCACGCATGCGCCGATCGATCTGAATGGCCAAAGACATAGACTCATTCAGACCAGCATGGCATCCTTAAGGGCTTCAGAAAGACCCTTTCTGAAAATTGCCGCCAGGGCACATTCATTCCACTGAGTAATCACAGACCACTTTCTAAACTTCTGACAGTACACCTCCGCTTCATCCTGATCTTGACACAAAGCCAGCAAGATTTTCTCTGCCTGATCCACTGAATTTGGTTCATCATAAAGCAATCCAAGCGCCAGAAAAAACGCATCAACATCACGCAATGCCGGATCTCCTGGCGCAAGGGAAAATGCCCAGTCTTGAGGGTCACCACGCAACAAAGAAATAATGATTTTTACTTGTTGAACGGGGTCACCAGAGGAGCGGGGTTTCAATGCTAGAAACAGTTTACAATTATTTTTGAAATTCAAGAACTTAGATCTATCCCCAGAAAATAAGTCAGGAATAGGAATTTTAGGCTCTAACATAGGATTCTGAACCACAAAATCTTGAATGTTTTGTACCCTTGCAGAGAGATGATCCATACAAGAGGACAGACCTTGAATGTCCATATCTACACCTGTGTCCTGAACCACCCAAAGGTCTAGGGGAAAAGAAAGACAAAACACAGTGCAAAGAAAAGAAAATGGTCTCAGAAGTTCTCTTATCCCTCTATTGAGATGCATTAATACTTTGGGCCAGCTGTACTGTTATGACCTGGTGGTTAGGAGCACCCGGAATGACCTGATAGTTAAACCTCATACAGGACGAGCTCTGGGATGTGGGAGCTCTGCTGACCGCAAGCCCTAATCCTATCACACACACTAGAAATAGCCGTGGAGCGCTCCTGACCAGACCTAGGCGCCTCGTCACAGCCTAAGAACTATCTAGCCCTAGAGAAAGAAAATAAAGCCTACCTTGCCTCAGAGAAATTCCCCAAAGGTAAAGGAAGCCCCCCACATATATTGACTGTGAGTAAAGATGAAAGTCACAAACGCAGAAATGAAACAGGTTTCAGCAAAGGGAGGCCAGACTTACTAAATAGACAGAGGATAGGAAAGGTAACTTTGCGATCAGCACAAAAACCTACAAAAGACCACGCAGAGTGTGCAAAAAAGACCTCCGCACCGACTCACGGTGCGGAGGGGCCACTCTGCATCCCAGAACTTCCAGCTAGCAAGACAAAATCATGAAACCCAGCTGGACAAGAAAACTGTGAACAAATAATGACTATCAGGAACTTAGCTTCTGCAGGAGAAGGCAGGTCACCAGAGAGACCCAGGAGCGAACTGAACCAATGCAAAACATTGACAGCTGGCATGGAGTAACGATCTGAGAGGAGTTAAATAGAGCAGTCAACCAAAGGATAAACCACGTCACCTGTGTAAGGAACCTCAGAAGCAGCAGCTTCACTCACAGCCACCAGAGGGAGCCCATAGACAGAACTCGCCGAAGTACCATTCACGACCACAGGAGGGAGTTTGACAACAGAATTCACAACAGATCCCATTATTTATTCATGGCAGGGTTCTTTGGCAAAATTTTAAGCGAACACTCCCTTTGATGAAAAGCAACCCTATAAATGGTCTCATAACGCTTTACTGCTAACACCAGACTCATAGTAGTGCTCACCTTTTCTTCGCCAAAAAATCATCTTCCAGATGTCTCAAAGAGTCTAAAGGCCAATCCCTGTACTTCCCTCAGAATGTCAATCCATTATTGATATTTTTCTTGGAGCAAAATGGCTTCTTTCATGCAGATCTTCACACCAGGCTAGCCTCAAAAAACCTTTACCAAAAGCTGTCATCTAACTGCTAACTGTGCAGACAGATGCATAGACACCTCCCTGCTGCTTCTCTAGAGCAAGCTCTGCTCTAGTGTCAAACCGATCACATAACTGAATTCTCTGAAGGAAGCGGTCCTGGAACTTCCTGAATTTTCTTGACTGCCCTGAAGTCTTCATCACAGAAAGTGAACCTCTCTCATTGAAGTTATTGATCATCCGTTAAATGGTTAATTTGGCGGCAATATTACAATTAGCAATGTCTTTGCCTGTGAAGCCCTTTTGATGCAAAGCAATGATGACTGCAGGTGTTTCTTTGGAGGTAACCTTGGATAGCACTATATGACACGCACCAACCACCTTTTAAAGAAACCAGTCATCTTTTATCACTTTGCCATGTTGATTGAATAATATCAGCTGCCTTGTCCATGTGAATACTTCATCTTGAATTTTGAAGAACTTAGCTTACTCTCCAGTGAAGTAGAGATTGAGCTTCTAGAACTTGGTGAAATTCCAAAACTGAGACACAAAGACATAGAAGAAGATGAAATTATTCCAGGAACTATGTAATAATAATAATTAATAATAATTTTTATTTATATAGCGCCAACATATTCCGCAGCACTTTACAATGTTGAAAAGAAGTCAAAATTGACATATTACCTCAGACTCATGTTGGTACAAGTGCGTTACTTGCAGGCCTTTTACCTCCCCAATGAGTGATAGCATCACCAACTCTGCCAGTGCTTCCACTGCAAGTAGCCAAAGTAGCAGCACCAGCATCAGCCAATAGTTTCATGAACATTCTTGACCAGTTGTTTTTTTCATGCTGTTCGCCAATCTGATGTAAATCAGAAAATGGAGAAGCACTGCGTGAGCAACCAGGTTCAGTCGTACCTGGACTGTGTCCTTAGGCAGATACTCTGAGCCCTGACCCCATGGAATTCTCTGTCAATGGCAGGGACTGACCCAATTTGCCATTAATATGCTGTCTTGTTCAGCCCCCAGTATACTATAAGATAAGGTATTAAACATGGCTTGTGGCATCATCACGCTGAATAATACAAGACTGCCCACCACAATTGTGAATAAGATTACATTTGTGAAAATAAATCACACATGGATTCACGCCTCATGCCAATTAAAGCCAGAAAGTTGCCATTTGAAATGGCTTTAGTTTTGTGCCATGTCCGTGATCTGATTTTTCTCTACAAAATTAAACAACTGAATGAACATCTCCAAGGCCGGAGATTCCATAATTTTTGCCAGAGGTTGTACTACGGTCAGTGCTACTGCCTTTGCATACCTGGACCGATCCCGCCTGTACATTATGCTCTATTCACATCTCCTGCCAGTGCTGCTCCTTCAGAGCTGAACATTTCTTGCCAGTCCATATTATTCCGTACTATGCTGCCATTTCCTAGCTGCATATGCCCTTCCCATCATGTTCCATACTGTACTACCGCTACCTCTTTTACATTGCTAAAGATGTCTTTGCGTTAATGGGAACCTGTCACCGTGAGAATGCAGTCTAACCTGCAGGCATCATGTTATAGAGCAGGGGGGCTGAGTAGATTTATAAATAGTTTTGTGAGGAAAGATTCAGGACAACCTGTGTTTTAATAATTTAATCCTCTACTCTTTCTGGGATTTTCGGGTCTGTGTTCTGTTCTATCAGTGATTGATAGTTATATTGTAATGCACACTTATACAAGGAAGGCTGTCAATCACTGATCGGACCTCCCACCTGACCAAAATTCCCGAAAATGACAGAGCTTTAAATGTTTAAAACTTAGTTTATGCTGAATCTTTTCTCACAAAATTATCAATTTGATCAGCTACCCCTAGCTCTATAACGTGGTGCCTTCACGTTGGACTCAATTTTCATGGTGAGAGGTTCCCTTTAAAGAACTTGAAAGAAGGATAAACTCTTGAAAAACCATCTTTTCAGTACTATGGGAGAGCTTGGAGAACTTTCAATTTTTTGAGAATCAGACAAATTGAAACTAAAATGAATTTTTGGAAATTCACTCATGTCAAATTGTAAACTAGATGTATGTACACTTCTCACCTCTGAAATGTCAATATAGTGAATAATAAATGAAATAATTTGATTTTAAACATTTGTTGGAAATTGATTGTAATAATAATAATAATTTTTATTTATATAGCGCCAACATATTCCGCAGCGCTTTACAAATTATAGAGGGGACTTGTAGAGACAATAGACATTACAGCATAACAAATACAGTTCAAAACAGATACCAGGAGGAATAAGGGCCCTGCTCGCAAGCTTACACACTATGAGGAAAAGGGGAGACACGAGAGGTGGATGGTAACAATTTCAATTGTACAGAAACTACAAAGATTCTATTGGGGGAAAAATTTGATAAATGACTTTAACCTAAATGTATGCAATCCTGTGACTTCAGCCGTTAATACTATATGTATTCTTCATCTTACATTGCTATACAGGCAAGATGACCATCGGGTACTTCTCCATGTAAGTTGGACCAGGGCTGTGAGCATGCTGTCAGCCCAGATGGTATAATATTAGCCTGCTCATGCTTCACCTCTACTGACAACCCAGACATGGAAACAGCCGACATACACGTCATGTTCCACATATTCCACACTTCAACACAAAATTCCTCTGAACAGTGATACATATTCCAGAAGAAAGCCTCCAATCTTCTACATGTATCACCCCTTTAGGGCTACCACAGTACACTGGGTGTTATGGGGGGTCTCACCTCTCCAGGGCGCAGTGCCTCCACCCGAATCTTGACTGGAGCTCTCTCTGGGACTGCAGAAGGACTATTATCTTCTGCCAGGGGCTGACTCGGGAAGCCCCTGCCACACTCAGTACACACTCACAGGGATCAGGAGTAAAACAGTTTAACAGGTTTATTGCTATAAAAGAGAATGGTAAAACCAAAAACACTCAGTTTGAAAAAATGTTTGCAGTAATCCGCAAGTGCTAGTAAAAGATGTAAATAACAGGGTATTTGGTTGATACGTTTTTTGCAAAAAATGTATACTAAGCTGCTCTACCAATCTTCACGGTATACCCATATCAGAGCAGTCCTAACTAATGTATGCAATCCCTATCTGATGTATTTAAAAACCTGATCATCTGTATATTACCTGTGTGAACAGGGTTCAGAGAGGAAAAATCCATGTGTGCATACAGGGCAGAACAGCTTTTGTGCAGCTAGCCCAAGAGGAGTGGTGGAACTCCCCAGTCTTGTAGACACAAGAGAACAATCATGGAAACAGGAACACATGGGCTACTTGCACAGTGAACAAGTCTGTAAGAACATGTTCACACACCACCAAGAAACCTGAAGACACAAAAGAGAATGGTAAAACCAAAAACACTCAGTTTGAAAAAATGTTTGCAGTAATCCGCAAGTGCTAGTAAAAGATGTAAATAACAGGGTATTTGGTTGATACGTTTTTTGCAAAAAATGTATACTAAGCTGCTCTACCAATCTTCACGGTATACCCATATCAGAGCAGCTCTTGTTCACTGTGCAAGTAGCCCATGTGTTCCTGTTTCCATGATTGTTCTCTTGTGTCTACAAGACTGGGGAGTTCCACCACTCCTCTTGGGCTAGCTGCACAAAAGCTGTTCTGCCCTGTATGCACACATGGATTTTTCCTCTCTGAACCCTGTTCACACAGGTAATATACAGATGATCAGGTTTTTAAATACATCAGATAGGGATTGCATACATTAGTTAGGACTGCTCTGATATGGGTATACCGTGAAGATTGGTAGAGCAGCTTAGTATACATTTTTTGCAAAAAACGTATCAACCAAATACCCTGTTATTTACATCTTTTACTAGCACTTGCGGATTACTGCAAACATTTTTTCAAACTGAGTGTTTTTGGTTTTACCATTCTCTTTTGTGTCTTCAGGTTTCTTGGTGGTGTGTGAACATGTTCTTACAGACTTGTTCACTGTGCAAGTAGCCCATGTGTTCCTGTTTCCAGGTTTATTGCTATGCAGCATAAATGAGATGGATTTAAAAGAATAACATGCAATACAAGTAAATGTGCTCTGTCACAGTCATATATGCATCACAATCTAATTCTACTTCAACCCTGCAAGTATAACGTAGCAAGGTTTTTTTCTTCTGGTTTAACTCAGTCCAAACGTTGGGGCCCAGTTACCGCAAATGTTGGCATGCAAATTAGTACAGTTGGTGTACTTAGATTAATATTAAGGGCAATAGTGTGGGCTGTAGTGAACTCACTGTAAATAGTGCTGGTAGAACCACAAGTCTCAGAAGGGCACTCACTGCACGTCTCCAACGGTCGGATGAGTCTTTGGACACCAGCTGGGGGCGGCCGGATTCAGTCCTTTATACGGTGGGAGTGCTGGCGGAACACTCCAAGTTCTTGATGTAACTTGCTTCAGAGGGTAAACAAAAGCCGTGCTCTCTCCAGCAGTGCGGGTATATCCGAGGGGACAGCAACACTGCAGCGTAGAGGGATGCAAATCCGCCGTGCTCAGTCTCCCCCAGCAAGTTGCCACGCACTTTTCTTTCTCTGAACTCTTGCTTTCACTTTCTGCCCAGCTCCTCCCTCCAAGTCCCTCCTCATCCAATCCAGGCTGTGTCATCTGACTGAAACAAGGGTGTCTCGGAATTGTAGTCCACTGCAGCTCAGGGGAAAATCTGCTAATGTCTGTAGGTCCCTGTTTAACAGTAGCTGCAAAGCTCTTCTTAAGGTACCGTCACACTAAGCGACGCTGCAGCGATACCGACAATGATGTCAATCGCTGCAGCATCGCTGTTTGGTCGCTGGAGAGCTGTCACACAGACAGCTCTCCAGCGACCAACGATCCCGAAGTCCCCGGGTAACCAGGGTAAACATCGGGTTACTAAGCGCAGGGCCGCGCTTAGTAACCCGATGTTTACCCTGGTTACCGTTGTAAATGTAAAAAAACAATCACTACATACTTACATTCCCGGTGTCTGGTCATGTCCCTCGCCCTCAGCTTCCTGCACTGACTGAGCGCCGGCCGTAAAGTACAGCGGTGACGTCACCGCTGTGCTGTGCTTTACGGCTGGCCGGCGCTCACCAGTCAGTGCGGGAAGCTGACGGCGAGGGACCTGACCAGACACCGGGAATGTAAGTATGTAGTGTTTGTTTTTTTACATTTACAACGGTAACCAGGGTAAACATCGGGTTACTAAGCGCGGCCCTGCGCTTAGTAACTCGATGTTTACCCTGGTTACCAGTGAAGACATCGCTGAATCGGCGTCACACACGCCGATTCAGCGATGTCAGCGGGAGATCCAGCGACAAAATAAAGTGCTGGACTTTCCCCAGCGACCAACGATCTCCCAGCAGGGGCCTGATCGTTGGTCACTGTCACACATAACGATTTCGTTAACGATATCGTTGCTACGTCACAAAAAGCAACGATATCGTTAACGATATCGTTATGTGTGACGGTACCTTTAGTGTCTGTAAGTCCCAATATACCAGTAGCTGCCCTGACAGTTCCCAGTGCAGGTGTTACATACATAATCACCGCGTCTGGAGACTGAGGATCAATACTATATGCAGTCATTCTTAGATTAGTCAAGATGCTTAAAAGGCTGGGCAATGAGATTCTAATTGACCAAGACCTTTCTATACTATCCACAGAATACAACTGTTTCACACTACCCCTTAGAATAAAGATATCATTTCTATACCACTGTTCCTGTGTACAAGAATGTAATACTGCTCCTATGTAAAATAATATAACTACTATAATACAGCTCCCTATGTACAAGAATATAACTACTATAATACTGCTACCTTTTTTCAAGAATATAACTACTATAATACTGTTCCTATGTACAAAAATATAACTACTATAATACTGCCCCCTACGTACAAGAATATAACTGCTATAATACTGCCCCTATGTACAAGAATATAACTACTATAATACTGCTCCTATGTACAAGAATATAACTATTATAATACTGCCCCTACGTACAAGAATATAACTACTATAATACTGCCCCTATGTACAAGAATATAACTACTATAATACTGTCCCTATGTACAAGAATATACTATAATACTGCCCCTATGTACAAGAATATAACTACTATAATACTGCTCCTATGTAAAATAATATAACTACTATAATACAGCTCCCTACGTACAAGAATATAACTACTATAATACCGCTACCTTTTTTCAAGAATATAACTACTATAATACTGTTCCTATGTACAACAATATAACTACTATAATACTGCCCCCTACAGAATATAACTACTATAATACTGCCCCTATGTAAAAGAATATAACTACTATAATACTGCTCCTATGTACAAGAATAAAACTACTATAATACTGCCCTTACATACAAGAATGTAACTACTATAATACTGTCCCTATGTACAAGAATATACTATAATACTGCCCCTATGTACAAGAATATAACTACTATAATACTGCTCCTATGTACAAGAATATAACTACTATAATACTGCCCTTACATACAAGAATATAACTACTATAATACTGCCCCTATGTACAAGAATATAACTACTATAATACTGTCCCTATGTACAAGAATATACTATAATACTGCCCCTATGTACAAGAATATAACTACTATAATACTGCTCCTATGTACAAGAATATAACTACTATAATACTGCCCTTACATACAAGAATATAACTACTATAATACTGCCCCTATGTACAAGAATATAACTACTATAATACTGTCCCTATGTACAAGAATATACTATAATACTGCCCCTATGTACAAGAATATAACTACTATAATACAGCTCCCTATGTACAAGAATATAACTACTATAATACCGCTACCTTTTTTCAAGAATATAACTACTATAATACTGTTCCTATGTACAACAATATAACTACTATAATACTGCCCCCTACAGAATATAACTACTATAATACTGCCCCTATGTAAAAGAATATAACTACTATAATACTGCTCCTATGTACAAGAATATAACTACCATAATACTGCCCTTACATACAAGAATATAACTACTATAATACTGCCCCTATGTACAAGAATATAACTACTATAATACTGTCCCTATGTACAAGAATATACTACAATACTGCCCCTATGTACAAGAATATAACTACTATAATACTGCCCCCAATGTACAAGAATATAACTACTATAATAGGGTCCCCTATATACAATGTGGTATGGCAACTGATTGTGTGGCTAATGGGAGGTATGTATCACAGAGGTGCGTGGCCCTGTGATGGAAGTTTGGGCTTGTTTTGGCTCAGCAGATCTACTGCTGAGGTTTACTATACATTGGGAAGGCTTCCACGTGACTTGGAGAGATGGGTGGGTTCAGTAACCTATATACCCCACCCAAGGGGGTGTGTCTGAACACCCAAGATGAAGCCAGTGTGTTTTTGCAAGGGTGGGAGTACTGGCTAGTCTGAGCCAGGGTGTGGAGACCTCCATGGTTCTGTGTGCAGAGAGGGAGAAGCCTTCCTCTGTGTGAGGCTCCAGACTGACCCTGAGTGCTGGACATTACCCCAGCCTGTGTGTCCACAGGCCTGAGGGAGCATAATCCTGCCAGGACCTGTGTGAGGTCATGGTCATGTGACCTGGCCATGTGAGTTAGTGGCTGTTTGTGGCTTGGGAGAGCTGGAACTCCCACATAGCTCTCGGAGGAGCTCAAGGACTGTGCTATGGACACTGATGCTTTGTTTTTGCCTGCCCTAAAGGCTGTTTTTCCTTTCTGTTGGTGGTTCCTGGGTTATGAAGCAAATAAATCAATATGGACTTTGAAAGGAACATGCCTCCTGTCTTCCTCCTGATGCACCTGAGTGAGTACGATCTCTACAGTTGGTGCTAGACTGCGGGCATCGGTCCAGGAGGTACCTGGGAGGACTACAGCAGCTGTTTGCTGTGGATCAGCGGGTCCATGAACTCCAAGCATTTAGCAGTAGCTCGGAGGGGACACAAAGATTACAAGCTTCTGGCAGTAACTCGGAGGGGGTTAAGAAGATTTGCAGTGGCTCGGAGGAGCGTACCAGGACTAAGAGCGACCACAGTGCCGTCTGGAGGTCTGCAGAGCCATCTGGAGGTCCACAGAGCCGTCCAGAAGTCCGCAGAGCCATCTGGAGGTCCGTAGAGCCATGCAGAGAGGTGCAGAGTCGTGCAGAGAGGTGCAGAGCCTTGCGGAGTCACGCAGAGCCTTGCAGAGCAGTGCGGAGCCTCACTGTGATGTACTGTTGGGGTGAATAGATTGCCGTGCACAGGCGGCGAGGGGCCTGAGAGGGCATGGGGGGTGTTATGATACGGTGGTCTAGGAGCAACATGGAACGAGCTCTGAAGGAAGTGGTAACTGTACTGACCGCAGTCCCTAAGCTCAACACAACACTAGAAGTAGCCGTGGAATGCTCCTAACTCTCCCTATGCATCTCGTCACAGCCTAAGAGCTAACTACCCCTAAAGAAAGAAGCAGGAAAGCTATCTTGCCTCAGAGAAAATCCCCAAAGGATAGATTAGCCCCCCACAAATAATGACTGTAAGTGGAGAGGGAAAAGACATACACAGAATGAAACCAGGATGAGCACAGAAAGCCAGTCTAGCTAAATAGATAGGACAGGATGGAATACTGTGCGGTCAGTATAAAACACTACAAAAATCCACGCAGAGTTTACAAAAAATCTCCACACCTGACTAAAGGTGTGGAGGGCAAATCTGCCTCCCAGAGCTTCCAGCAAGACAAAATTAATTCACACTGATAAGGTGGACAAACATAGAAAGCACAGAATGGATAAGTCCACAATCTATGGACAGAAAAGAGCAAGCAAAAACTTAGCTTAGCTGAACTGGTCAGGATAACAGGGAACTCGAAAGAGATGTGAATCCAACCAGGAACCATTTACAAGTGGCACTGGCTGAAGAAAGAGCCAGACCTAAATAGCCGAGCAGAAGAGACGATAAGTGGAGGCAGCTGATGACAGCTAACTCCAAGGAGCAGCCATACCACTAGAAACCACAAGAGGGAGCCCAAGAGCAGAACTCACAAAAGTGCCACTTACAACCACCGGAGGGAGCCCAAGAGCGGAATTCACAACAGGGGGGTCCACAGCGTGCACCCCAAGGAGGGATGGTTGCCAAAAAGGGGTGGAGTCCCAAAAGAGGCGGTAACCCAAACAGGGATGGTTGCCCATAAAGGGGTGGAGTTCACATACGGGGTGGTGACCCTAAAGGGGTGGAGTCCCAAAAGGGGTGGTGACTCAGATAGGGGTGGTGGCCCAAAAAGGGGTGACAGTTGTGCCGTTGGACTGTAGCCAGTGACAGCTAGATTCATGCTATGCAGGTCTACTTTATAGTGTTGATTGCTCGGCCAATGAAGCGTCAAGACTGTGTCCCATCTGGCTGGAAGGAGAACATGTAACGGGACTGATAGACCTGGGGAGTGGAGTGTCCTAACTAATAGCCCCTCTTGAACACTCTAGGTCTCCTGGGATGAAAGTAAGTAGATGTGAGAACATTAAATGTCTTCTGAAAGCCTGCCTTTACATTGTTGCGACTGAGGTTTCCACGTACCATGAGGTGGGTGTAGTCCCGGACTTGCGGTATCCCATTGTAATAGGTTGGGACTTGGAACTACTGTGGGACTGGTGGATACAGGAGAGGTGTCTGCTGAAATAATGTGATCTAATAATGAGGAGAATGCGCCCTCTATAGTTGTTAATCCTGAGTTAGGCGTGACCAAGGAAAATGGTGGATGGGCCCAACTTAGAGACATGACGGGGAAGGCAATATAAGAAAGTATGACCGGATGGAAGTTTGGGTCTGACCAACTCAGGGACTTAGCAGAGGTGACTAACAGTGTGACTGTTGAAAACGGGGTAGCTCCAGGAAAGGGGACCGACACCTATATAAGTGGGGACTTGTTGTGATGGGTCAGTAGTGGTGACTCCCATTCAGACTGTGACTCAAACGCAAGGGAAACAGGGTGCGGTAAGGAGGACTCGTGTAAAAATGGCAAGTCTTTCTCTCATCGCCGGGGACACAGAGGTCGCAGCAAGGCAGGTCAGACTACACCCCCTGAGAAGACAGATGAAGAAGAGACAGGGACAGGTGACAACAAGGTTAATGTCCTTGATAAGGGGGTCACTTTACCACTGGCAAACCCTAGCACAGAGGTACTCGATAACGTACAGAAGATAAAGCTGACATAGAGTGGCAGAAGAGATCCAACAGCAAAAATCGCAGTAGGGGAAGAACTCCGAGCAAAAACGGAGAGCCTGCAGGCAAAGCTGTCCGAATCGACTGCTGCCACTGGGCCACCAGAGGATAAAATTGACAAACTGACAAAGGAAAGGTGCACGTGGAAAGAGTACGACGAGGTCTGTCAACAGCTGGCGAATGAGAGGTTGAAGGTGTCGAGTATGGAAGCCGCCAACTCCGCGCAGCTGGATCAGGTGCTTCACCTGGAGTCCAAGCTCTTGACAGTCAAGGTTCAGCTCGGAGAGGAAGAAGCGCAGGAGCAGAAGCTGCTTCATACCATCCACTCTACAAGGAGAAGCTGCGCTTGGCGCGAGAGGAGGTCGCAAAACACGTATCCCAGCTGGAAATGACCTGCTGCAACAAAGCACAGGAGCTCCAGGACCACGCCAAAAAGTTTGTTCATGAGAAGGAAAAAGTGGCAGATTTGCAGGCCAAACTATAACGTCTGTAATAGCAGAAGGCTGAGGAAATCCTGGCCTTGGATTCTAAAATAGATTCAGTGTGGAAAGCAAGGATAAAGTTCTCTAAGAGCTCAAGATCGAGCAGGAGGCTAAGGCTCAGCTCCAGAAGTACATGGACAGCCGGAGAAATGAGCTCTCCGCTCTACAGAACAAACTGTCACACTCTCCCAATCTGATCGCAATGAAGGGAAGTGAGCTGGAGAGACTGACCAAAGAAGTGACTTCCAGGGAGGAAGAAATCCAGCAGATGAAGTGCCACACAGACGGCCTCACAAGGGAGGTCGACACCTTGGAAAACTGCTCTAACTCTCAGGAAGAGGAGATCAAACACTAGTTCCAAGAAGGTGAGACTTCGCTGTTCTAGTGTGTGGTAGAGGTACCCGAAGATGAGTGAGAAATGTGTGCCAGTGAGACCGTGCATGAGACATTTAGAAAGGCGGTGGAGGCGTGTAGTGTGAACTGGGTGTCAGAAACTCAGCAGTTGGTCATATTGTTGACTAGGAAAGTCACAGTGAAGCGGGTGGCTTTCCTGAGTGACATGCACCTACACTGCCTCCGCACAAAACAGATGATTCTGTTGAGGAATAAGGAAGCCGCTCAACGTCTGGAGCATGCAAGGAAAGCTCAATGTCGGCTGGGGTTTGTGAAAGACATTGTTCAAGTGCCCAGAAGTCTGGTGAGGAAAGTCATTGGGAGACTTGGAAAAGTGATGCAGGAAATCGTGAATAAATCCGGTGTGGCGAGAGCGAGGATTCAGGCTGATGACGAAGCCCAGGAAGCTGGTGAAGATAGGATGGTTCCATTCTTCATCGTCGGATCAATGGAGAGCAATAAGAATATCCGAATGCTCCTGGAATATCGCATGGCATACCTAAGTGAGGTATAGCAGCTAAGAATTGAGAGACTGCAAATTAATAAACAGCTGCAGGAAATTCGAAGAAGATGGCGGTCACTTTCAAACCAAGGTAGGGAGAGATGAAAGGGTTCTTTAAAAGGTGGAAGTACCCAACCTGAAGATAAATGGAATGTCTGCTCTCTGGGTAACAAAGACAATAGGAAAAATTGCCAACAGAGAGACAACCGAAGGTGGCCTGATGGAAGAGTTAGAAGTAGTGACTCTTGTGTTAGCTCAGTGCAGAGTAATAGATCAACGTATGCACAACCTAGGAAGGTGCACGGGTAGGTTCCCAAACCATTATGATAAGTAAATACAAAACCCGGCACAATACAAAAACCTACACAGCGGTGGACACCGCGATGCCATCCAATATTAAGGCTGTACAGTCTCTCTTCTCTTAATATCCAGCATTGCATTCAAGGCATTACTGGCAGCCTCTATAGCCACTAGCACTCATCTTCTATCCCAGTACACGTTACTGACGAAGGTCCGTTTGTGTGACCGAAACGTTTTTTTCTTGGGATACAATAAATTACCCATTTCTTGTCATCACAAAGTTGAGTGCCGGGTTTTGTATTTACTCAGCTCAGTGCAGAGTGACCTAGGCGGGAAACCCTGTAGCGGATGCGGTGACAGAGTCAGACCAGACAGAAGGTATGGGTGTCAGAAAATGGCAACACCGTACTGACCGCTGGGGATGGGGGTAGTCTGACAAAGTGGCAACTATCAGGCAAGATGACGGATGGTTCCAAAAGGGCTCAGTGACAGGGCCCGACTTTGACAGATGGTTTGACTGTCAGAGACTACCGAGCAGGGTCTCTGTTCGGGTAATAGAGACTGAGAAGTGTTTCTGGTCAGGTAATAGAAAGTGCCAAGCCTCACAGCTTCAGGCAGAGGGGGGAGGTATGTGGTATAGCGACTGTCCGTGTGGTTAATGGGAGGTATGTATCACAGAGGTGCGTTGCCCTGTGATGGAAGCTTGGGCTTGTTTTGGCTCAGCAGATCTACTGATGAGGTTTACTATACATTCGGAAGGCTTCCAGGTGACTTGGAGATATGGTTGAGTCCAGTCACCTACATACCCCACCCCATACCTCCCAACCGTCCCAGATCCAGCGGGACTGTCCTGATTTTGACAGTCAGCCCCGCGATCCCGGGCGGGACATTAATTGTCCCGCACTGGTTGGGAGGTATGTGAATCACCCGGTCGGTCAGCTGAGAGCTCCCTGCACCCGGCCAGCACAGCAGCACACCACATATTGGCTGCTCTGTGCACAGGACCTGTGATGAGGTCACAGGATGGGAGGAGTCAGGGGTCACATGATCGGATTCGGGAGGAGGACCTCCGTGTACAGGACTTTGCTGGTTGCCATGGCGCCGGAGGAGGGTAAGGCAGCGTATGTGTGAGGTCAGGAGGTGTTTACAGGGTGGATGTAGCAGAGCCGTGTGTGTACGAGGTGTATGGAGCTGAGCCGTGTGCATGAGGTGTACGGAGCGCAGCCGAGTGTGTACGAGGTGTACGGAGCCGTGTGCATGAGGTGTACGGAGCGCAGCCGCGTGTGTACGAGGTGTACGGTAACGGAGCCGTGTGTATGAGGTGTACGGAGCGCAGCCGCATGTGTACGAGGTGTACGGAGCCGTGTGCATGAGGTGTACGGAGCGCAGCCGCGTGTGTACGAGGTGTACGGAGCAGAGCAGCATGTGAAAGGTGTACGGAGCGGAGCCGTGTGTGTAAGGGGTGTATAGAGCACAGCCGCGTGTGTACGAGGTGTACGGAGCACAGCCGCGTGTGTACGAGGTGTACGGAGCACAGCCGCGTGTGTACAAGGTGTACGGAGCGGAGCAGCATATGAAAGGTGTACGGAGCGGAGTCGTGTGTAAGAGGTGTATGGAGCACAGCCGCGTGTGTTACGAGGTGTGCGGAGCGGAGCAGCGTGTGTACGAGGTGTGCGGAGCGGAGCAGCGTGTGAAAGGTGTACGGAGCGGAGTCGTGTGTAAGAGGTGTACGGAGCCATGTGTACGAGGTGTACGGAGCACAGCCGCGTGTGTACAAGGTGTACGGAGCGGAGCAGCATGTGAAAGGTGTACGGAGCGGAGTCGTGTGTACGAGGTGTACGGAGCACAGCCGCGTGTGTACGAGGTGTACGGAGCGGAGTCGTGTAAGAGGTGTTCGGATGAGAGCAGAGTGTGAAAGGTGTATGGAGTGGAGCCACGTGTGTACGAGGTGTACAGAGCAGAGCCACGTGTGTACGAGGTGTGTGGAGCAGAGCCATGTGTGTGCAAGGTATACAGAGTGGAGCAGTGTGTGCAATGTGTATAGAGCGGAGCCGTGTGTGTATGAGGTGTACGGAGTAGTGCCGTGTGTGTACGAGATGTATGGAGAGGAGCCGTATGTGTATGAGGTGTACGCAGTGGAGCCGTGTGTGTGCAAGGTATACGGAGCGGAGTAGCTTCTGCAATGTGTATGGAGCGGAGCGGTGTGTGTATGAGGTGTACGTAGTGCCGTGTGTACGAGATGTATGGAGCGGAGCCGTGTGTGTATGAGGTGTATGGAGCGGAGCTGAATGTGTACGAGGTGAACGGAACGGAGCCGTGTGTGTTTGAGATGTATGGAGTGGAGCCGTGTGTATGGAGCGGAGCCGTGTATGCAAAGTGTACGGAGCGCAGCCGCGTGTGTAGGAGTAGCTATGTGTGGCCATTATATGGTACGAAGTATCATGTGCGGCCAATATACAGTATGGAGCATCATGTGCGGCTGTTATACAGTATTGAGCATCATGTGGGGTCATTATACAGTATGGAGCATCATGTGTGGCCATTATACAGTATTGAGCATCATGTGGGGTCATTATACAGTATTGAGCATCATGTGCGGCAATTATACAGTATGGAGCATCATGTGTGGCCGTTATACAGTATTGAGCATTATGTGTGGCCATTATACAGTATTGAGCATCATGTGGGGTCGTTATACAGTACTGAGCATCATGTGCGGCCATTATACAGTATGGAGCATCATGTGTGGCCATTATACAGTATGGAGCACTGTGTGGCCATTATACAGTATTGAGCATCATGTGTGGCCATTATACAGTATGGAGCATCATGTGCAGTCATTATACAGTATGGAGCACTGTGTGGCCATTATACAGTATTGAGCATCATGTGTGGCCATTATACAGTATGGAGCATCATGTGCAGTCATTATACAGTATGGAGCACTGTGTGGCCGTTATACAGTATGGAGCACTGTGTGGCCATTATACAGTATTGAGCATCATGTGTGGCCATTATACAGTATGGAGCATCATGTGCAGTCATTATACAGTATGGAGCACTGTGTGGCCGTTATACAGTATTGAGCATCATGTGCGGCCATTATACAGTATTGAGCATCATGTGTGGCCGTTATACAGTATGGAGCATCATGTGTGGCCATTATACAGTATGGAGCATCATGTGCAGTCATTATACAGTATTGAGCATCATGTGGGGCCATTATACAGTATTGAGCATCATGTGCGGCCATTATACAGTATTGAACATCATGTGTGGCCGTTATACAGTATTGAGCATCATGTGTGGCCATTATACAGTATTGAGCATCATGTGTGGCCGTTATACAGTATGGAGCACTGTGTGGCCATTATACAGTATTGAGCATCATGTGTGGCCATTATACAGTATGGGGCATCATGTGTGGCCATTATACAGTATGGAGCACTGTGTGGCCATATTTTTTTGTTTATAATTATTCTTTATGAACAGTGTGATCAGCAGTGCTAAATGGGTGTGGTTGAGACGTGGATATGGGTGTGACTAGTGAATGGGTGTGGTCAGAGGCGTGGCCTAAAATTTGCCGCGTTGCGCGCCACTAAGTTTGTCCCTCTTTCCCAGCTTCAAAAGTTGGGAGGTATGCCCCACCCAAGGGGGTGTGTCTGAACAACCAAGATGGAGCCTGCGTGTTTGTGCACGAGTGGGAGTGCTGAGGAGTCTGAGCCAGGGTGTGGAGACCTCCATGGTTCTGTGTGCAGAAAAGGAGAAGCTTTCCTGTGTGTGAGTCTTCAGACCGAGCCTGAGTGCTGGACATTACCCCAGCCTGTGTGCCCACAGGCCTGAGGGAGTAGAATCCTGTCAGGACCTTTGTGAGGTCAGGGTCATGTGACCCGGCTATGTGAGTTAGTGGCTGCTGGTGTCTTGGGAGAGCTGAAACTCCCACATAACTCTCGGAGGAGCTAGAGGACTGTGCTATGGATGCTGATGCTTTGCTTTTGCCTGCCCTAAAAGCGGCTTTTCCTTTCTGTTGGTGCTTCCGGTGTTATGAAGCTAATAAACCCATATGGACTTTGAAGGAAACTTGCCTTCTATCTTCCTCCTGATGCTCCTGAGTCAGTACGATCTCTAAAACATGAATATAACTACTATAATACTGACCCAATGTATAAGAATATAACTACTGTTACAGAACCCCCAGCACCAAGAATATGTTATGCAGTATATATTATGTATAATAGGTTCCATGTGAAATGCATCAGTCCACAGGCTGCGCCCCTGGGCAGAGGGGACACGATATTCCCCTTTTGTCCTCCCCCACCTTTGTAATTCCCACAGTAAATATCAGCAGGCTCCGGCCCCCTGCGGCTATTGTAATGTATGTCTGGTCTGCTTTTTCTATTGTTATAAAGGCACAGATGATTGGCCTCGGGGAGACCAAAACATCCAACACCGCGGAGACACCATCACGTGTTTCTCAACGCAGTGATTCCAGAACACTGCCCCCATCCCTTATGGGAAATACATCTGCTTTTTCTATTGGCCTGCCCTGTGTATCTGTGTTATATATTCTGTGTGCTGTGAATAAAGTGTGTTCTTTTAGACTGGAAATACGTGGAGTAGCAGTCAGCTTTTATATGCTCTCACGTAATCAAGAAATTCCAGCCAGCGTCCTTCATTCAGAATCCAGCAAAAGCAGAGTGGACCTCCTGAAACATGGGGTGATACTGAAAGAGGTACCACAGCTTGGTAGACTCCGTTACAACTACTATAATACTGCTCCTTTGTAGAAGAAAATAACTACTATAATACTGCTTCTATGTACAATGAATATAACTACTATAATACTGCTCCTATGTACAAGAATATAACTATTACAATACTGCTCCTATGTACAAGAATATAACTATTATAATACTGCCCCTATATACAAGAATATAACTACTATAATACTGCTCCCTATGTACAAGAATATAACCACTATATTACTGACCCCTATATACAAGAATATAAAAACTATAATTCTGCTCCTATGTACAAGAATATAACTACTATAATACTGCTCCCCATATACAAGAATATAAAACTATAATACTGCTGCTATGTACAAGAATATGACTACTATAATATTGCTCCCTATGTACCAGAATATAACTACTATATTACTGACCCATATGTACAAGAATATAAGTACTATAATACTGCTCCCTATGTACAAGAATATAACTACTATAATACTGCCCTCTATGTAAAAGACTATAACTATTAGAATACTGCCCCTATATACAAGAATATAACTACTATAATACTGCTCCCTATGTACACGAATATAACTACTACTGTATATTACTGACCCCTATATACAAGAGTATAAAAACTATGATACTGCTCCTATGTACAAGAATACAACTACTATAATACAGCTCCCTATGTACAAGAATATAACTACTATAATACTGCCCCTATGTACAAGAATATAACTACTATAATACAGCTCCCTATGTACAAGAATATAACTACTATAATACAACTCCCTATGTACAAGAATATAACTACTATAACACTGACTTCTATATACAAGAATATAAAAAGCTATAATACTGCTCCTGTGTACAAGAATATAACTACTATATTACTAACTCCTATATACAAGAATATAAAAGCTATAATACTGCTCCTATGAACAAGAATATAACTACTATAATACTGCTCCTTATATAGAAGAATTTAACTGCTCCTATGTATAAGAATATAACTACTATAATACTGCTCCTATATACAAGACTATAACTACTACAATACTGCTCCCTATATACAAGAATATTACTACTATAGTACTGGTCCCCATGTAGAAGAATATAACTACTGTAAGTCTGGTCCCTGTGTACAAGAATATAACTACTATAATACTGGTCCTTATGTACGAGAATATAACTACTATAGTACTGCCACCTAAGTACAAGAATATAACTACTATAATACTGTTCCCTATGTACAAGAATATAACTACTATAGTACTGCCCCCTATGTACAAGAATATAACTACTATGATACTGCTCCCATGTGAAAGAATGTAGCTACTATAATACTGCTCCTATGTACAAGAATATAGCTACTATAATACTGCCCCTATGTGCAAGAATATAACTTCTATAATACTGCCCCTATGTGCAAGAATATAACTTCTATAATACTGCTCCTACAGTGGGGCAAAAAAGTATTTAGTCAGTCAGCAATAGTGCAAGTTCCACCACTTAAAAAGATGAGAGGCGTCTGTAATTTACATCATAGGTAGACCTCAACTATGGGAGACAAACTGAGAAAAAAAAATCCAGAAAATCACATTGTCTGTTTTTTTAACATTTTACTTGCATATTATGGTGGAAAATAAGTATTTGGTCAGAAACAAAATTTCATCTCAATACTTTGTAATATATCCTTTGTTGGCAATGACAGAGGTCAAACGTTTTCTGTAAGTCTTCACAAAGTTGCCACACACTGTTGTTGGTATGTTGGCCCATTCCTCCATGCAGATCTCCTCTAGAGCAGTGATGTTTTTGGCTTTTCGCTTGGCAACACGGACTTTCAACTCCCTCCAAAGGTTTTCTATAGGGTTGAGATCTGGAGACTGGCTAGGCCACTCCAGGACCTTGAAATGCTTCTTACGAAGCCACTCCTTCGTTGCCCTGGCGGTGTGCTTTGGATCATTGTCATGTTGAAAGACCCAGCCACGTTTCATCTTCAATGCCCTTGCTGATGGAAGGAGGTTTGCACTCAAAATCTCACGATACATGGCCCCATTCATTCTTTCATGTACCCGGATCAGTCGTCCTGGCCCCTTTGCAGAGAAACAGCCCCAAAGCATGATGCTTCCACCACCATGCTTTACAGTAGGTATGGTGTTTGATGGATGCAACTCAGTATTCTTTTTCCTCCAAACACGACAAGTTGTGTTTCTACCAAACAGTTCCAGTTTGGTTTCATCAGACCATAGGACATTCTCCCAAAACTCCTCTGGATCATCCAAATGCTCTCTAGCAAACTTCAGACGGGCCCGGACATGTACTGGCTTAAGCAGTGGGACACGTCTGGCACTGCAGGATCTGAGTCCATGGTGGCGTAGTGTGTTACTTATGGTAGGCCTTGTTACATTGGTCCCAGCTCTCTGCAGTTCATTCACTAGGTCCCCCCGCGTGGTTCTGGGATTTTTGCTCACAGTTCTTGTGATCATTCTGACCCCACGGGGTGGGATTTTGCGTGGAGCCCCAGATCGAGGGAGATTATCAGTGGTCTTGTATGTCTTCCATTTTCTAATTATTGCTCCCACTGTTGATTTCTTCACTCCAAGTTGGTTGGCTATTGCAGATTCAGTCTTCCCAGCCTGGTGCAGGGCTACAATTTTGTTTCTGGTGTCCTTTGACAGCTCTTTGGTCTTCACCATAGTGGAGTTTGGAGTCAGACTGTTTGAGGGTGTGCACAGGTGTCTTTTTATACTGATAACAAGTTTAAACAGGTGCCATTACTACAGGTAATGAGTGGAGGAAAGAGGAGACTCTTAAAGAAGAAGTTACAGGTCTGTGAGAGCCAGAAATCTTTATTGTTTGTTTCTGACCAAATACTTATTTTCCACCATAATATGCAAAAAAATGATAAAAAAAACAGACAATGTGATTTTCTGGATTTTTTTTTCTCAGTTTGTCTCCCATAGTTGAGGTCTACCTATGATGTAAATTACAGACGCCTCTCATCTTTTTAAGTGGTGGAACTTGCACTATTGCTGACTGACTAAATACTTTTTTGCCCCACTGTATGTACAAGAATATAAAGCTACACCCATCATAGTTTTACTTAGTTTTGAAAAATCTTATGAAAAGAATAGATACATGAATGCACTGTGGAATAAGATGTATAAGCTATATAAGCAAAGCATAATATATAAAACATAAAAAAATATATATTTTATTTCTCCTAGTATATTATAATCATCCTACATTTAGTGGGTTTCGAGAATGTATTCCTTTGCAGAGATTGTGACATTGATCTGCTTTCTATAATGTGTTAATACATTTTGTTAATCATGGTAATATTATTATTATTATTATTATTATTATTATATTATGATATTTGACAATCTTCAAGTTTTATTCAGGGAGTGTTTGCCCTCTTGTGGTAGATTCATATATTGCAGCATTTTAAACAGAATCTCCAGAGCTGTCGTAATTGTCACAATTATTGGGAAAGAGAAAAAATTCAGTTGCTAAATGCAGCGCCCCAGGGTCCTGGTCGTCGTAGTGGTATTGCTTTCCTCTCGGGGAGAGTGATGCTACGTTTGGAGGCAAAGAAGGATAACTGCATCCAGGTATCACAAACACGCAACGCATTTCGCACTCCAGACCACCAGGGGGAGCTTCTGCTCCGATTTATTAGGTCACTCTCCATATACAGTTAGGTCCATATATATTTGGACAGAGACAACATTTTTCTAATTTTGGTTATAGACATTACCACAATGAATTTTAAACAAAACAATTCTGGTGCAGTTGAAGTTCAGACTTTCAGCTTTCATTTGAGGGTATCCACATTAAAATTGGATGAAGGGTTTAGGAGTTTCAGCTCCTTAACATGTGCCACCCTGTTTTTAAAGGGACCAAAAGTAATTGGACAGATTCAATAATTTTAAATAAAATATTCATTTTTAGTATTTGGTTGAATACCCTTTGTTGGCAATGACTGCCTGATGTCTTGAACTCATGGACATCACCAGACGCTTTGTTTCCTCCTTTTTGATGCTCTGCCATGCCTTCACTGCGGTGGTTTTCAGTTGCTGTTTGTTGTGGGCCTTTCTGTCTGAAGTTTAGTCTTTAACAAGTGAAATGCATGCTCAATTGGGTTGAGATCCTGTGACTGACTTGGCCATTCAAAAATATTCCACTTCTTTGCTTCTATAAACTCCTGGTTGCTTTGGCTTTATGTTTTGTGTCATTGTCCATCTGTAGTATGAAACGGCGACCAATCAGTTTGACTGCATTTGGCTGGATCTGAGCACACAGTATGGCTCTGAATACCTCAGAATTCATTTGGCTGCTTCTGTCCTGTGTCACATTATCAATAAACACTAGTGACCCAGTGCCACTGGCAGTCATGCATGCCCAAGCCATCACACTGCCTCCGCCGTGTTTTACACATGATGTGGTATGCTTTGGATCATGAGCTGTACCACGCCTTTGCCATACTTTTCTCTTTCCATCATTCTGGTAGAGGTTGATCTTGGTTTCATCTGTCCAAAGAATGTTCTTCCAGAACTGTGCTGGCTTTTTTAGATGCTTTTTAGCAAAGTCCAGTCTAGCCTTTTAATTCTTGATGCTTATGAGTGGCTTGCACCGTGCAGTGAACGCTCTGTATTTACTTTCATGCAGTCCTCTCTTTATGGTAGATTTGGGTATTGATACGCCGACCTCCTGGAGAGTGTTGGTCACTTGGTTGGTTGTTGTGAAGGGGTTTCTCTTCACCATGGAGATTATTCTGCGATCATCCACCACTGTTGTCTTCTGTGGGCGCCCAGGTCTTTTTGCATTGATGAGTTCACCAGTGCTTTCTTTCTTTCTCAGGATGTACCAAACTGTAGATTTTGCCACTCCTAATATTGTAGCAATTTCTCGGAAGGGTTTTTTCTGTTTTCGAAGCGTAAGGATGGCTTGTTTCACCTGCAAGGAGAGCTCCTTTGACCGCATGTTTACTTCACAGCAAAACCTTCCAAATGCAAGCACCACACCTCAAAACAACTCCAGGCCTTTTATTTGCTTAATTGAGAATGACATAACGAAGGGATTGCCCACACCTGTCCATGAAATAGCCTTGGAGTCAATTGTCCAATTGCTTTTGGTCCCTTTAAAAACAGGGTGGCACATGTTAAGGAGCTGAAACTCCTAAACCCTTCATCCAATTTTAATGTGGATACCCTCAAATGAAAGCTGAAAGTCTGATCTTCAACTGCATCTGAATTGTTTTGTTTAAAATTCATTGTGGTAATGTCTATAAACAAAATTAGAAAAATGTTGTCTCTGTCCAAATATATATGGACCTAACTGTATATATAACTGGTAGTCTGTAGGGAAAGTTAGAACATTCCAGACAGTAGTCTGAGGAGGACAGAGGGTCCAAGGAGCTGTGCATGCCCTCAGAGCTGCAGCTCCCAGAAATAGACACACAGAAGGCAGAACTGTATTGCAGTGAGCATGAAGGAAGTCGTAGCAAATGAGAGGATACCAGAAGGGGACCAACCCTACACAGGCTGCCTCCTTCTGAGGTGCAGAAGCCCGGTAGCCGGAACACCGAGGGAGTAAGGACCTTTATGCTTTGCTCCAGAGACCGGCAGGACAGCTAATTGCAAGTTACCTGTCCGCACTACACCCAGGAGGCACGGTGGCCACCATGGTGGCCGGGGCGTGCTAGAGTCCCTATAAACAGCCTCAAGCCACCAGTCATATGGGTTTGTCCTATCCAATACGGGGGACAGAGAGAAAGACACTACATTTGTGAGACTCTTATGTAAAGCCATAGGCAGTAAGGGACTACACCACTACAGCGCAAGGGAAGGCTATTGATATCCACCTGGACAAGGGAACTCTGGACTTGCCTCCAAACCGGCCAGACACTGCCTGCCCTGTGATCTGGTGCCCTGGACTGTGGATGCTGAAGTCTTCAGTAAAGGTAAAGAGACTGCAACCTTGTGTCCACTTTCTTCTCTGTGCCTCTCACCATCCACTATCTACACACCAGGAAGCCCTGGGAACATACTTCACCTGTGGGAAGGTATACCATCTAGCTGCCATAACATCACCCCAGCAGATCCCTTAAAGCAGCGTCGGTCACCCTGACCGAATACCACAGGTGGCGTCACGAACACAAACTTTATCCCTTTAAAGACCTTTCCCTTTTACACGGATGTCCCAGGGCCACGGGCCGGGTCAGCCACCGTAACATCCCCCTGTGAAAAGCAGGACCTGATACCGAGTACCCCACGACCCCATGAGGGTGATCCAACTTTCGTGTCACGAACAGGATCTACTAAAGCCTGAAAATCAGATCATGTGTGCCTAAAGACTGTGCCTGAACCGTGATTTGTGCTAAGAGACTATGTGACTAATGAACTGTGATATATCGCCAAAAATTCCCACCAAAACCGCTGCCATTACAGCGCCACGAGGAGCGCCAGAGAAGAAGGGCGTGCCAACATGGGAGGAGACTACCAAAACGGTGCCAAAAGCAATGAACGCCCCATCCGACTGCTGCTACGTGATGAGGACATGCCCATCAGCCAGGGAGGTCCGCCTCCTGATGTGCAATGGCGGGAGTCCCGCCCCCAGAAAATGGAGGATCAACGTGCATGTGCGGCCGCAGACCGAGGAGCAGGGATGGCGACCAGCGGGAACCTGAACGATGACGAAGTGACCCAGGACCATCCCAGGTGACCGGAGGCGAACCCGGACTCGTCGCTACAGGAGGATCTGGACTTCTGGGAACCGCAGGCGGAGGAGCTGGGCCACCAGCTCCTGGACGCAGTGCAGACCGCGGTGAAGAAATGGAAGTCGGCCCTATGCAGAAAGATCACGCTGGAAGAGTCGCAGTTCGGGCAGCAGCTGACTCAAGCATCCTCATCAGCGAAGCGGACCAGCATCGGTGGAACCACATCAGACGCAGGTACGGAAAATTACCCTGCTCCGGTGACCGATCCTGCTCCAGTGACAGTTCCTCTTCTAGACTATGACTGGACCCCCACCTTTGCTCCTGCTCCAGGGACTCCCAACACCACTGACGAGACACTAATTTCGCTCTTAGCGAACGAGGGCATACCGCTGGATGTGAGCTCTGAGGGGGTGATTTTCCGATAGGGCTTTCCGAGAGTCAGGTTGAGCGGGTCCACTGGAGAGGCCCAAAAGGGAGGATCCTATATCGGAGTCCTCACCTGGGAGAAATATAGACGATGCCTGATATTACAATGGAACGATAGAAAGGAGCATGAAGCTCAACGTACAACACAGGATAATCCTCCAGTGAGACGGGGTGTAGTGGTGGCCTTCTACCCTAAAAGGGGTTGGGGTTTTATTCAGGAATCCGGGCTGCCAACAAAAGTCTATGTCACCCGCTGTGATGTGGAATATCATCTCCGAGAGGGACATCCTGAACAGGATCTATGCAGGGGGGATCATGTGACTTACACCCGACACAAGGAAGAAAAGGGCTGGTGTGCTCGAAATGTTAAGAAGCGCGCACCCACCACAGCGCCACTTAGTGTCAAAGCTGATACCACCATAATTCCTCCAGTTACAGAGCCAGCAACCCCTCAAACCAACACTACTACTACTGTGTGCATAATCACCACCTGGGTCGGCATCAGCACCCGGCATACCCGGGCAAATGCCGGGGCCCTGGCGAGACAGGGGGGCCCATTCAGGACCAGCGTTAGGGGCAGGCAGCTGCCTAGGGCTCCCACTCCCCCAGGGGCGCTCAACTAGCAGCACATCACGCAGCCGCTATGGGGCCACTGTGAGGCAGGGGGGCCTGCCTGTCGCCAGTGCCAACTCCCCCGCCGCCGCATTGAACTATACCGGCATCTGCCAGTAAAGTTCAAAGCAAATGATGGAGGAGAGAGCATCACCTGATGCTCCCTCTCCCATTATTCCTCACTCTGCCTCTGACACTGCCACTCCGGATGCGCGATGACGTCATCGCGCACTCGCTGTGTGTCAGGCAGTGCAGCGGCAGCCGCCGAGACCGGAGCATGGAGCAGCGCGGGCACGTTGAGAGGTGAGGAGTGGTTTTTTTGTAACTATAACAGTGAGTACTGGACTATGGGGCCATTCTTGGGGGAGGGGGGCTGTGCTGTATACTGCATGTCTGTGTTATTTACTATATGGCTGTGTTATATTCTACGTGGGCTGTGCTCTATACTATATGGGCTGTTATATCCTGCGTGGGCTGTGTTATATACTACATGGCTGTTCTATATACTACATAGGCCGTGTTATATACTATGTGGCTGTGATATATACTATGTGGGCTGTTATATGCTGCGTGGGCTGTGTTATATACTACTTGGCTGTTCTATATACTACATGGGCCGTTATATACTATGTGGCTGTGATATATACTATGTGGGCTGTTATATGCTGCGTGGGCTGTGCTATATACTACATGGCTGTTCTATATACTACGTGCGCTGTGTTATATACTATGTGGCTGTGCTATATACTATATGGGCTGTTATATGCTGCGTGGGCTGTGCTATATACTACATGGCTGTTCTATATACTATGTGGGCTGTGTTATATACTACGTGGGATGTGTTATATAATATGTGGCTGTGCTATATACTATATGGGCTGTTATATGCTACGTGGGCTGTGCTATATACTACATGGCTGTGTTATATGCTACGTGAGCTGTTATATTCTACATGGCTGTGTTATATGCCACATGGCTGTGTTATATACTATGTGGGCTGTGTTATATACTACATGGCTGTGTTATATGTGATCATGAATCGTGGTATGTGTTAAAGGGGGGGGCCCACTGAGACTCTTTTGCCTGGGGCCCTCAAAAACCTGGAGCCTGTCCTAATCACCATCACTGAGTAACTGCTGTAGCAAATGCAATAGCTGACATCCGTACTCAAGCTACACGAACATTGATAGCAGCTAATGACTTGACCATACATGAGAGACAAACCCATGAATAGTGTTGAGCATTCCGATACTGCAAATATCGGGTATCGGCCGATATTCGCGGTATCGGAATTCTGATACTGATTTCCGATACTTTCTCAATATCGGATACCGGAATCGGAAGTTCCCATAATTCAATGAGCCAGTTTGATTTAATTCAGCCAATGAGGAATCCTAAGAAATGTGGGCACATCCTGCTATGCATGTTAGTCATGTTACTACTGGCATGGCGGTGATTAGCTGCTGAAATGATGTCATGATGCACTATAAAAGTCGTCGCCGCTGCAATTTTGGGTTCACTCTGCTGTGAATTCAGTTAGAGACAGGACGCTGTGTTCTGACTGAGGGCCAGTTTGAGATAGCGATTTGCTTCATTGTGCTTTACCCAGGCTAATTTAGCAACCACTGTGTGAGAACCTTGTTTTTGCCTTGCAGCGCTGTTCACGGCTATCTGCAAGGTCTCTGTGTGAGTGCAGCTTACTCTGTAGTCTGTTCTGCAGCCACAGCCGGTTGTAGGCAACTCAGCATGCGTCACTGCTTCATACTGTTCAATTGTCCTTTTTTCAATTAGTGCTGCCTGCTGCACATTGTTCCTAATTTATCCTATTAGTGGTTTTCCTGTCATGATTCCAATGGCAGGGAATCACAAAAGGACAAGCACCAACGAGCTCTAGGGTGATGGAACCTGAGCTGACCGCGACCCTAAACCTGAACACACAAATAACAATAGCCGGGGAACGTGCCTACGTTGATCCTAGACGTCTCGCACCAGCCGAAGATCTAACTTCCCCTATTAGAAGAAACACAGACCTCTCTTGCCTCCAGAGAAATACCCCACAGAAATAGCAGCCCCCCACATATAATGACGGTGAAATGAGAGGAAGGCACATACACAGTATGAAAACAGATTCAGCAAAATGAGGCCCGCTAAAACTAGATAGCAGAGGATACAAAAGTAAACTGCGCGGTCAGCAAAAAACCCTTCAAAAAACCATCCTGTAATTACTTGAACTCATGTTCCAACTCATGGAACATGAGGAGCAATTACAGCCCACTAAAGCAACCAGCAGCAAAGAGACAATTATATGCAAGCTGGACAAGACAAAAAATAAAGCAAAACGTGGAACAAGAAAATCAAAACTTAGCTTGTCCTGAAGATTACTGAAGCCAGAAGCTGAGGTAACAAAACACTCTGATAACCTTGATAGCCGGCGGGGAAATGACAAGAAAGCCCGGTTAAATAGGAAACTCCCAAATCCTAATAGAACAGGTGGACACCAGAGACAGCAGAACACAAATCACCCAGTACCATCAGTAACCACCAGAGGGAGCCCAAAAACAGAACTCACAACAGTACCTCCCCCTTGAGGAGGGGTCACCGAACCCTCACGAGAACCACCAGGGCGACCAGGATGAGCCCTATGAAAAGCGCGGACCAAATCATCAGCATGAACATCAGAGGCAACCACCCAAGAATTATCCTCCTGACCATAACCCTTCCACTTGACCAAATATTAGAGTTTCCGTCTGGAAACACGGGAATCCAAGATCTTCTCCACAACATACTCCAATTCTCCCTCCACCAGCACCGGAGCAGGAGGCTCAAGCGAAGGAACAACAGGTTCCTCATACCTCCGCAACAACGACCGATGGAACACATTATGAATAGCAAACGATGCCGGGAGATCCAAACGAAACGACACAGGGTTAAGAATTTCCAAGATCCTATAAGGACCGATGAACCGAGGCTTGAACTTAGGAGAAGAGACCTTCATAGGAACAAAACGAGAAGACAACCACACCAAGTCCCCAACACGAAGTCGAGGACCCACGCGGCGACGGCGATTAGCAAACTGCTGAGCCTTCTCCTGGGACAACTTCAAATTGTCCACCACATGACTCCAAATCCGATGCAACCCATCCACCACCATGTCCACTCCAGGATAATCAGAAGGCTCCACCTGACCAGAGGAAAAACGAGGATGAAACCCCGAATTACAAAAGAAAGGAGAAACCAAGGTAGCAGAACTAGCCCGATTATTAAGGGCAAACTCGGCCAGCGGCAAAAAGGTAACCCAGTCATCCTGATCAGCAGAAACAAAACACCTCAAATAAGTTTCCAAGGTCTGATTAGTTCGCTCCGTCTGGCCATTCGTCTGATGATGGAATGCAGACGAAAAGGACAAATCAATGCCCATCTTAGCACAGAACGTCTGCCAAAATCTAGACACAAACTGGGATCCTCTGTCAGAAACGATGTTCTCCAGAATCCCATGCAAACGAACCACGTTCTGGAAAAACAGAGGGACCAACTCAGAGGAGGAAGGCAACTTAGGCAAGGGTACAAGATGAACCATTTTAGAAAAGCGGTCACACACAACCCAGATGACAGACATTTTTTGAGAGACAGGGAGATCCAAAATAAAGTCCATGGAAATGTGCGTCCAAGGCCTCTTCGGGATAGGCAAAGGTGACAACAATCCACTGGCTCGAGAACAGCAAGGCTTAGCCCGAGCACAAACCTCACAAGACTGCACAAAAGAACGCACATCCCTCGACAAGGAAGGCCACCAAAAAGACCTGGCCACCAAGTCTCTAGCACCAAATATTCCAGGATGACCTGCCAACGCAGAAGAATGGACCTCGGAGATGACTCTACTGGTCCAACTATCCGGAACAAACAGTCTCTCAGGCGGACAACGATCAGGTTTACCCGCCTGAAACTCCTGCAAAGCACGTCGCAAGTCTGGGAAGACGGCCGACAAAATCACCCCATCCCTAAGGATACCAGTGGGCTCAGAATTTCCAGGGGAGTCAGGCACAAAACTCCTAGAAAGAGCATCCGCCTTCACATTCTTTGAACCTGGCAGGTATGAAACCACAAAATTGAAACGAGAGAAAAACAGTGACCAACGAGCCTGTCTAGGATTCAGACGCCTGGCAGACTCAAGGTAAATCAGATTTTTGTGATCAGTCAAGACCACCACACGATGTCTAGCACCCTCCAGCCAATGACGCCACTCCTCAAATGCCCACTTCATGGCCAAAAGTTCCCGATTACCCACATCATAATTCCGCTCAGCGGGCGAAAATTTTCTAGAAAAGAACGCACATGGCTTCATCACCGAGCAATCGGAGCTTCTCTGTGACAAAACCGCCCCCGCTCCAATCTCGGAAGCATCAACCTCAACTTGGAAAGGAAGCGAAAC
Organism: Ranitomeya imitator; assembly: GCF_032444005.1. Classification (NCBI taxonomy): domain Eukaryota; kingdom Metazoa; phylum Chordata; class Amphibia; order Anura; family Dendrobatidae; genus Ranitomeya; species Ranitomeya imitator. Next base: position 641,218,857 of record NC_091282.1, on the reverse strand, counting down.
ATCAGGCTGACGCAACACAGGAGCAGAAGAAAACCGGCGTTTAAGTTCCTGAAAGGCCTCCACAGCCGCAGGAGACCAATCAGCAACATCAGCACCCTTCTTAGTCAAATCCGTCAAAGGCTTAACAACACTAGAAAAATTAGTTATAAAACGACGATAGAAATTAGCAAAGCCTAAGAACTTCTGCAGACTCTTAAGATATGCAGGCTGCGTCCAGTCACAAATAGCCCGAACCTTGACGGGATCCATCTCAATAGTAGAAGGGGAAAAAATATACCCCAAGAAAGAAATCTTCTGGACTCCAAAGAGACACTTTGAGCCCTTTACAAACAAGGAATTAGCCCGCAGGACCTGAAACACCTTCCTGACCTGCTGAACATGAGACTCCCAGTCATCAGAAAAAACCAAAATATCATCCAAATACACAATCATAAATTTATCCAGATATTCACGGAAAATATCGTGCATAAAGGACTGGAAGACTGAAGGAGCATTAGAAAGTCCGAAAGGCATTACCAAATACTCAAAATGGCCCTCAGGCGTATTAAATGCGGTTTTCCACTCATCACCTTGCTTTATTCGTATAAGATTATACGCACCCCGAAGATCAATCTTAGTGAACCATTTAGCCCCCTTAATGCGAGCAAACAAATCAGTCAACAAAGGCAAAGGATACTGATATTTTACGGTAATCTTATTCAAAAGACGATAATCTATACAAGGCCTCAAGGACCCATCTTTTTTGGCCACGAAAAAAAAACCTGCTCCCAAAGGGGACGAAGATGGACGGATATGTCCCTTTTCCAAGGACTCCTTAACATAATCCCGCATAGCAGTATGCTCTGGCACTGACAGATTGAACAAACGACCTTTAGGAAATTTACTACCAGGAATTAAATCTATAGCACAATCGCAATCCCTGTGAGGAGGAAGCGAACTGAGCTTAGGCTCCTCAAAAACATCCCGATAATCAGACAAAAATACAGGAACCTCAGAAGGAGTAGATGAAGCAATAGAAATCGGAGGTGCATCATCATGAACCCCCTGACATCCCCAGCTTAACACAGACATTGTTTTCCAGTCAAGGACTGGATTATGAGTTTGTAACCATGGCAGACCAAGTACTAGAACATCATGTAAATTATACAATACCTGGAAGTGAATCACCTCCTGATGAACGGGAGTCATACGCATGGTCACTTGTGTCCAGTACTGAGGTTTATTCATAGCTAAAGGTGTAGAGTCAATTCCCTTCAAAGGAATAGGGACTTCCAGAGGCTCAAGACTAAACCCACATCGCTTGGCAAATGACCAATCCATAAGACTCAGGGCAGCGCCTGAATCTACATAGGCATCGACGGAAATGGATGATAATGAGCAAATCAGAGTCACAGACAGAATGAACTTAGACTGTAACCTACTAATGGCAACAGACTTATCAACCTTTTTTGTGCGTTTAGAGCATGCTGATATAACATGAGCTGAATCACCACAATAAAAGCACAACCCATTTTTCCGCCTATAGTTTTGCCGTTCACTTCTAGACTGAACTCTATCACATTGCATTGTCTCAAGTGCCTGTTCAGAAGACACTGCCAAATGGTGCACAGGTTTGCGCTCCCGTAAACGCCGATCAATCTGAATAGCCATAGTCATAGACTCATTCAGACCCGTAGGCGCAGGGAACCCCACCATAACATCTTTAATAGCCTCAGAAAGGCCATCTCTGAACTTTGCAGCCAGGGCGCCCTCATTCCACTGAGTAAGCACTGACCATTTCCGAAATTTTTGACAATATATTTCTGCTTCATCTTGCCCCTGAGAGAGAGCTAATAAAGCTTTTTCAGCCTGAATCTCCTGGTTAGGTTCCTCATGGAGCAAACCCAATGCCAGAAAAAACGCATCCACATTAAGCAACGCAGGATCCCCTGGTGCCAATGCAAATGCCCAATTTTGAGGGTCACCCCGCAGGAAAGATATAATAATCTTAACCTGCTGAGCAGGGTCTCCAGAAGAGCGAGATTTCAAAGAAAGGAACAGCTTGCAATTGTTCCTAAAATTCAAAAAACTAGATCTATCTCCAGCAAAGAACTCTGGAATAGGAATTCTAGGTTCAGACATAGGAGCATGTACAACAAAATCTTGTATATTTTGAACCTTAGCAGCAAGATTATTCAAGCTGGAAGCTAAACTCTGGACGTCCATGATAAACAGCTAAGGTCAGAGCCATTCAAGGATTAAGAGGAGGAAAAAAAAAATCAGCCAGGCTGCAATTAAGGCTAGGCAGCAACCTCAGAGGAGAGAAAAAAAAAAAAAACTTCCTCAGACTACTTTTCCTCCTACTTCAGCCCAAACATTTTGGGCCAGCTATACTGTCATGATTCCAATGGCAGGGAATCACAAAAGGACAAGCACCAACGAGCTCTAGGGTGATGGAACCTGAGCTGACCGCGACCCTAAACCTGAACACACAAATAACAATAGCCGGGGAACGTGCCTACATTGATCCTAGACGTCTCGCACCAGCCGAAGATCTAACTTCCCCTATTAGAAGAAACACAGACCTCTCTTGCCTCCAGAGAAATACCCCACAGAAATAGCAGCCCCCCACATATAATGACGGTGAAATGAGAGGAAGGCACATACACAGTATGAAAACAGATTCAGCAAAATGAGGCCCGCTAAAACTAGATAGCAGAGGATACAAAAGTAAACTGCGCGGTCAGCAAAAAACCCTTCAAAAACCCATCCTGTAATTACTTGAACTCATGTTCCAACTCATGGAACATGAGGAGCAATTACAGCCCACTAAAGCAACCAGCAGCAAAGAGACAATTATATGCAAGCTGGACAAGACAAAAAATAAAGCAAAACGTGGAACAAGAAAATCAAAACTTAGCTTGTCCTGAAGATTACTGAAGCCAGAAGCTGAGGTAACAAAACACTCTGATAACCTTGATAGCAGCGGGGAAATGACAAGAAAGCCCGGTTAGATAGGAAACTCCCAAATCCTAATAGAACAGGTGGACACCAGAGACAGCAGAACACAAATCACCCAGTACCATCAGTAACCACCAGAGGGAGCCCAAAAACAGAACTCACAACATTTTCCATCCATATCCTGCTAGATTGTGGAAAAACACTATATAGGAGTACATAGAGGAGCTTTTTTTGGCCTTGCAGCGCCGTTCACGGCTGTCTGCAAGGTCTCTGTGTGAGTTCAGCTCACGCTGTAGTCTGTTCTGCAGCCACAGCTTGTTGTAGTCAGCTCAGCGTGCGTCACTGCCTCATACTGTTCCATTGTCCTTTTTTCAATTAGTGCTGCCTGCTGCACATTGTTCTTGATTTATCCTATTAGTGGGTTTCCATTCGTATTCTGCTAGATTGTGGAAAAACACTATATAAGAGTACATAGAGGAGTTTTTTTGGCATTGCAGCGCCGTTCACGGCTGTCTGCAAGGTCTCTGTGTGAGTTCAGCTCACGCTGTAGTCTGTTCTGCAGCCACAGCTGGTTGTAGTCAGCTCAGCGTGCGTCACTGCCTCATACTGTTCCATTGTCCTTTTTTCAATTAGTGCTGCCTGCTGCACATTGTTCTTGATTTATCCTATTAGTGGGTTTCCATTCGTATTCTGCTAGATTGTGGAAAAACACTATATAGGAGTACATAGAGGAGTTTTTTTGGCATTGCAGCGCCGTTCACGGCTGTCTGCAAGGTCTCTGTGTGAGTTCAGCTCACGCTGTAGTCTGTTCTGCAGCCACAGCTGGTTGTAGTCAGCTCAGCGTGCGTCACTGCCTCATACTGTTCCATTGTCATTTTTTCAATTAGCGCTGACTGCTGCACATTTTTTCTGATTTATCCTATTAGTCTGTTCTGCGAAAAAAACAAAAAGTTAATAAAGTTCACCAAACACTCCACTTTACAGTTGTGTATGCCACATTAGCTCATATTAAAGTCTAGTCCACACTTTATAAAAGTTAGTGTTTCTTATACCTGTTAGCAGCTGTTCAGGAATAAGCACACTAAGGCCTTAGTACTTTTCTGCTTATCTTTATCAGTCTACCAAGATGAAGAAAGCAGGGAGTAAGGCACGTGGTCGTGGGCGTGGAGTTTCTGCAGGGAGAGGACGTTGGGATTCTGTACCTGCTGCAGGCACCGGTGACTCATCATCCCCCAGTTTTAGCAGGGAACAGTCCTTCATGCGCAGCTTTGTAGGAGCTCTCCGTACCCCACTGCTGCGGGACGAACACATTGAAGCCATTGTCGGATAGATGGCAGCTAACGCATCAACTTCAATTAGTGCTACATCCTCTCAGGCACAGAGCACTGAAGGGCACCCATCTATCTCTTCACCACCTGCCAAACTGCCCAGGCAGTCAGAGAGCCCAGGACAGGAGCCATCTCTACTTCTGTTCTCTGAATCTCTTGGCTTGGAAAGAGGGGGCCAGCCAAGCAGCATTCGAGAAACTGAAGAAGAGGCAGTATGCAGTGATGCGCAACAGCTTTGTCTCTCTGAATCTGAAGAGGCGGGTGGACCAGTGCCTACGGTCAGCACACCTCATCTGATGATGAGACTCAGGTGCCACTTTCTGGTGCGTACTGTGCTGCCAAGACTACTCAGGAGAAGCAGTTGTTGGAAGAGGGTAGTGTAGATGATGAGGTCCTTGATCCATCATGGCGTGAGGTACAGGAAGGTGGTGGGAGCAGCTCTGAGGAAGAGATTCCATGAACGGCCCAAAAAGGAGGGAGAGGGAGGGGGAAGACTGCGTTGCCTGTAGCCTCCACTTCGGCACCCATTAGGAGCATGCCTCTTCCAAAACCCAAAACGGGCGCTCTCAAGACTTGCAGTGCCTGGTCCTTTTTTGACACAGTTGCAGATGACATTTGCTTTGTCAAATGCAAGCTGTGTAATCAGAAAGTCAAAAGAGGGAAAAGTGTCAGCAACCTCAATACAACAAATATGTGGAAACATGTGCGGACCAAGCACGTGGTGGAGTTACAAAAACACACTGAAGACCTAGGCCAACCTACAGCGGCACCAACCACCTCTTTAGCTCGTGTTATAGCCTCTTCCACCAGCTCACACACAGCTGGTTCGGCTTCCTCGCAGGATTGCCATGGAAGAAACTCTGGCACTGTTGTACAGAGACCCAGCGTAATTCTACCCACAGCACCACGTTCCCTGTCATCCTCACACTCCCAGCCCAGTCTACAGCCATCGGTAGCACAGGCATGGGAGAAAAGGCGGCCATTCTCGGCAAACCACCCCCGAGCACAGGCTCTGAATGTTGGCATTGCAAAACTACTGTCCCTTGAAATGCTCTCATTCAGGTTGGTGGAGACTGACACCTTCCGTAACTTCATGGCATTGGCAGTCCCACAATGCAACGTGGCCAGCCGCTTTTATTTCAGCAGGCAAGCCGTCCCTGCCCTGCAAAAGCATGTGGAGGGAAACATTAAACATGCACTACTAAACGCTGTCAGTAGCTAGGTCCACCTCACCACCGATGCGTGGACCAGTCACCATGGACAGGGACGATACCTTTCCCTCACTGCCCATTGGGTCAATGTTGTGGAGCTGGGTACAGATCTTGCGAGTGGCGCTGTACGTGTTCTGCCAACTCCAAGGATTGCAGGAATCCAGTCTGTACACATTGACTCCTCCTCATACTCCAGTTCCTCAGAATCAGCGCTGCAGGAGCTGTCACAGTCTACCTCCACCTTGACCCGTGAACGCTTACCTGTTATGACCGATATGAGCACAGCCGTGGCCAAACGTCAACAGGCCATATTGAAATTAATTTATTTGGGGAATTGAAGCCACACAGCGCAGGAGCTCTGGAATGCCATCAAGCAGGAGAGCGTTGTGTGGTTTGTGCCAGCGAACCTCCAGCCAGGCATGGTAGTGTGTGACAATGGCCGAAATCTGGTGGCAGCTCTGAGCCTAGGCAACCTCACTCACATCCCATGTCTGGCACATGTGCTCAACTTGGTCGTGCAGAGTTTTTTGAGGGACTATCTGGATCTTGATGCACTGCTGCACAAGGTCCGCCTAGAGTGCGCTCACTTGCGGTGTTCCAGCATGGCAAGATCGCGCATTGCAGCTCTGCAGTGCCGATTTCGCCTTCCAGAATATTGCATCATATGTGACCTACCCACCAGGTGGAATTCAACGTTACATATGTTGGAGCAGTTGTGTGAGCAGCAGACAGCAGTAATGGAGTACCAGCTGCATCAGGCGCAAAAAAGTCGCACTGCGTGCTGTTCAGACATCACAACCACTGAGTGGGCCACTATGAAGGACATCTGCCAGGTTTTGCATGCCTTCGATGATTCCACGCGGATGGCGAGTGCAGATGATGCACTAGTCAGCACATGACTGTCCCCCTTATCTGCCTGCTTGAAAAAACACAGCAAGAACTAAGGGAGGAGGTTGTGAAAGAGGTGGAGGATGAGGAGTCACAAATGCCATCTGCTTCTGGACAGTCTGCGCAACGTGGTTCCTCACAAAGGCCTAGGCAGGGGACACTTTGTGAGGAGGATGAGGAGGAGTCAATGGAGGAGGAAGACATCTGTCCAGAGGGGGGAGGTACACAATGCTCTAGTAGTCAGCATGTAGAGCGAGGGTGGGTGTTATGGACCTGGTGGTAAGGAGCACCCGGAACGACCTGATGGTTAAGCCAACACAGGACAAGCTCTGGGAAGTGGGAGCTCTGCTGACCGCAACCCCTAATCCTATCACACACACTAGAAATAGCCGTGGAGCGTACCTAACGCTGCCTAGATGCCTCTTCACAGCCTAAAAGCTAACAAGCCCTAGAGATAGAAAATAAAGCCTACCTTGCCTCAGAGAAATTCCCCAAAGGAAAAGGTAGCCCCCCACAAATATTGACTGTGAGTTAAGATGAAAGTCACAAACATAGAAATGAAACAGGTTTCAGCAAAGGAGGCCAGACTTACTAAATAGACTGAGGATAGGAAAGGTATCTTTGCGGTCAGCACAAAAACTACAAAAAGACCACGCAGACTGTGCAAAAAGACCCCCGCACCGACTCACGGTGCGGAGGTGCCACTCTGCATCCCAGAGCTTCCAGCTAGCAAGGCAAAATCATGATAGCAAGCTGGACAAAGAAACAATGAACAAATAATTAACTAGCAGGGACTTAGCTTCTGCTGGAGTAGACAGGTCACCAGTGTCACGCACGCGCCCAGACTGGTTGGCGCGGGCATACGGGGGTGTGGCCCCACTGGACCACAGACCAAACTTCCCTGGAAGGGGCGTGACTAAGTAGCTTCCTAGGTGTTCGCTGGAGCCTCTGATGGTGAGGTCAGACTTGTGCAATAGGAAGCTACCAGGTGCCACTCCAGGGTGATGTCTGGCTGTGGCTGCTGATCTCACTAAGAAACGGAGCGGGCACAGCTGGCACTCTGGCTGACAGGCGGGCACGGCTGGGACACAGGCAGGCAGACGGGTACAACAGAGACACTGGCGGGCAGGCGGACACGGCTGGCTCTCTGGTAGGCAGGCGGGTACGGCTGGAACATAGGAAGAACCGGTAGGGACCGGTCTGCAGGCAGGTATGTGAAACAGGTTGGAACCTGTTCAGACAGGAGGACTAAGTAACAAGTAGAGAAAGACCTCAAGAGCGGATGCAGAGCGAAAGCACAAGAGCTAGAACCAAAAACAGAAACGCAGGAGGCTGAGTACGAGTAGAAGGTAGAACTAAGAGAAGAGAAGGAGAAGGCAGAGCCAAGGGCGGAGCCGCAAGAGGCGGAGCCAAGGGCGGAGACGCTGGAGGCGGAGCCAAGAGCGGAGACGCTGGAGGCGGAGCCAAGAGCGGAGACGCTGGAGGCGGAGCCAAGAGCAGAGACGCTGGAGGCGGAGCCAAGAGCGGAGACGCTGGAGGCGGAGCCAAGAGCGGAGACGCTGGAGGCGGAGCCAAGAGTGGAGACGCTGGAGGCGGAGCCAAGAGCGGAGACGCTGGAGGCGGAGCCAAGAGCAGAGACGGAGCCAAGTGCAGAAACACAGGAGGCGGAGCCAGATAGAACCGCAAAGAGCGGAGCCAGATAGAACCGCAAAGAGCGTAGCCACAGAGCAAAGCCAGAGAGTGCGAAGCAAGGTCTGAGTGCAGAGCCGCAAGAGTGCGGAGTGTAAGCAGACTGAGAACACAAGGAAAGACAAAGCAGGGAAGGAAGCCACAGACAAGGAGACCGAGAAAAGACAAAGTACAGACAAGGCAATGGAACAAGACACAGGGACAAAGACACAGGGACCAGGATATTCTGCCTCCTGGAGGGCAGACTACAAGATCAAGGCAATAGCACAGAGAAAAGCCTCTAGAGAGGGAGTAACTCAGAGCAAGGCCAGGCAAACTCAGCAACTAAACACTAACTGAGCTAACACATTGCACAGGCCCAGAGCACAGGGTGGAGCTGCACTATATACAGGAGGCCTCTTGGTAATTGGTCAGGAACTGATTAGACACATGCACCTGATTCCTATAAGAACCAGAGAGTTCAGGCGCCGGCCCCCTATACACATAGCCATGAGGCATGCACCGAGCAGAGACACAGAACATGGAGCTGGCAAGAAACAGAAACCACATCATGGCCTGGAGCAGTGGGTAAGATTGTGTGAGAGATGTGAGGCCATGCTGTGATGCCAGCAGAGTTGTTACAGTACCCCCCCCCCCCCTTTACGGCCCCTCTTCTTCAAGCCCGCCAGAATAACTTGAAGAAGAAGGATAGGAGCACACATAGTCCAGGCCAACATGACATCTTCAGGGTAGAATAAGGCAGGCGAGTCACCAGGAATCTCAGAAGACAAAGTCTCTTTGTGCCCAACAGGGTTAGCCTCCTCAATGGACTGGACCATTTCCTCTGGGTAGACAAGAAGCAGGGACTTGGATGCTACTGGTTTGATATCTTCACCAGCCGGCCACTTAGAAGCCGAAGGAACACTCACAGGATACATCTTCTGCCCGATATCCAGAGACAAATTTTCAGGTAGCAGAGATGTCTTGAAATCTTCACCAGCCGGCCACATGGAAGCCGAAGGAACACTCACAGGATACACCTTCTGCCCGATATCCAGAGACGAACTTTCAGGTAGCTGAAAAGTTCCAGAGTACTGAACACAGGAAAAATCACTGGAGCAGAGGGTGGAGAATAATAACTCCACCGGATCAGGAAAAAACTGAGAGGAGAAAACTTCTGTTTTGGAATCTTCACCAACCGGCCATATGGACGATGAAGGCACCCACATAGGAACCATTTTCTGCCGATTATCCAGAAAAAAACGTCCAAGAGGCGGAGGTATTTCCACGAACAGGTTACAGGTATAGTCATTAGAGTAGTGAGGAGAGATTGTCACCGCTTTCCCATCTTTGGTAACATCAGCACTCCTTGACTCGATGACTAACGGGTTCCTGGTATAGTCACTGGAGACGTGTGGAGAGATAATCACCGCTTCCCCATCTTGGGTGACATCAACACACCTTGACTCGACGACTAACAGGTTACTGGTATAGTCACAAGAGACGTGTGGAGAGATAATCACCGCTTCCTCATCTTGGGTGACATCAACACACCTTGACTCGACGACTAGCAGACCAGCTGAAGAAGAAGACAACACAGTTGACTGTCCTTGATGCATGGGAACCAGACACCTCTCATGACTGGGTAAATTCAAACGAAGTATTTTGCAGGAACTCTTGACCAGAGCGGGTGGTAGAGTTCCAGGTTCAGAATGACCCATGGGCATAACCGACAGCATACGGTAGATAAACTTCTTCGTGTATAAGGCTCCAACTTGGAGCTGTAGTTGTCCTTGCAGGACTAGACTGCTCTTGAGTAGGGCTTGACCAACTTCAGACAACGCCCTTACCGGGTTCTGGAGCTGTATGACAGAGACCACACACCAACTCCGAATGGTTGGTGACTGTACCACACTAAAGCTCCCGAAAAACAGAGACACAGTCTTTGATTTTAATGGAGAGGAAGAACTCTCACCTAGGGCAGCCTCTCCTGCTGGCCCAGGGTTTTGGAGTTTTAGATCTACAGGGCAGAGACCGTCAGGATGTTCCTTGCAACCGCAGCGATACCGCGTTCCCTTCTTGCAGCTGGATTTGGGCTGCTGCTTTGGCAGCCCACTTTTATCAGCCTTCTGGGGTTTTGCTTGGGTAGCTGCTGGGACAGGTAGAGGAACAGGTGGGTCTTGGACGGACTTGGTCAGACGTGACGATTTCTTCACGGGTTTCGCCCGTCTGGACCGCCTCTCAGATCTAGATGGGGAAGACTTTACAGGAGCAGCAGGACGAGGCTTGTCAAAGACTTTACGGAAGGCCACCAGAAAGGCCCCAAGACTCATGACGATAGGATCCCCTGCTTCCCAGAGGGGACAAATCCATAATAAAGCATCTCCTGCTAGGTAGGACATGATATAGCCCACCTTAATCCTGTCAGAGGGAAAACAAGCTGCATTCTGCAGGATGTAGCGCAATCACTGTTCCAGGAAGCTTTGGCATTCCTCTGGATTCCCATAGAACCTAGGTGGGTCTGCTGGGTTGTGCTCTTCCTCATAGGCCAGAAGTTGGTTGTAGAGAGCGTTTGAAATTATGATTGGGCCCGAGGTTTCCTCAATTGGAATGACACAGGGCGGAACAAATTCTCCAGCTTGCTCATACTGGTAGAGAGAAAGTTCATCATGCTCAGAGAGCGGTAGGACATGGGATACAGCGGAGGCCATGGCCTGTGCAAACTGTCACGCACGCGCCCAGACTGGTTGGCGCGGGCATACGGGGGTGTGGCCCCACTGGACCACAGACCAAACTTCCCTGGAAGGGGCGTGACTAAATAGCTTCCTAGGTGTTCGCTGGAGCCTCTGATGGTGTGGTCAGACTTGTGCAATAGGAAGCTACCAGGTGCCACTCTAGGGTGATGTCTGGCTGTGGCTGCTGATCCCACTAAGGAACGGAGCGGGCACGGCTGGCACTACTGACACTCTGGCTGACAGGCGGGCACGGCTGGGACACAGGCAGGCAGACGGGTACAACAGAGACACTGGCGGGCAGGCGGACACGGCTGGCTCTCTGGTAGGCAGGCGGGTACGGCTGGAACATAGGAAGAACCGGTAGGGACCGGTCTGCAGGCAGGTATGTGAAACAGGTTGGAACCTGTTCAGACAGGAGGACTAAGTAACAAGTAGAGAAAGACCGCAAGAGCGGATGCAGAGCGAAAGCACAAGAGCTAGAACCAAGAACAGAAACGCAGGAGGCTGAGTACGAGTAGAAAGTAGAACTAAGAGAAGAGAAGGAGAAGGCAGAGCCAAGGGCGGAGCCGCAAGAGGCGGAGCCAAGGGCGGAGATGCTGGAGGCGGAGCCAAGAGCGAAGATGCTGGAGGCGGAGCCAAGAGCGGAGACGCTGGAGGCGGAGCCAAGAGCGGAGATGCTGGAGGCGGAGCCAAGAGCAGAGACGCTGGAGGCGGAGCCAAGAGCGAAGACGCTGGAGGAAACGCCAAGAGTGGAGACGCTGGAGGCGGAGCCAAGAGCAGAGACGGAGCCAAGTGCAGAAACACAGGAGGCGGAGCCAGATAGAACCGCAAAGAGTGGAGCCAGATAGAACCGCAAAGAGCGGAGCCACAGAGCAAAGCCAGAGAGTGCGAAGCAAGGTCTGAGTGCAGAGCCGCAAGAGTGCGGAGTGTAAGCAGACTGAGAACACAAGGAAAGACAAAGCAGGGAAGGAAGCCACAGACAAGGAGACCGAGAAAAGACAAAGTACAGACAAGGCAATGGAACAAGACACAGGGACAAAGACACAGGGACCAGGATATTCTGCCTCCTGGAGGGCAGACTACAAGATCAAGGCAATAGCACAGAGAAAAGCCTCCAGAGAGGGAGTAGCTCAGAGCAAGGCCAGGCAAACTCAGCAGCTAAACACTAACTGAGCTAACACATTGCACAGGCCCAGAGCACAGGGTGGAGCTGCACTATATACAGGAGGCCTCTTGGTAATTGGTCAGGAACTGATTAGACACATGCACCTGATTCCTATAAGAACCAGAGAGTTCAGGCGCCGGCCCCCTATACACATAGCCATGAGGCATGCACCGAGCAGAGACACAGAACATGGAGCTGGCAAGAAACAGAAACCACATCATGGCCTGGAGCAGTGGGTAAGATTGTGTGAGAGATGTGAGGCCATGCTGTGATGCCAGCAGAGTTGTTACAACCAGAAAGATCCAAGAGCGAACTGAACCAGTACAAGAACATTGACAGCTGGCATGGAGTAACGATCTGAGTGGAGTTAAATAGAGCAGCCAGCCAAAGAATAAACTAAGTCACCTGTGGAAGGAACCTCAGAACCAACAGCTCCACTCACAGCCACCAGACGGAGTCCATGGACAGAACTCGCCGAAGTACCATTCATGACCACAGGAGGGAGTTCGATAACAGAATTCACAACAGTACCCCCCCCTTGAGGAGGGGTCACCGAACCCTCACCAGAGCCCCCAGGCCGATCAGGACGAGCCAAATGAAAGGCACGAACTAGATCGGCAGCATGAACATCAGAGGCAAAAACCCAGCAATTATCTTCCTGACCATAACCCTTCCACTTGACCAGGTACTGGAGTTTCCGTCTTGAAATACGAGAATCTAAAATCTTCTCCACCACATACTCCAACTCCCCGTCGACCAACACCGGGGCAGGAGGATCAACAGAGGGAACCATAGGCGCCACGTATCTCCGCAATAACGACCTATGGCACACATTATGGATGGCAAAAGAAGCTGGAAGGGCCAAACGAAATGACACAGGATTGAGAACTTCAGAAATCTTATACGGACCAATGAAACGAGGCTTAAACTTAGGAGAGGAAACCTTCATAGGAACATAACGAGATGACAACCAAACCAAATCCCCAACACGAAGTCGGGGGCCAACACCGCGCCGGCGGTTAGCGAAACGTTGAGCCTTCTCCTGGGACAATGTCAAATTGAGTCCAAATCTGCTGCAACCTGTCCACCACAGAATCCACACCAGGACAGTCCGAAGGCTCAACCTGCCCTGAAGAGAAACGAGGATGGAAACCAGAATTACAGAAAAAAGGCAAAACCAAAGTAGCCGAGCTGGCCCGATTATTAAGGGCGAACTCAGCCAAAGGCAAGAAGGACACCCAATCATCCTGATCAGCAGAAACAAAGCATCTCAGATATGTTTCCAAAGTCTGATTAGTTCGTTCGGTTTGGCCATTTGTCTGAGGATGGAAAGCCGAAGAAAAAGACAAATCAATGCCCATCTTAGCACAAAAGGACTGCCAAAACCTCGAAACAAACTGGGAACCTCTGTCCGAGACGATGTTCTCCGGAATGCCATGCAAACGAACCACATGCTGGAAAAATAATGGCACCAAATCAGAGGAGGAAGGCAATTTAGACAAGGGTACCAAATGGACCATCTTAGAGAAGCGATCACAAACCACCCAAATGACCGACATCCTTTGAGAGACAGGGAGATCTGAAATAAAATCCATGGAAATATGCGTCCAGGGCCTCTTCGGGACCGGCAAGGGCAAAAGCAACCCACTGGCACGAGAACAGCAGGGCTTAGCCCGAGCACAAGTCCCACAGGACTGCACAAAAGAACGCACATCCCGTGACAAAGAAGGCCACCAAAAGGATCTAGCCACCAAATCTCTGGTACCAAAGATTCCAGGATGACCAGCCAACACCGATCAATGAACCTCAGAGATAACTCTACTAGTCCATCTATCAGGGACAAACAGTTTCTCCGCTGGACAACGGTCAGGTCTATCAGCCTGAAACTTCTGCAGCACCCGCCTCAAATCAGGGGAGATAGCAGACAAAATTACCCCCTCTTTGAGAATACCCGCCGGCTCAGGAACACCCGGAGAGTCAGGCACAAAACTCCTTGAAAGGGCATCAGCCTTCACATTCTTAGAGCCCGGAAGGTACAAAACCACAAAATCAAAACGGGAGAAAAACAGCGACCATCGAGCCTGTCTAGGATTCAACCGTTTGGCAGACTCGAGATAAGTCAAATTCTTGTGATCCGTCAAGACCACCACGCGATGCTTGGCTCCTTCAAGCCAATGTCGCCACTCCTCGAATGCCCACTTCATGGCCAACAACTCTCGATTGCCAACATCATAATTGCGCTCAGCAGGCGAGAACTTTCTAGAAAAGAAGGCACAACACAGGGGCAGAAGAAAAACGACGCTTCAACTCCTGAAAAGCCTCTACGGCCGCAGAGGACCAATTGACTACATCAGCACCTTTCTTGGTCAAATCAGTCAACGGTTTAGCAACACTAGAAAAATTAGCGATGAAGCGACGGTAAAAATTAGCAAAGCCCAGAAACTTCTGCAGGCTCTTCACAGATGTCGGCTGAGTCCAATCATAAATGGCATGAACTTTAACAGGGTCCATCTCGATGGTAGAAGGGGAAAAAATGAAACCCAAAAATGAAACCTTCTGAACTCCAAAGAGACATTTTGAACCCTTCACAAACAAGGAATTCGCACGAAGGACCTGGAACACCATTCTGACCTGCTTCACATGAGACTCCCAATCATCCGAAAAGACCAAAATATCATCCAAATATACAATCATGAATCTATTCAGGTATTTTCGGAAGATGTTATGCATAAAGGACTGAAATACAGATGGAGCATTAGAAAGCCCGAATGGCATCACCAGGTACTCAAAATGGCCCTCGGGCTTATTAAATGCTGTTTTCCATTCATCGCCCGGTTTAATACGCACAAGATTATACGCCCCTCGAAGATCTATCTTGGTGAACCAACTAGCCCCCTTAATCCGAGCAAACAAATCAGACAGCAGCGGCAAAGGGTACTGAAATTTGACCGTGATCTTATGAAGAAGGCGGTAATCAATACAAGGTCTCAAAGAACCATCCTTCTTGGCCACAAAAAAGAACCCTGCTCCCAACGGTGATGACGACGGGCGAATATGCCCTTTCTCCAAGGATTCCTTTATATAACTCCGCATAGCGGCGTGCTCTGGCACAGATAAATTGAACAGTCGGCCCTTAGGAAACTTACTACCAGGAATCAAATTAATAGCACAATCGCAATCCCTATGAGGAGGTAGGGCACTGGATTTGGGCTCATCAAATACATCCCGGTAATCCGACAAAAACTCAGGGACTTCAGAAGGAGTGGAAGACGAAATTGACAGCAATGGAACATCACCATGTACCCCTTGACAACCCCAGCTGGACACAGACATAGATTTCCAATCCAATACTGGATTATGGACCTGTAGCCATGGCAACCCCAAAACGACCACATCATGCAGATTATGCAACACCAAAAAGCGAATATCCTCCTGATGTGCAGGAGCCATGCACATGGTCAATTGAGTCCAGTACTGAGGCTTATTCTTGGCCAAAGGCGTAGCATCAATTCCTCTCAATGGAATAGGATACTGCAAGGGCTCCAAGAAAAAACCACAGCGCCTGGCAAACTCCAAGTCCATCAAATTCAGGGCAGCGCCTGAATCCACAAATGCCATAACAGAATAGGACGACAAAGAGCAAATCAGAGTAACGGACAAAAGAAATTTAGACAGTACCGTACCAATGGTGGCAGACCTAGCGAACCGCCTAGTGCGCTTAGGACAATCGGAGATAGCATGAGTGGAATCACCACAGTAAAAACACAGCCCATTCCGACGTCTGTGTTCTTGACGTTCAGCTCTGGTCAAAGTCCTATCACATTGCATAGGCTCAGGCCTATGCTCAGAGAATACCGCCAAATGGTGCACAGCTTTGCGCTCACGCAAGCGCCGATCGATCTGAATGGCCAAGGACATAGACTCATTCAGACCAGCAGGCGTGCGAAATCCCACCATGACATCCTTAAGGGCTTCAGAAAGACCCTTTCTGAAAATTGCCGCCAGGGCACACTCATTCCACTGAGTAAGCACAGACCACTTTCTAAACTTCTGACAATATACCTCCGCTTCATCCTGACCCTGACACAAAGCCAGCAAGATTTTCTCTGCCTGATCCACTGAATTTGGTTCATCATAAAGCAATCCAAGCACCAGAAAAAACGCATCTACATCACGCAATGCAGGATCTCCTGGCGCAAAGGAAAATGCCCAGTCTTGAGGGTCGCCACGCAACAAAGAAATAACGATTTTTACTTGTTGAACGGGGTCACGAGAGGTGCGGGGTTTCAAAGCAAGAAACAGTTTACAATTATTTTTGAAATTCAGGAACTTAGATCTATCCCCAGAAAACAAATCAGGAATTGGAATTCTAGGCTCTAACATCGGATTCTGAACCACAAAATCTTGAATGTTTTGTACCCTTGCAGTGAGATGATCCACACAAGAGGACAGACCTTGAATGTCCATATCTACACCTGTGTCCTGAACCACCCAGAGGTTAAGGGGAAAAGAAAGACAAAACACACTGCAGAGAAAAAAAAATGGTCTCAGAACTTCTCTTATCCCTTTATTGAGATGCATTAACACTTTTTGGCCAGCTGTACTGTTATGGACCTGGTGGTAAGGAGCACCCGGAACGACCTGATGGTTAAACTAACACAGGACAAGCTCTGGGAAGTGGGAGCTCTGCTGACCGCAACCCCTAATCCTATCACACACACTAGAAATAGCCGTGGAGCGTACCTAACGCTGCCTAGACGCCTCTTCACAGCCTAAGAGCTAACTAGCCCTAGAGATAGAAAATAAAGCCTACCTTGCCTCAGAGAAATTTCCCAAAGGAAAAGGTAGCCCCCCACAAGTATTGACTGTGAGTTAAGATGAAAGTCACAAACATAGAAATGAAACAGGTTTCAGCAAAGGAGGCCAGACTTACTAAATAGACTGAGGATAGGAAAGGTATCTTTGCGGTCAGCACAAAAACTACAAAAAGACCACGCAGAGTGTGCAAAAAGACCCCCGCACCGACTCACGGTGCGGAGGTGCCACTCTGCATCCCAGAGCTTCCAGTTAGCAAGGCAAAATCATGATAGCAAGCTGGACAAGGAAACAATGAACAAATAATTAACTAGCAGGGACTTAGCTTCTGCTGGAGTAGACAGGTCACCAGAAAGATCCAAGAGCGAACTGAACCAGTACAAGAACATTGACAGCTGGCATGGAGTAACGATCTGAGTGGAGTTAAATAGAGCAGCCAGCCAAAGAATAAACTAAGTCACCTGTGCAAGGAACCTCAGAACCAGCAGCTCCACTCACAGCCACCAGAGGGAGTCCATGGACAGAACTCGCCGAAGTACCATTCATGACCACAGGAGGGAGTTCGATAACAGAATTCACAACAGGTGGGGTGAGCAGAGCAGGCAGAGATCACGCCTCAAGCAGGGGACAGCATTTCTTGGCCAGTTGGCAGTCTGCAGCACATGGTTGATTTCATGCTGCAGTTCCTGAGAAACGACCGCCGCATTGCTCACATTCTCAACACGGCTGATTATTGGGTGTACACCCTCCTAGATCCTTGCTACCGGTACAACTTACGAAGCCTCATAACACCGTTGAACTGGGAGCGTAAAATGCGGGAGTACCAAGACACACTGGTGCATTCCATCATCTTCTCCAGTCCAACCAAGAGCAGTGCTGCTAGTGCTTTACAAAGCAGCTCAGTGCGTCGAGTGTTATGAACAGGTAATTCAGAACCACAATGGACATTGAAGTTCAGAGCACACAAAGTGACCTGACAATTACCAAAAACAAAAGACGAGCTCTGAGACGTGGGAACTCTGCTGACCGCAATCCCTAATCCTAACACACCACACTAGAGGTAGCCGTGGATTGCGCCTAACGCTCCCTATGCAACTCGGCACAGCCTGAGAAACTAACTAGCCCTGAAGATAGAAAAATAAGCCTACCTTGCCTCAGAGAAATTCCCCAAAGGAGAAGGCAGCCCCCCACATATAATGACTGTGAGTAAGATGAAAATACAAACACAGAGATGAAATAGATTTAGCAAAGTGAGGCCCGACTTACTGAATAGACCGAGGATAGGAAAGATAGCTTTGCGGTCAACACAAAAACCTACAAACAACCACGCAGAGGGGCAAAAAGACCCTCCGCACCGCCAACGGTACGGAGGTGCTCCCTCTGCGTCTCAGAGCTTCCAGCAAGCAAGAAAAACCAATAAAGCAAGCTGGACAGAAAAAAATAGCAAGCAAAAATAACACAAGCAAAACTTAGCTTATGCAGGATAGACAGGCCACAGGAACGATCCAGGAGGAAGCAAGACCAATACTAGAACATTGACTGGAGGCCAGGATCAAAGCACCAGGTGGAGTTAAATAGAGCAGCACCTAACGACTTAACCTCATCACCTGAGGAAGGAAACTCAGAAGCCGCAGTACCACTCTCATCCACCAGAGGAAGCTCATAGACAGAACCAGTCGAAGTACCACTCTCGACCACAGGAGGGAGCTTGGCCACAGAATTCACAACAGTCGAGGCAGTGGAGGAAGTTCTGCACAAAGAGGGAGCAGAAGCAGTGCCTCAGCACAAGGCAAGACCAGTTTAGCCCAAATGTGGCAAACTTTTGTGTGCCCGCCACAAATATCTACACCATCACAGCCGGCTCCAGTCAGCAGGAGGCAAAGATTCCGTCAGATGGGGACAGACTACATGTCTTGCCCTCTCAGTGTACTCCCACAGGGCTCTTCCCCCTTCAAGTTTGGGTCTCTAAGCTGGATACATGGCCAGAGCTTAGCCAGTATGCATTTGAGGTGCTGGCTTGCCCTGCTGCTAGTGTATTATCGGAACGCGTCTATAGTGCCGCAGGTGGTGTACTAACAGACCGTCACATACGACTATCCTCCGATAACGTTGATCTGCTTACTTTTCTGAAAATGAACAAGGCCTGGATCTCTCAGGAATTTGCCACTCCTCTTCGATTAAATAATTGGTTGGCAACAGTATCCAGGTCTCCTGTTGTGTTCATGTTTCTACCACCTGAACTGTAATCCCTGAGCTCCAACACCGCCAGTTGCTGCTCAGAAGTGCCGTCTGCAAAGTCAACACATGACCCAGTGTTATTGGGTTTCAGTAACGTCAGCTGATCCCCAGCTGTGTATCTGGCAATTTCTCCTGCTCGTGTAATAGGGTGCAGGGTTGAATATGTCACCACGGAACAGAAAGACCAACTGTTCAGGGGAATTTATTCATAGGAGTGAGATTCTCCTCGCAGGGAGTAAACAGGAAGTTAATAGAGATACAGTGGGGCAAAAAAGTATTTAGTCAGTCAGCAATAGTGCAAGTTCCACCACTTAAAAAGATGAGAGGCGTCTGTAATTTACATCATAGGTAGACCTCAACTATGGGAGACAAACTGAGAAAAAAAAATCCAGAAAATCACTTTGTCTGTTTTTTTAACATTTTATTTGCATATTATGGTGGAAAATAAGTATTTGGTCAGAAACAAACAATCAGGATTTCTGGCTCTCACAGACCTGTAACTTCTTCTTTAAGAGTCTCCTCTTTCCTCCACTCATTACCTGTAGTAATGGCACCTGTTTAAACTTGTTATCAGTATAAAAAGACACCTGTGCACACCCTCAAACAGTCTGACTCCAAACTCCACTATGGTGAAGACCAAAGAGCTGTCAAAGGACACCAGAAACAAAATTGTAGCCCTGCACCAGGCTGGGAAGACTGAATCTGCAATAGCCAACCAGCTTGGAGTGAAGAAATCAACAGTGGGAGCAATAATTAGAAAATGGAAGACATACAAGACCACTGATAATCTCCCTCGATCTGGGGCTCCACGCAAAATCCCACCCCGTGGGGTCAGAATGATCACAAGAACGGTGAGCAAAAATCCCAGAACCACGCGGGGGGACCTAGTGAATGAACTGCAGAGAGCTGGGACCAATGTAACAAGGCCTACCATAAGTAACACACTACGCCACCATGGACTCAGATCCTGCAATGCCAGACGTGTCCCACTGCTTAAGCCAGTACATGTCCGGGCCCGTCTGAAGTTTGCTAGAGAGCATTTGGATGATCCAGGGGAGTTTTGGGAGAATGTCCTATGGTCTGATGAAACCAAACTGGAACTGTTTGGTAGAAACACAACTTGTCGTGTTTGGAGGAAAAGGAATACTGAGTTGCATCCATCAAACACCATACCTACTGTAAAGCATGGTGGTGGAAACATCATGCTTTGGGGCTGTTTCTCTGCAAAGGGGCCAGGACGACTGATCCGGGTACATGAAAGAATGAATGGGGCCATGTATCGTGAGTGCAAACCTCCTTCCATCAGCAAGGGCATTGAAGATGAAACGTGGCTGGGTCTTTCAACATGACAATGATCCAAAGCACACCGCCAGGGCAACGAAGGAGTGGCTTCGTAAGAAGCATTTCAAGGTCCTGGAGTGGCCTAGCCAGTCAACAGATCTCAACCTTATAGAAAACCTTTGGAGGGAGTTGAAAGTCCATGTTGCCAAGCGAAAAGCCAAAAACATCACTGCTCTAGAGGAGATCTGCATGGAGAAATGGGCCAACATACCAACAACAGTGTGTGGCAACCTTGTGAAGACTTACAGAAAACGTTTGACCTCTGTCATTGCCAACAAAGGATATATTACAAAGTATTGAGATGAAATTTTGTTTCTGACCAAATACTTATTTTCCACCATAATATTAACACCTATAATATCGCCTTTAATCAAAATTAAGCCAAGTGATAATTATTACTAACACCAAGAATGAACACCAGGCCATAACATATGAAAAAATACAAACTTTATTTTGAACATATCTAAAACCATATACCACACATAAAATTATGGAGCAACCAAAATACAGAGACAACCGACAGGTATGACTGGAACAGTGGCAAAGAACTATATATATATAAAAGGAGTAACCTTCCAATCAATCATATAGTGTGTATATACACACCCGCAAGAAAGAAAAAAAAAAAAAAATATCCTGCAGGTGTAGCCAGTAGTATCCCCAATGCAGCGGTCATAGATGACAATGCCCAAAGATTATTTAAATAGAATATAAGAAATATGTATGTATTAATGTTAAATATATTAAAAGACTAATAGGGAATAAATATATCTTAGTAACAAGTGCAATGTCACCGACAGCCGCAGCATCATGGACAACTACCGTGCAGTCACCAAAATGTTCACAGTACATATAGAGGAAGGACCATAGTTACCAAATGTAAGCCACCAGTCAGGGACCCACGACACCCGACGCGCGTTTCGCTGAGGAAAGCTTCGTCCAGGGGTGGTGGGTAGCTGAAAAAGAGGCTTATTTATACTTGTCATTGGCCAATGACAGAGAGGCACACTCACTCTCCATAAAAAATACCCCAAAAGAACCATTACTAAGCATCTTGCTGATCGCGCATTCCAGACATGTTGTACAAATATTTTAAACATACATAATGATCGCATTATCCCTGCCATAATATATAACTCCCTTTGTTGTACAATTGATACAATGCGTGATAATAAATTTTCTTAATGGTGTTGTTTTTGGTCTTTTTTCATAGAGGCATATTTTTGTCATTTGCTGCTGTACCCCACAAGTTGATCCTGGGATGATCGCTACAGTCCTACTATCAAGATGTCACGTGTCATACATATTAGTATAATTCCTTCATATGTTTTATCACTGTTGTTCTTTATTCACTTATATAATCATTGCTCATTTTTTCATTTGTCATTTTGTTCACCCACACTATAATATTATACATTGTGTTTTTCACTCGCACTATAATCTATAATATAACGCTGGGAGCGTCACTCTGTCCGAAGCCTTTATAGACTGCGCAGGCGCAAGCGCCGGCGCAGTCTGGCCCCCACAGAGTGACGCTCCCAGATCGCGGTATGCGTAAGCACTGAA
Source organism: Ranitomeya imitator (assembly GCF_032444005.1). Classification (NCBI taxonomy): domain Eukaryota; kingdom Metazoa; phylum Chordata; class Amphibia; order Anura; family Dendrobatidae; genus Ranitomeya; species Ranitomeya imitator. The sequence continues at coordinate 641,196,962 of NC_091282.1, read as the reverse complement.
CGCATACCGCGATCTCCACAGGAGAGTCAGGGACCGTGGACGCGCCAGGAGGGAGGGTAAGTATATTCACCTGTCCTCCGTTCCAGCGCTGCGTGCGGCTCCGTCTCCGGCTCCTCTGCTGTGACAGAGTCCAGTCACAGGCAGAGGAGCCGGAGTGTGTGTTCAAGAAAATGGCGCCGGAAAGCGCGGACTGCGCAGGCGCCGATTCCTGCTGCCGGAATCGGCACCTGCGCAGTCCGCGCTTTCCGGCGCCATTTTCTTGAAGACACACTCCGGCTCCACTGCAGGTGCGTCTTCAAGAAAATGGCGCCGGAGAGCGCGGACTGCGCAGGCGCCGATTCCTGCTGTCGGAATCGGCGCCTGCGCAGTCCACGCTTTCCGGCGCCATTTTCTTGAACACACACCTGCAGTGGAGCCGGACGATAGGTGAGTATGGTATTTTTTTTTTTTATATGGCAGCAGCATACGGGGGCATATAATACAATAGTGGCGCAGGATGGGAGCAGCACATGACAGAACGGGCGCAGGATGGCAGCAGCACATGACAGAACGGGCGCAGGATGGCAGCAGCGCATGACAGAACGGGCGCAGGATGGCAGCAGCACATGACAGAACGGGCGCAGGATGGCAGCAGCACATGACAGAACGGGCGCAGGATGGCAGCAGCACATGACAGAACGGGCGCAGGATGGCAGCAGCGCATGACATAACGGGCGCAGGATGGCAGCAGGATGGGAGCAGCACATGACAGAAAGGGCGCAGGATGGCAGCAGCGCATGACAGAACGGGGGCGCAGGATGGGAGCAGCACATGACAGAACGGGCGCAGGATGGGAGCAGCACATGACAGAACGGGCGCAGGATGGCAGCAGCGCATGACATAACGGGCGCAGGATGGCAGCAGCGCATGACAGAACAGGCGCAGGATGGCAGCAGCACATGACAGAACGGGCGCAGGATGGGAGCAGTACATGACAGAACGGGCGCAGGATGGCAGCAGCACATGACAGAACGGGCGCAGGATGGCAGCAGCGCATGACATCAGGGCTGCCACTAGAAATTTCGGGGCCCCATACTGGCAAAATTTTCGGGGCCCCCTTGAGACTCCGCCCAGGCTCCACCCCAGCCCCGCCTCCAGGCTCCACCCCTCAAACTGTCCACAGTCCCACCGCCATCTCTTGGAAAATCTCCACTTCTCACCTATCACACATTAACAGTTCCCATCACCAGATCACACATATAGCCAGCAGCTTTTGTTTTGGCCAAAAGATTTTTTAAGCCGCCACCAGAACACGGTAGACACTTTTGGCCGTGCCCTACTCTACTGTAGCCCATGTGTTCCTGTTTCCATAATTGTTCTCTTGTGTTTACAAGACTGGGGAGTTCCACCACTCCTCTTGGGCTATCTGCACAAAAGCTGTTCTACCCTGTATGCACACATGGATTTTTCCTCTCTGAACCCTGTTCACACAGGTTATATACAGATGATCAGGTTTTTAAATACATCAGATAGGGATTGCATACATTAGTTAGGACTGCTCTGATAAGGGTATACCGTGAAGATTGGTAGAGCAGCTTAGTATACATTTTTTGCAAAAAACGTATCAACCAAATACCCTGTTTTTTACATCTTTTACTAGCACTTGCGGATTACTGCAACATTTTTTCAAACTGAGTGTTTTTGGTTTTACTATTCTCTTTTGTGTCTTCTTCTTCTTCCTACTCTACTGTAACCTACTAAATATTTGTTAAAATATGCAATACAATTTAGGTATATTTTTATTTATTTTTCAATTTTTAAAATGACCTATAATACTACATACAAGGAACAAATACCACAGCACTATGACCAGATGACATATTACCACCACAGTGACCGAATAATATCAAACACAAGGAACAAATACCACAACACCATGACCAGACCGCATATTACCACCACATAGTGACTGAATACTACAATACTGATCAGTAATAAAAAAAAAAAAAACACAATACTATCACCATCAGTGCCATTATACACAGGAGATCTGTAATTAGTAAGCAGTGTCTACAGGTAATACAGTGATCACCGGTGACATTATACACAGGAGCTCTGTATATAGTATACAGTGTATAGTGTCAGTGTATAGTTAACACTGACTCACCAGTGACGTCTCTAGGTGAAGTCCTTCATCTTTCATCCAGCACAGACCGCCATCATTTCTTCCAGCCAGCCAGGACTCGTCTCTGCAGAAATAACACAGTTATCTTGAGTTCCACTTGCAGAATACATTACTTAATTTTCACAGCCTCTACATTACACCACATAAAGAAGGTGACATAGTATCACTCTGCACAGTAACAGGACCTCCCCCCATTTAAAACAGTATACTCAAAAAATAAAATAAATACATCACTGCAATAATAATATCCCTTAATTAGCCCCTATGGTAATATTCGCCATCCTAGCCCCCGTGTGTCTCATTGCAGGCTCCAGCCATATGTTCTCCCATCCTGCCCTCATGAGTATCCATTCTGCCCCATATGATCTCCCCATCCTGCCCCATCTGTCTCCATCGTATCCATCCTGCCCCCTCTGCGTCCAGCGCACTCTGCCCCCTCTGCGTCCAGCGCACTCTGCCCCCTCTGCGTCCAGCGCACTCTGCCCCCTCTGCGTCCAGCGCACTCTGCCCCCTCTGCGTCCAGCGCACTCTGCCCCCTCTGCGTCCAGCGCACTCTGCCCCCTCTGCGTCCAGCGCACTCTGCCCCCTCTGCGTCCAGCGCACTCTGCCCCCTCTGCGTCCAGCGCACTCTGCCCCCTCTGCGTCCAGCGCACTCTGCCCCCTCTGCGTCCAGCGCACTCTGCCCCCTCTGCGTCCAGCGCACTCTGCCCCCTCTGCGTCCAGCGCACTCTGCCCCCTCTGCGTCCAGCGCACTCTGCCCCCTCTGCGTCCAGCGCACTCTGCCCCCTCTGCGTCCAGCGCACTCTGCCCCCTCTGCGTCCAGCACACTCTGCCCCCTCTGCGTCCAGCACACTCTGCCCCCTCTGCGTCCAGCACACTCTGCCCCCTCTGCGTCCAGCACACTCTGCCCCCTCTGCGTCCAGCACACTCTGCCCCCTCTGCGTCCAGCACACTCTGCCCCTCTGCGTCCAGCACTCTGCCCCCTCTGCGTCCAGCACACTCTGCCCCCTCTGCGTCCAGCACACTCTGCCCCCTCTGCGTCCAGCACACTCTGCCCCCTCTGCGTCCAGCACACTCTGCCCCCTCTGCGTCCAGCACACTCTGCCCCTTCTGCGTCCAGCACACTCTGCCCCCTCTGCGTCCAGCACACTCTGCCCCCTCTGCGTCCAGCACACTCTGCCCCCTCTGCGTCCAGCACACTCTGCCCCCTCTGCGTCCAGCACACTCTGCCCCCTCTGCGTCCAGCACACTCTGCCCCCTCTGCGTCCAGCACTCTGCCCCCTCTGCGTCCAGCACACTCTGCCCCCTCTGCGTCCAGCACACTCTGCCCCCTCTGCGTCCAGCACACTCTGCCCCCTCTGCGTCCAGCACACTCTGCCCCCTCTGCGTCCAGCACACTCTGCCCCAGTGTTTTTCCCTGGGCCCCCGGATCGCCGCTCTCAAGAAAAAAAAAAAAAAAAGTTCTTCTTACCTGCCGCGGTCCTGCGGTGGGCGAAGTCTCCACGCAGCTGCAGCGTGCATGCACTCGCCGGCGACTGACAATGATGTCAGACGCCGGCGACATGCACGCACGGTGCGGCTGACGTCAGCGCCTGCCAGCCTCAGATTGGCTGGCGGCGCCGCGGCTGTTAACTATTGACGTGCGGGCCCGCGCCCGCACGTCAATAGCTTTAAACAGCTGCAGCGTCGGCGCTAAGGGCCCGGTTAGCCTGCGGCTGCCGGTAGGCCCCCTCTGCTCACCGGGCCCCATACGCCAGTCACGGCCGTCATGCCCTGATGGCGGCCCTGCATGACATAACGGGCGCAGGATGGCAGCAGGATGGGAGCACCACATGACAGAACGGGCGCAGGATGGCAGCAGCACATGACAGAACGGGCGCAGGATGGCAGCAGCACATGACAGAACGGGCGCAGGATGGCAGCAGCACATGACAGAACGGGCGCAGGATGGCAGCAGCACATGACAGAACGGGCGCAGGATGGCAGCAGCGCATGACATAACGGGCGCAGGATGGCAGCAGGATGGGAGCAGCACATGACAGAACGGGCGCAGGATGGCAGCAGCACATGATGGAGACCATATACCAATATAAATGCTCGCCACCCGGGCGTAGAACGGGTTCAATAGCTAGTATAATATATTGTGTTATGGTTAATATTTTACCACTTTTATAGTGCTTGCTGCTATATTTATTATCTATTTTTAATATTATATTATTTTTTCCCTTTTTTTTTTTTTTTATTTATTTTTTTGTGTGTTCACACAATGGTATATTTTTGTGACAAAATTGTTATATATGCTAATTTAATTCTTTTGGGAATCAAGTACAAGTTGATCGCATTATCTATCTATCTTTTTTGCCATATGTGGTTGATTCTCAGGTTGGACTCGAACCAGCTGTCGTTTGGTAGCACAGTGGATATAGGCTGCCTTTGGTGCTGCGCCACACTATAAGATAAATGGGACCCTGTATTTTGGCTTCTTATTCATAATGCAAGCGTGCCCTGTTCTTATGACAACTGGTGTCATCATGTATTTCTCCTTGTCAGAAGATACGTTGATTTTTATATCTATACGGCGTATATGATTGGAGCTGGGCTGTTATGAAGACCTTTTGAATCGGCTTATTTTTGCCTACTGAGAACGGCGTATGTCTTAGATTGATATGCTTTGTTCCATGCTCCATTGTTAGCTGGTCATCCGGAGATGGTGTATGAATGGTAAACATTCTAATCATGTGATCGGTGTTTCATCGCCATGGTTACATCAACAACCAGATGCCCGTAACCCGGAAGTGAAGCGGGAGGCTCCGGAAGTGATCTCCTAGTATCAGTGAGAATTTCATCATGATATGAGGGATAATGCAATCATTATGTATGTTTAAAATATTTGTACAACATGTCTGGAATGCGCGATCAGCAAGATGCTTAGTAATGGTTCTTTTGGGGTATTTTTTATGGAGAGTCAGTGTGCCTCTCTGTCATTGGCCAATGACAAGTATAAATAAGCCTCTTTTTCAGCTACCCACCACCCCTGGACGAAGCTTTCCTCAGCGAAACGCGCGTCGGGTGTCCCTGACTGGTGGCTTACATTTGGTAACTATGGTCCTTCCTCTATATGTACTGTGAACATTTTGGTGACTGCACGGTAGTTGTCCATGATGCTGCGGCTGTCGGTGACATTGCACTTGTTACTAAGATATATTTATTCCCTATTAGTCTTTTAATATATTTAACATTAATACATACATATTTCTTATATTCTATTTAAATAATCTTTGGGCATTGTCATCTATGACCGCTGCATTGGGGATACTACTGGCTACACCTGCAGGATATTTTTTTTTTTTTTCTTTCTTGCGGGTGTGTATATACGCACTATATGATTGATTGGAAGGTTACTCCTTTTTTATATATATATATATATATATATATATATATATATATATATATATATTAGTTCTTTGCCACTGTTCCAGTCATACCTGTCGGTTGTCTCTGTATTTTGGTTGCTCCATAATTTTATGTGTGGTATATGGTTTTAGATATGTTCAAAATAAAGTTTGTATTTTTTCATATGTTATGGCCTGGTGTTCATTCTTGGTGTTAGTTCCACCATAATATGCAAATAAAATGTTAAAAAAACAGACAATGTGATTTTCTGGATTTTTTTTTTTTCTCAGTTTGTCTCCCATAGTTGAGGTCTACCTATGATGTAAATTACAGACGCCTCTCATCTTTTTAAGTGGTGGAACTTGCACTATTGCTGACTGACTAAATACTTTTTTGCCCCACTGTAAATCAAACAGTAAACAGTTAAGCGGAATCAAAAGGGTTAACGAGTGTTCTTGTAACTTATCAGTCCAGGGAGGTCCTGACTGGAGGGTCCTAATTCCAACGTGGGTACAGTCACCAGCAGCGCTTGAGATCCTGAAGTCTCTCCTCTGTCTCCTGGAAACTGGAGACTCCGGGATTAAGTCTTTTGCAGTCTTTTCTCCCAGTGAAGCTGGAAGCAGGAAGTAACTCAGCCACTCTGCTGCGAGTCTCTGTATATCAGACTGGCAGGCTTTCTGCAATAGCAATGCTACACACACACTGAGCAGTTTACTTGTCACACTCAGGGGTCCTGGCTTGTCACTGTGGTCATCGGGGCTGCGCGATCAGGTCACTGTCAGGGAATACGTCTTCTCTGAATACGGAGGCTTCCAAGTCCACACTCTCACATCCAGCCTCCACTACAGCTGGTATCTCAGCCTCCGTGCCCTAACGGGGAGCACTCTCTTTCGGGGAGTGCGGCGCTGCAGCCTGCTCTCTGTCTGGCACGCTGTCCCCTCTGTCTCGCGCGCTCTGCTCTCCCACTCATTTCTGACCACACCCCCCTCTCTTCCTCTCTGCCACCAGCAATCACATGGTCCCTTCTGTCCAGGGCAGAAAGTCTTCCCCCCGACAACCCAGCTGTCTAAGTGGTTCCAGGTAAGGAGCAGGGAAAGCAATCTCCTTACACTCTGTCCACACTCACACTACAACAGATAATAAACTTGCTCCAATTAGGCCTCAGCCTACACTCTGCTTCTCCTGGATTCCCTGGGCTCCAACACTGCCAGTGGCTACTTAGAAGTGTCGTCTGCACAGTCAACACTTGCTGCCGTGTTATTGGGGTTCAGTAACGTCAGCTGATCCCCAGCTGTGTATCCGGCAATTGCTCCTGCTACCTCCACACTCACACTGCTACAGATTTGAAACTTGCTCCAATTAGGCCTCGGCCTACACTCTGTTTCTCCTGTAATCCCTGGGCTCCAACATTGCCAGTTGGTGCTTGGATATGCTGTCTGCACAGAGAAAAACACTAGCTCCTGTGTTAGTGGGGTTCAGTAACGTCAGCTGCTCCCCTGCTGTGTATCTGGCAATTGCTCCTGCTACTTCCACACTAACACTACTTCAGATATTAAACTTGCTCCAATTAGGCCTCAGCCTACACCATGATTGACCCTGGGCTCCAACACCGCCAGTTGCTGCCCGAAAGTGCTGTCTGCTCCTCTGTTATTGGGGTTCAGTAACGCCAGCTGCTCCCCTGCTGTGTGTGCGGCAATTTCTCCTGCTCCATCCGCACTCCGACTACAACAGATATTAAATTAGCTCCAATTAGGCCTCGGCCTACACTCTGCTTCTATCATTGACCCTGGGCTCTAACACCGCCAGTTGCTGCCTGGAAGTGCTGTCTGCACAGTCAACAGTTGCTCCTCTGTTACTGGGGGTCAGTAACGCCAGCTGCTCCCCTGCTGTGTGTGCGGTAATTTCTCCACTCAGTTTCTAGCATTGACCCTGGGCTCCAACACCGCCTGTTGCTGCTCGGAAGTGCCGTCTGCACAGTCAACACTGCCGTGTTATTGGGGTTCGGTAATGTCAGCTAATCCCCTGCTGTGTATCCGGCAATTTCTCCTGCTCCCTCCACACTCACACTACTACAGAAATTAAAGGGAACCTGTCCCCCCCAGGCGTATGTAACTAAAAGAGCCACCTTGTGCAGCACTAATGCTGCACAAGGAAAAGGTGGCTCTTTTAGTTATGCTCCTTGCACACGCTGAACTAAGCACTTATAAAATGTGTCCCCTCATACCGTGAAAGTCCCGGAGGCGGGACTTTCCTTCCTAATCAGACGGGGCACAGCTGTCATTCATACCCCCTTGGCACCGTGCGCCGCCTCCTGAGTGTTGTTTGAATCTGTCCCGGAGCCTGCGCTGTTATGTTATCCCTTGGCCATGTGCAGTTAGCGCTGCCCGTCTTCTGACATCATTTGATGTCAGGCTGACTGCACCTGTGCGGCCGCGCTGCCCAAGATCCCGCCCCGCAGTGTCTTCTGATTTATTCACACTGCGGGGCTGGGATTCATGGGCATGCGCAGTGCATATCTTTGCCTTTCACTCATCTCCCTCCGCCTTCTTCAGACTGTGCGGCGTCAGCTGATCCCTAATCGCCGTGGCATGGCTACCCATCCAGGTTCCAGTACCATCAGCTGGTTCTCGGCAGTGTCTTTGGCACAGGTACTCCCTCCTGCCCAGCCTGGTTCCAGCACGCCAGCTGTTTCTGGGTAGTGTCAAGGTCACTTTGCCTCCAATGTGTTGTCCTGTCGGGTTGCGGTCAGGTTGGCCAACTCTATGGTGCCTGCAGTTTAGGTGTTTCCTATGTAGGCTGAGGGAACTGGCAATCAAGGCTGGTTCCGTAGTGCCAATAGGACAAGCTCCCCTTGTAGGACTGCGGGTTTTTGGTAACTATGGCCGGCTCACGGCCTAGCAATTTTTTTTCCTGTGGACCTTCTGCTTCCTATCTGAGTTCCAGCACCATTAGCTGGTGCTTTGGAAGTCAATCTTGAATAGGTTCCCCTGGTTCCAGTACCGTCAGCTGGTTCCAGGCAGAGCCTTTGGCATAGGTGTCTCCTTCTGGGTATCTGAGTTCCACCAATGTCTGGTGGTCCTTGGTAGTGCTTTCTGGCACGGGTACCTCCTGTTTAGTAACCGGGTTCCGGTACCGTCAGCTGGTCTTCGGTAGTTCCATTGGCTCTTGTACCTTCTGCTACCCATCTGGGTTCCAGTACCATCAGCTGGTTCTCGGCAGTGTCTTTTGCTCTTGTACCTTCTGTTCTCCATCCTGATTCCAGTACCGTCAGCTGGTTCCCAGCAGAGCCTTTGGCTTAGGTGCCTCCTTCTGGGTATCTGAGTTCCACCAACGTTTGGTGGTCCTTGGTAGTGCTTTCTGGCATGGGTACCTCCTGCTTAGTAACCGGGTTCCAATACTGTCAGCTGGTCCTCGGTAGTTCCATTGGCTCTTGTACCTTCGGGTAGCGATCCAGGTTTCTCCGTCAGCTGGTTCTCGGCAGTTCCTCAGCCTTCTTGTACCTTCTGCTACATTTCCAAGTTCAAGCTTTTGGAAATGGTTTTTGCTAATCACTCTGGATCTCCCTGACGACGACCCTAAAGACGATGACCCTGAAGACCACCCCGAAGAAGACGACGACCCCGGAGACGACGACCCTAGAGACAATGAACCTGGAGACGACGACCCTGGAGACGACGACCCTGAAGACCAAGAAGCAGAACAAGAAGCGGCAGAACAAAAAGCAGAAGAACATTAAGCATAAGACTAAAAATCAGAGCAAAAGATATTATCTAAATTATAAGCAGAAGAAGACTAAGCAGTGTATGGGGGTGAGTCCATTCCTCCTCGTGGTGCCCCTGGAAAAAACCTGCTGCTGCAGGCCAAACTGAACGCGGACAAATCCTGTTGTTAATCTGTTGTGACAGGCAGAACGGAAGGTGTAATCTTCAAACTTTTATAGATAACAACTACAGGAATTCCTGTCACAAATAAGAATATGAAGAAGAAGAAGATGAAGAAGTAGAATATGAAGAAGAATAATAGTTGAATAAAAAGAATATGAAGAATATAAAAAAAAGAATAATTGGAAGAAAAAGTTGATGAAAAAGATGCTGCTGCTGAGGATGATGAAGAAGAAAGTGTGGGAGAAGTAAAAAAAGATGGTAAAGAGCATGGAAGTAGTGAAACATAAATATCTGACAAAATATAAAAAATCTTAACATAGTCAATATCTTTGTAACTCTGAACGTCTTAAAAAAATTAATTCATGTTAATCCATTTGATTGGGCTAAACCTCTATGCCTTTATTGTCTCCTCCACCTCCCCCAATACATTCTACGTTATTCTTAGTTGTTTTCCTTCGTGTGGAATTAACCACAAGGAAAGAAAGGGTTTATTTTAATTCCGATATTTGTGTCCCATTGACTTGTATTGGTATCGGGTATCGGTATCGGCGATATCCGATATTTTTTGGATATCGGCCGATCCAATCCGATACTGATATTTCCGAATATCGGAAGGTATCGCTCAACACTACCCATGACGGTTACTTGGAACCAGAAGAAGATCAGGATACCCACCTTCCCAGGCCATGAAGTGTTCGATACCGGCTGGTGCCCTGCCTACTGCTATAATAGAACAGGACAAACTTGAACACTGACTGTAAATAGTTAACGTTTCTCCTTATGGAGAGTGACATACCGGCTGGAGTCATATTGCACGACTCGTTAAAGGGTTGATTGTGACTTGTAGGATCGCTACTTCCAACAGGTGGCGCTATAGAGTTTATGTCCTCTTTTTCTCAGAAGAGGCAATTTGAATATGTAAATAGTTAACTGTTTGCTTTTTGCTGCTAAAGTTTATTGAACCCGAGCAGGGTTATTTCTTAAAGGGGTCCTCAGTTACAGGAGGATCCTATGTTTTGCATAAGTTTTACACATGTTTGCACAAGTTGCCTTAACGAACTGGGAATCATGAACTGTGCATGATCGGAACTTTGCTGTATATAGTTTGCACCTTCTTAAAGGTGCTTCCTACTGGTTTTACAAGAGGAAGCTTTTACAGAGACTGCTTCTAAGGCTGCTGTCACACTAGCAGCATTTGTTCAGTATTTTACATCAGTATTTGTAGCCAAAACCAGGAGTGGAACAATTAGAGGAAAAGTATAATAGAAACATATGCACCACTTCTGCATTTATCACCCACTCCTGGTTTTTGCTTACAAATACTGATGTAAAATACTGACCAAAAACTGCTAGTGTGTTTCTAATCTTGTTGAGAGAACTGCTTTGTTTTACAGAAACCTGAAGAAAAACCCGTTTGGCGTGGCAGGATTTCAGGTCTGGATACACGCCTTGTAGCCCGCCCAAGACCAACGTTGAGGGTTAATAATGGGTCCCTCGCATCGTTCCTGCTGTTACAGTGTTATTGACTGACTTCAGTATTGATACTTTGCACTACCTCATTAATAAAGACTTGAGTATTGTTTATACCCTTAAAGGGAATGTTTTCTTGTTGCACTTTTTCCTAAAAGGTGATAGTGTTTAAATGAATTAAAAGAAGTTAAATAGAATTGTATTCTTCCATAGTGAGTTGATATAAGAATAAGACTGAACTGAGACTTTGATAAATGATGCACTTTTATATAGTAAACCCGTGGGGGTTAGTCGGAAACTTTGCACTTAGGAGAAAATAAAAGTTTTATACTAGAAAGATAGTATACCCTTAAGGGGTACTTGTATTTAATAGCTAATTGATGTATTGTTTGTTATTGTTATTTAAATGGGCCCATAATGTATATAGGTTATGTAAAGCAATGTTCAAGAGTCCTCACCTCCCATAAAGGGAAGCATCAGTTCATATTAATTTGTTTTATAGCATTTTAAAAAAAAAATTTGTATGCCTTATGCTAACCTGTAACTGTTGTTTTCTTTTCCCAGTCCGGGAGTACTGGATTTAAAGGGGAGGGGGGGTGGGGGGTGCGGCGCCCCAGGGTCCTGGTCGTCGCAGTGGTATTGCTTTCCTCTCGGGGAGAATGATGCTACATTTGGAGGCAAAGAAGGATAACTGCATCCAGGTATCACAAACATGCAACAGATTTCACACTCCAGACCACCAGGGGAAGCTTCTGCTCCTATTTATTAGGTAACTCCCTATATATATATATATATATATATATATATATATACATATATATATATATAACTGGTAGTCTGTAGGAAAAGTTAGAACGTTCCAGACAGTAGTCTGAGGAGGACAGAGGATCCAAGGAGCTGTGCATGCCCTCAGAGCTGCAGCTCCCAGAAAGAGACACACAGAAGGCAGAACTGTATTGCAGCGAGCGTGAAGGAAGTCATAGCAAAGAGACAGAGGATACCAGAAGGGGACCAGCCCTACACAGGCTGCTTCCTTCTGAGGCGCAGAAGCCCGGTAGCTGGAACACCGAGGGAGTTAGGACCTTTATGCTTTGCTCCAGAGACCGGCAGGACAGCTAATTGCAAGTTACCTGTCCGCCCTACACCCAGTAGGCATGGTGGCAACCCATGGAGGCTGGGGCGTGCTAGAGTCCCTATAAACAGCCTCAAGCCACCAGTCATACTGGTTTGTCCTATCCAATATGGGGGACAGATAGAAAGACACATCTGTGAGACCCATAGGCAGTAAGGGACTACACCACTACAGCGCAAGGGGAGGCTATTGATTTCCCAATGGACAAGGGAACTCTGGACTTGCCTCCAAACCGGCCAGACGCTGCCTGCCCTGTGATCTGGTGCCCTGGACTTTGGAAGCTGAAGTCTTCAGTAAAGGTAAAGAGACTGCAACCTTGTGTCCTCATTCTTCTCTGTGCCTCTCACCATCCAAGATCTACACACCGGGAAGCCCTGGGGACATACTTCACCTGTGGGAAGGTATACCATCTAGCTGCCATAACATCACCCCAGCGGACCCCTTAAAGTAGCATCGGTCACCCTGACCGAATACCACAGGTGGCATCACGAACACAAACTTTATCCCTTTAAAGACCTTTCCCTTTTACACGGACGTCCCAGGGCCACGGGCCGGGTCAGCCACCGTGACATCCCCCTGTGAGCCGCAGGGCCCGGTACCGAGTACCCCATGGCCCTATGGGGGCGCTCCATAAACAGAAGGCTATCTCCCCTGTCACACTCCCTAGAGTTGTGAGCATTTCTGTGGAAATGGGGTGTCATAATGGAAGGCTGAGTGTGCAGATACGCACAGTGCATCTTCAAGGAAGGCAGATTCTGTCTTTGCGCCATATAGGACATCAGACAGGCAGTATTGTTATACTTACTCGGCCATGTACAGCACTTCTTTGTGTATTTATACCGTACACCTCCTAACTTTGAAAGATAAGAAAGAGGGAAGAAGTGTGCTTAGTGTACTTTCAGAACCTCGCCCAGTCCCTTACATGAGCCCACACAGAAATATTACTCCTAATGATGCCCATTAGTGATTTCTCTCACAATGGTACCAGTTTCATGCCACCCACTGTGCAATCCACATGGTATAACGTCCCCACATTTTCTCTTTTTCACATAAATGAGTCATAATGGGCGCAGTCCTATACGAGCCACCAGCGTAACAACTCCATTCATGTCATTTCTGAGTGATATTATTGAGAAGTGGAAGGAACAGCAGCAGCTCAGCCAAGTGGAGACTTCTTAACATTACAGAGCAGGTGGGTGTGCAAAATAGTCACCAACACACTGCTGACCCCATAACTGCATCGACACTGCGCCCCTTCCGGGAGCTTCATGGCTGAGCAACTGCATGCAGCTTTACATCACCAAGCGCAATGCCAAGCGTGGGATAGAGTGGTGTAAAGCCGCCATCACTGGACTCTGGAAAAAGACATGTTCTTTGCAGTGAAGGATTGCACTCCTTTATCTGGCGTCTGAGTGAGGAGTCTGGGATTGGCGAATCTCAGAAGAACATTATCCGCCTGACTATATTTTGTCCGCTGTAGAGTTTGGTGGAGGAGGGATAATGCTATGGGCTTGTTCCTCAGGTGTCGGCCTCAGCCTCTTAGTGATGTGAAATCTTATTGACATTGTGTACAATTGCAATTTCCAGCTTTGCGGTAACATTTTGATGTAGGCCCTTTTGATTTCCCCAAGGTCCACAAAGACATGGTTGGGGGAGTGTTCTGCACGTGGTTGTGGAACCACCGTGCCATGGTCCAGGGAGAGCTTGGAGGGGAGTAACTAAGTGAGCACCCGGCTCTTCTCTAGAGGATGGTGGGGATAGATTTGGTTCCAGGTGAACGCCAGGTCCTATTCCAGTATGGACCTCTTTCCAACATCGGGCGTAAGAGTATGCAGATGTCTAACACCCTTCCTTTGATGTGGGCTCTGGCGGTGAGCCCACATCTTTTACGCACATGTCAGCTGTTTTGAACAAGCCCACAATATGTATACGGCAATAAAGTAACAATGGGTCAAATAACGGGTTAACTTATCAGTCTCTGGCTCCTGGACGATGGTGGCTGGAAAATCCCATGATGGCGCTGTAGGTGGCGCGAGAAGTCTCTGAGCCGGTCCTGAAGAAATGTGAAGCAATGTTTCTGTGCGGCGACAAAGTATCCTGGTCTTCCTGTATGTGGTCTTGTGATCCTGGAACGAGGTGCTGAACGGGGAAAGGTCTGCTGCACAGCTAAGGATGTGCAAAGTCCCAAATTGAAGGGGTCTCAGGGTAACAGGGAGCTGGCTCAGGAGATGCACAGTCTGTACGCGCGGGGGATGGAACGATGCAATACGGGCCTGTCAGTTGGTGTCGGTCAGCGGAGAGTGAGTCAACCTTCTCCTGTAGTGCAGCTGGGTACCAGCCAAAAGCCCCATTCCCGCGTGCTCCATCTCTTTTATATCACACCCACCCCCAACAGTCAGGTTCAAAGGTCTACTCTGGCCAGAAAGTGCTTTCCCCAACAACAATGGTGACAGTCCCGACAGTTTTGGCCCGGACACCAATAGAGACCACTATTCCGGTCCATCTTCCTACATTCACCAACGGCTTTTGCTCACCATTCCATGTTTTTGTGAACTACATGACCAGCTTCCTCTCTTTAGTACTTTTTGCTGCCAAATGAAATTTTCCTGTTTGAAACGATTGGGGGGATTGCCTGCTGTTGTTCATTCGGAGCATATGTAAAATGGAGGGAGTAGTGGAGTCCCCATGAGTGGTAGAATCAGGTTGTACAGAAGGGAGCAATGGTGCATCTGTATTCTCAGGAACTGATTCTTCAGGGACCCAGGTCTGGGTTCCTCACTCTCCTCATCCTCTTCTACCTCTACTATCATGGGAACTGGCTCAGGAGTCTCTGGTGTCTCTTTTGCTCGTACTGGGTCCTTTCATAGACAAGGCCGAAGCATGTTCCGATGAACTATAAGAGTGGGAGAGCTCTGTTCTCGAAGACGTCTTTCTCACACTAAGACACGGTCTCCGACCTGTTGCCCGCGGTGGAGTCCTCTCAGCATGCTCCGACTCCC
This sequence comes from Ranitomeya imitator, assembly GCF_032444005.1. Lineage (NCBI taxonomy): Eukaryota > Metazoa > Chordata > Amphibia > Anura > Dendrobatidae > Ranitomeya > Ranitomeya imitator. The sequence goes on along the minus strand of NC_091282.1, from coordinate 641,181,920 downwards.
GAAGCCTGGTCTGTACCAACCGATGCAAAGTATGCAGGCGATGATGATGTTCTCGAACCCAGGAGGACACCCCTGTCCCTGGGTAGTCTTCTTCTGGATCCAATTCTAATTCGGTGATTCCTTTTCCAGCCCGACCGAATAGGAGAAAATAGGGGGAATAACCCGTGGTTCGGTGGACTCGATTATTGTATATCCACACCAGATCTGATACATAGTCAGGCCACTGGGCCTTTCAATCTTCTTCCAGAGTTCTCAACATTTGAATTAATATTTGACTGAACCGTTCACAGGCGCCGTTTCCCTGAGGGTGATAGAGTGTGGTGCTGGAATTGTCAATTCAGTACATACGATGTAATTCTTCCATCACTTTATCCAAGAAACAGGCGCCCTGGTCAGAATGGATCCGTGTCGGACATCCGTAAAGTTGAATTAAATTTTTACAAATTGCATGTGCAGCTGACTCTGAAGTTTGGTTCCTGGTTACAAGGTCACAACAGCAAATTTCGTGAAGTGATCCACCATCACTAAGCAATGTTCACTGGTGGGCCAGCCCGATGGTCAGATAGTCTATCGTTAATAGCTCCAGGGGGCGGATGTTACAATGGACTGTATCCCTATCTCTGCTCTGGCGGTTTAGCCAATTCACATGTCCGACATGCTCTACAAGTCTCCTCCACGACCGCCTTTAGCTGAGGATGATAAATGAACTGTTGCAACCACTGAAAAGACTACTCCTGACCAAAATGTGCTCCTTTTTCATGTGCTTCAGTGGCTATCTCGGACAACACCTCTTCTGGAACTATGACTTGCCAGGTGGCACCCAGCTACGCCTGATGTTGCACTTTCCAATACAGTAATCCATTCTTCATCTGAAGGCGTTCCCACTGTCGAAAAACCCACAGAGTCTCCTGGGACAAGGTATTTCTCTCCGCCAAACTGGGAAGTCTCTTTAACCTTCGTCCGGCTGAGTAGGTACAATTGTAACTATTCCGTTTTAAAATTGCAATAACTTTTTTTTTCGAAAAGCCGTAGAGGGCTGAAATTTCGCGACATCTCTGCAGTTTTGGTCCAGAATATATTGGCCAAATTTCAATAAAATATATATGAAGGTACAATTGTACCTCTGCAGCCTGTTAACGTTGTAAAATTATTTAGCCTGACGAAGGTTAAAGTCACACACCATCTAAGCATAGCAAGCTTAGTATCTACTTCTTGTAACCAGACCCACTCATCCTGGGATCGGCCCAAGACACCCGCCTGAGTCAGGATTTGTACCTGGTCCTGCGACCACCGTACTGGCAAGACCTAGGAGCCTGAGAACCTCCTCACTTTCCAGTTCTTCATCTCTATTTCGCTCGGGTTTAGCATGTTTCACCCTAGATAGGACATCCACATGAGTGTTCTCTGCTGCTCTTTTGTAAGTAATTTTGTATTGAAACTTTGCCATTCTGGCCACCCATCGTTGTTCCAGAACTCCCAGCCTCGCATTTTCCAGGTAAGCCAATGAGTTGTTATCGGTGCGTACCAGCACTTCAGAACCGGACAAATATTCCACAAACCTCTCAGTCATAGCCCACACCAACTCCAGCAGCTCCAACTTAAAGGAACTGTAATTGTCCGGATTATGTTAGGAATCGTAAAGGGACCGACTTGCGTAAGCTATCACCTTCTCTCTCCCATCCTGCATCTGTAACAAAACAACTTCAAGTCCATGCAAACTCCCATCGGTGTGGAGAATGAATGGTTGAGAAAAGTCCGCATAGGCCAACACAGGAGCTTCTGTCAATTCCTTCATCAAATCTTGAAAAGCTTCATCCCGGTGTTCCTTCCAGCGAATGTTCCAGTTCTTTGCACCTGAGGGCACTCCTTTAATCAGCTCCAGCAGCGGTCTTGCTCGGCTGGCAAAATTCTTCACAAAGCGGCAGTAATACCAGTCCCAGGAATGCTCGAACATCTTTCACTGTCTCTGGAGTGGGCCAATACTGTATCACCACGATCTTCTCTTGGGATGGTTTCACCCAGTCAGCAGAAACAACATGGCCCAAGTACTCAATCTGAGTGTGGAACAAATGACATTATTGAGGTTTTACCTTTAATCCATGCTTCTGAAGGCGACCCAACACCTGTTCCAGTCATTGGAGATGTTCTTCAAATGAAGTAGCGTAGACTATAATGTAGTCTAGATAGATAAGCGTGGCTTCAAAGTTCAAGTCACCCAGACACCTTTCCATGAGACGTTGAAACGTTCTGGGGGAGCAGTGGCCAAACCAAACGGCATCCGATTGAATTCAAACAGGCCCATGGGTAGAATAAAAGCGGTCTTTTCTCGATCCCGTTCAGACATCAGCATTTGCCAATAGCTGCTGGCGAGGTCCAACGTAGAAAAAAATTTGGCTTTTCCTAGCGCAGACAGGGATTCCTCAATCCGGGGTAATGGGTATGAGTCTCTCACGGTACAAGCATTGAGTTTCCAATAATCCAAACAAAAACGTAGAGTCCGGTCTTTATTCCGCACCAGCACTATTGGAGCAGCCCATGAACTCTGACTCTCTCTGATGACACCCTTCTGCAACATCTGTCCCAACATATTGGTATAGCTGTGGTGGAATTTGCTGATGGCGTTCTCTAATGGGCGTGGTATTTTCAGTAGGTATCTCGTGTGTGATAGCCATGGCGCATCCAAAATCGTCTTAATGGTAAGCGAACACATCCCTATATCGCCCTATCAGAGCTTCCACCTGTTGCACCTGTGCCTGAGTGAGTCCGGCCAATTCGCGCTGCATTTGTTGCAGGACAAGTCGTTCATCCTGAATGTGTTTGGGCTCTGGTGGTGAAGAGGAGTTCACCGTTACAGTCCAGGGATCTCCTTGCTGTACCTTCAGCTGCACAGTCTGAGATGGTACTATCTCATCAGGCATACTCACAATCTGGGCTACTTCGTATTTGGGGAGAACTGTTATGTCCTGATCCTCTAAATTGACGCAGCGTACAGGAACAGTTTCATCACGCATAATGGCTATTGTATGTGCCGGAGGGAAGTTTCTCCGAGAAAGAAGGCTCAATTTGAACCTAAACTCCTTTCAATGGGATGCGAGCTAGGATGGGCAAAATGAGTACTGTTTGTCCAGGTGGTAGAATGAGTTTGGAAGACGCGGGAATGATCACTAAATAAAAAATCTATGAAAATGAACAAATGAAAGTCTGACATTGCTTTTCAACCATGCTTCCAAAGAATTAAAAAAAAAATAAAACTCTTGAAATAGGCCTGGACAGAAATTATGGTACCCTGAAGTTAATATTTTGTTGCACAACCTTTTGAGGCAATCGGTGCAATCAAACGATTCCTATAACTGTCAATGAGACTTCTGCACCTCTCGATGGGTATTTTGGCCCACTCCTCAAGAGCAAACTTCTCCAATTGTCTTGTGTTTGAAGGTTGCCTTTTTCAGACGGCATGTTTCAGCTCTTTCCAATATTTAGGTCAGGGCTCATAGGAGGCCACTTCAGAATAGTCCAATGTTTTCCTCTTAGCTATTCTTAGGTGTTTTTAGCTGTGTTTTTTGGGTCATTATCCTGTTGCAAGACCCATGACCCGTGACTGAGACCAAGCTTTCTGACACTGGGCAGCACATTTCTCTCTAGAATCCCTTGATAGTCTTGAGATTTCATTGTACCCTGCCCAGATTCTAGACACCCTGTGCTAGATACAGCAAAGCATCCCCAGAACATAAAACAGAGCCTCCTCCATGTTTCACAGCAGGGACAGTGTTCTTTTCTTGATATGCTTCATTTTTCCATCTGTGAACATAGAGCTGATGTGCCTTGCCAAAAAGTTCCATTTTTGTCTCATCTGTCCATAGGACATTCTCCCAGAAGGTTTGTGGCTTGTCAACATGTAGTTTGGCAAATTCCAGTCTGACTTTTTTTTATGATTTCTGTATGAAATCTGTTTTGACGTTTTTCTGGGCTCTTTGGTTACAATTAATATTATCCGTCTCTTTGATTTGTCATCAATTTTCCTCCTGGGGCCACATCCAGGGAGGCTGGCTACAGTCCCATAGATCTTAAATTTCTGAATAATATGTGCAACTGTAGTCACAGGAACATCAAGCTGCTTGGAGATGGTCTTATAACTTTTACCGTTAACATTTTTGTCTGTAATTTTCTTTCTAATCTCCTGAGACAACTCTTTCCTTCACTTCCTCTGGTCCATGTTGAGTGTGATACACACCATGTCACCAAACAGCACAGTGAGTATCTGTAGCCCTATATACAGGTCCACTCACTGATTTCAAGATTGTAGACACCTAATTAGTGGACAAACCGTGATTTAACATGAGTTTTATTTTTTTTTAAATTCTGTGGATGCATGGTTGAAAAGCAATGTCTGACTTAATTTGTTTATTTTCATAGATCTTTTATTTATTATTACTTTTTGTCAGATTCAAGTTATTTCTGTGATAATTGTGGGTTTTTCCGTCATTAAACGAGGGGTACCAACAATTTTGACCACATGTGTAGGTCTTTAGTGACAACGGACCTGTCATCAATGGGGACAGGAGGGTGTATAGACTGGACAGGAAGCTGAAAGTGGCAATAGTTTATGAAAATTTAATTTATAAGGGAATGTCCGACCCTATACAAAGCCATGTGACTAAGGAAATCGGCCAAACCTTAACCCCCAAGAGTGATTTGAACGTTGATGACCGGGCCAATTTTTACAATTCTTACCACTGTCCCTTTATGAGTTTATAACTCTGGAACGCTTCAACGGATCCTGATGATTCTGACATTGTTTTCTCGTGACATATTGTACTTCATGATAGTGGTAAAATTTCTTTGATATTACCTGCGTTTATTTGTGAAAAAATGGGAATTTGGTGAAAAATTTTTAAATTTCGCAATTTTCCAACTTTGAATTTTTATGCCCTTAAATCACAGAGATATGCCACACAATATACTTAATAAGTAACATTTCCCACATGTCTACTTTACATCAGCACAATTTTGGAACCAAAATTTATTTTTGTTAGGGAGTTATAAGGGTTAAAATTTGACCAGTAATTTCTCATTTTTACAACACCATTTTTTTTGGGGGACCACATCACATTTGAAGTCACTTTGAGGGGTCTATATGATAGAAAATACTAATAATAAGTGTGACACCATTCTAAAAACTGCACATCTCAAGGTGCTCAAAACCACATTCAAGATGTTTATTAACCCTTCAGGTGTTTCACAGGAATTTTTGGAATGTTTAAAAAAAATGAACATTTAACTTTTTTTTGCAAAAAATTTACTTCAGCTCCAATTTGTTTTATTTTACCAAGGGTAACAGGAGAAATTGAACCCCAAATGTTGTTGAAAAATTTGTCCTGAGTATGCAGATACACCATATATGGGGGTTAACCACTGTTTGGGCACATGGGAGAGCTCGGAAGGGAAGGAGCGCCATTTGACTTTTCAATGCAAAATTGACTGGAATTGAGATGGGACGCCATGTCGCGTTTGGAGAGCTCCTGATGTGCCTAAATATTGAAATCCCCCACAAGTGACACCATTTTGGAAAGTAGACCCCCTAAGGAACTTATCTAGATGTGTGGTGAGCACTTTGACCCACCAAGTGCTTCACAGAAGTTTATAATGTAGAGCCGTAAAAATAAAAAATCATATTTTTTCACAAAAATTATCTTTTTGCCCCCAATTTTTTATTTTTTCAAGGGTAACAGAAGAAACTGGACCCCAAAAGTTTTTCGGCAATTTGTCCCCCTAAGGAACTTATCTAGATGTGTTGTGAAAACTTTGAATCTCCAAGTGTTTCACTAGTTTTTTTTCCACAAAAACTATTTTTAGCCCCCAGTTTTGTATTTTCCCAAGGGTAACAGGAGATATTGGACCCCAAAAGTTGTCCAATTTGTACTAAGTATGCTGATACCCCATATGTGGGGGGAACCACCATTTGGGCGCATGGCAGAGCTCGGAAGGGAAGGAGATCCATTTGGAATGCAGACTTAGATGGAATCGTCTGCAGGGGTCACATTGCGTTTGCAGAGCCCCTGATATACCAAAACAATAGAAACCACCCACAAGTGACCCCATATTGGAAACTAGACCCCCAAGGAACTTATATAGATGTGTTGTGAGAACTTTGCACCCACAAGTGTTTCACTACAGTTTATAACACAGAGCCGTGAAAATAAAAAATCATTTTTTTCCACACAAATTATATTTTAGCTCCCAGTTTTGTATTTTCCCAAGGATAACAGGAGAAATTGGATGCCTAAAGTTGTTGTCCAATTTGTGCCGAGGACGCCGATACCCCATATGTGGGGGGAACCACCGTTTGGGCGCATGGCAGAGCTCGGAAGGGAAGGAGCGCCGTTTGGAATGCAGACTTAGATGGATTGGTCTGCAGGCGTCACTTTGCATTTGCAGAGCCCCTGTTGTACCTAAACAGTAGAAACCCCCCACAAGTGACCCCCCAATGAACTTATCTAGATGTGTTGTGAGAACTTTGAACCCCCAAGTGTTTCACGTTTCACTACAGTTTATAACAGAGCAGTGAAAATAAAAAATCTTTTTTTTTCCACAAAAATTATTTTTTAGCCCTCGGTTTTGTATTTTCCCAAGGGTAGCAGGAGAAATTGGACCCCAAAAGTTGTTGTCCAATTTGTCCTGAGTATGATGATACCCCATATGTTGGGGTAAACCCCTGTTTGGGCACACAGGAGAGCTCGGAAGGGAAAGAGCACTGTTTTACTTTTTCAACGCAGAATTGTCTGGAATTGAGATCGGACGCCATGTCGCGTTTGGAGAGCCCCTGATGTGCCTAAACTGAAACCCTAACCCAAACACACCCCTAATCCTAATTCCAACTATAACCCTAACCACACTCCTAACCCTAATCCCATCCCTAATCCCAACCGTAAATGTAATCCAAACCCTAACTTTAGTCCCAACTCTAACCCTAGCCCGAACCCTAACTTTAGCCCCAACCCTAACCCTAACTTTAGCCCAACCCTAACTCTAACTTTAGCCCCAACCCTAACCCTAACTTTAGCCCCAACCCTAACCCTAACCTCAACCCCAACTGTAGCCCTAACCCTAACTTTAGCCCCAACCCTAACCCTAACTTTAGCCCCAACCCTAACCCTAACCTTAATGGGAAAATGGAAATAAATACATTTTTTAAAATTTTATTATATTTCCCTAACTAAGGGGGTGATGAAGGGGGGTTTGATTTACTTTTATAGCATTTTTTTAGCGGATTTTTATGATTGGCAGCCGTCACACACTAAAAGACGCTTTTTATTGCAAAAAATAGTTTTTGCGTTACCACATTTTGAGAGCTATAATTTTTCCATATTTTGGTCCACAGAGTCATGTGAGGTCTTGTTTTTTGCGGGACGAGTTGACGTTTTTATTGGTACCATTTGCAGGCACATGACTTTTTTGATCACTTTTTTAATTCCGATTTTTGTGAGGCAGAATGACCAAAAAACAGCTATTCATGAATTTCTTTTGGGGGGGCACTTATACCGTTCCACGTTTGGTAAAATTGATAAAGCAGTTTTATTCTTCGGGTCAGTACGATTATAGCGTTACCTGTTGTGAATTCTGCTCTTGGGTTCCCTCCGGTGGTTGTAGGTGTGAATGCAGTTGTCTCTGAGTCACAGTCCTGGCCAGGTGTATCTGATGATTACAATTCGAACTGGGTTATTTAGATGTGCTGGATCCTTTAGCCCTTTCCAGTTGTCAATGTTTCTTGTGAAGTGTTGGATCACTTTCTGGCTTCTCCTGCTTGCTGCCAAATTCAGCAAAGATAAGTGTTTGGTTCTTTGTATCTGTGGCACACTGCTGTGTGCTTGTTTCAGTTTTATTCCTGCTCTGATTGTAGGATTCACTGGAGTTGCAGATTTACGCTCCTACATCTATTAGTTAGATGTAGGAAGTTTTTGTAATTTCTGCTGTGGATGTCTTTGAAGGGTTTTTTACTGACCGCACAGAACTCTGTCCTATCCTGTCCTATTTAGCTAGTGTGGCCTCCTGAGCTAAATTCTGTTTTCTGCCTGTGTATGTTTTTTCCTCTCCGACTCACCGCCAATATTTGTGGGGGGCTGTCTATCCTTTGGGGATTTTCTCTGAGGCAAGATAGTATTCCTCTTTCCATCTTTAGGGGTATTTAGTCCTCCGGCTGTGACGAGGTGTCTAGGTGTGTTAGGTACACTCCACGGCTACTTCTAGTTGCGGTGTTAAGTTCAGGATTGCAGTCAGTACAGTGGCCACCATCTCCAGTGAAAGTTCTCATGCAGCTCCAAAGTCACCGGATCATAACAGTTACCGCACTTATATCATTTTTTTATGTTTTGGCACTTTTATACGATAAAAATTATTTTATATAAAAAATAATTATTTTTGCATTGCTTTATTCTGAAGACTATGGCAGCTCGTTTTTTGTGGGAGAAGATGACGTTTTCAGCGGTACCATGGTTATTTATATCCATCTTTTTGATCGCGTGTTATTCCACTTTTTGTTTGGCGGTATGATAAGAAAGCGTCGTTTTTTGCCTTTTTTTTTTTAAGGTGTTCACTGAAGGGGTTAATTAGTAGGACAGTTTTTTAGGGCGGGTCATTACGGACGCGGCAATACTAAATATGTGTACTTTTATTGTTTCTTTTATTTATTTAGATAAAGAAATGTATTTATTGGAACAATATTTTTTTTTCTTTATTTAGTAATTTTTTTTTTTTACACATGTAATTATTATGTGTTTTACTTTTTTACATTGCCACGGGAGGGACATCACATTATAGTGACAGATCGCTGATCTGACACTTTGCAGTGCACTGTGTCAGATCAGTGATCACACAGGCACTGCAGGGAGGCTTCCCGGCGCCTGCTATGAGCGCGGCCCGTGAGCGCGGCCGATCGACTATGACGTACTATCCCGTCACTGGGAAATAAGTCCCAGGTCACCTCAACGGGATAGTACGTCATATGGGATTAAGGGGTTAATCTCCTCCTGAGAAGATGATACCCATCTGTAGACAGCAGTTTAACTGGAAGAAGGCATCCATGTTCCCCTAATTCTAAACAACCCCTTTTAAGAACCTAGAATGGGATCTTTATGATATTGTTACTTACTGCAGGTTTCCTTGGCGACCAGATGCTTATTTGTGACATGCGTAGTCCAGTGGTTGTTACTCTGATATACACATTTGCCCATTATTTCTGCTCACCTGCTCTGTCCCTATAGAAGCTGGACGCTTGAGAGTCTCATAATAAACACCTGAGCTGCTGCAGAAAACATACATCTTAAAACATGAGAATCAAAGAATTTCTGTAAAGCTTCTAGAATTGAGAGTCTTCAGTGATTGATACCTCTAAATATGGCAATCTGAAAAGATGGTAACAAATTGCAAGCTTTCCAGACTACGCAGGCCACTTCATCAGGCTACAGTACTAAGATATATCTTTCCTGTGTGAAGTTTCTGTCATTTAATATGCAGTTCATGTCTTTTCCAGCAGGTGGCGGCATTGCCCCAGATGGGTTTCTGTCTGGGAGCAATGACTACAGTAGATACTCTCTGAGTACAGATAATGTAGTAGTTGTCACCTGCAGTCCTATGTAACACCACAGATAACACAGTGTTAACTTTCTGAGCACAGATAATGTAGCAGATGTCACCTGCAGTCCTATGTAACACCACAGATAGCACAGTGATCACTCTCTGAGTACAGATAATGTAACAGATGTCACCTGCAGTCCTATGTAACACCACAGATAGCACAGTGATCACTCTCTGAGTACAGATAATGTAGTAGATGTCACCTGCAGTCCTATAATAATAATAATAATTTTATTTATATAGCGCCAACATATTCCGCAGAGCTTTACAAATTATAGAGGGGACTTGTACAGACAATAGACATTACAGCATAAGGCCGGCTTCACACTTAGCGTATGAAAATACGGTCCGTATATTACGGCCGTAATACGCTGAAAAGTCCCGAAAATAGTGGTCCGTAGCTCCTCTGTAGGCAGGGTGTGTCAGCGTTTTTTGCGCATGTCATCCTCCGTATGTAATCCATATGGCAGCCGTAATGCGTGTTTTTATCGCAGGCTTGCAAAACCGACATACGGACATACAAGGGATCCATGTGTTAAAAAAATATATATATATATACTGTCTATATATATATATATATATATATATGTCAGTAGACACATATATGTATATATATTAATATTTCATCCAGTGCGATATAGCAGAAAGCCGGTAATTCAATTGCCGGCTTTTCCTATCTCCTTCACAAACCCGACATGATATGAGACCTGGTTTACATACAGTAAACCATCTCATATCACCATTTTTTTTGCATATTCCACACTACTAATGTCTAGGGTTGAGCGAAATGGATCGTTCATTTTCAAAAGTCGCCGACTTTTGGCAAAGTTTCATGAAACCCGACCCCTGTGTGGGGTCGGCCATGTGGGGGGGGGGGGGGGGGAGAGAGAGAGAGAGAGAGAGAGAGAGGGACAGACACCGGAATGTAAGTATGTAGTGTTTGTTTTTTTTACATTTACAATGGTAACCAGGGTAAACATCGGGTTACTAAGCGTGGCCCTGCGCTTAGTAACCCAATGTTTACCCTGGTTACCAGTGAACACATCGCTGGATCGGTGTCACACATGCCGATTCAGCGATGTCTGCGGGAGATCCAGCGACGAAATAAAGTTCTGGACTTTCTGCTCCGACCAGCGATGTCACAGCAGGATCCTGATCGCTGCTGCGTGTCAAACACAACTATATCATAGTAACATAGTAAGGCCGAAAAAAGACATTTGTCCATCCAGTTCAGCCTATATTCCATCATAATAAATCCCCAGATCTACGTCCTTCTACAGAACCTAATAATTGTATGATACAATATTGTTCTGCTCCAGGAAGACATCCAGGCCTCTCTTGAACCCCTCGACTGAGTTCGCCATCACCACCTCCTCAGGCAAGCAATTCCGCCCTAACAGTAAAGAATCCTCTTCTATGTTGGTGGAAAAACCTTCTCTCCTCCAGACGCAAAGAATGCCCCCTTGTGCCCGTCACCTTCCTTGGTATCAACAGATCCTCAGCGAGATATTTGTATTGTCCCCTTATATACTTATACATGGTTATTAGATCGCCCCTCAGTCATCTTTTTTCTAGACTAAATAATCCTAATTTCGCTAATCTATCTGGGTATTGTAGTTCTCCCATCCCCTTTATTAATTTTGTTGCCCTCCTTTGTACTCTCTCTAGTTCCATTATATCCTTCCTGAGCACCGGTGCCCAAAACTGGACACAGTACTCCATGTGCGGTCTAACTAGGGATTTGTACAGAGGCAGTATAATGCTCTCATCATGTGTATCCAGACCTCTTTTAATGCACCCCATGATCCTGTTTGCCTTGGCAGCTGCTGCCTGGCACTGGCTGCTCCAGGTAAGTTTATCATTAACTAGGATCCCCAAGTCCTTCTCCCTGTCAGATTTACCCAGTGGTTTCCCGTTCAGTGTGTAATGGTGACATTGATTCCTTCTTCCCATGTGTATAACCTTACATTTATCATTGTTAAACCTCATCTGCCACCTTTCAGCCCAAGTTTCCAACTTATCCAGATCCATCTGTAGCAGAATACTATCTTCTCTTGTATTAACTGCTTTACATAGTTTTGTATCATCTGCAAATATCGATATTTTACTGTGTAAACCTTCTACCAGATCATTAATGAATATGTTGAAGAGAACAGGTCCCAATACTGACCCCTGCGGTACCCCACTGGTCACAGCGACCCAGTTAGAGACTATACCATTTATAACCACCCTCTGCTTTCTATCGCTAAGCCAGTTACTAACCCATTTACACACAATTTCCCCCAGACCAAGCATTGTCATTTTGTGTACCAACCTCTTGTGCGGCACGGTATCAAACGCTTTGGAAAAATCGAGATATACCACGTCCAATGACTCACCGTGGTCCAGCCTATAGCTTACCTCTTCATAAAAACTGATTAGATTGGTTTGACAGGAGCGATTTCTCATAAACCCATGCTGATATGGAGTTAAACAGTTATTCTCATTGAGATAATCCAGAATAACATCCCTCAGAAACCCTTCAAATATTTTACCAACAATAGAGGTTAGACTTACTGGCCTATAATTTCCAGGTTCACTTTTAGAGCCCTTTTTGAATATTGGCACCACATTTGCTATGCGCCAATCCTGCGGAACAGACCCTGTCGCTATAGAGTCCCTAAAAATAAGAAATAATGGTTTATCTATTACATTACTTAGTTCTCTTAGTACTCGTGGGTGTATGCCATCCGGACCCGGAGATTTATCTATTTTAATCTTATTTAGCCGGTTTCGCACCTCTTCTTGGGTTAGATTGGTGACCCTTAATATAGGGTTTTCATTGTTTCTTGGGATTTCACCTAGCATTTCATTTTCCACCGTGAATACCGTGGAGAAGAAGGTGTTTAATATGTTAGCTTTTTCCTCGTCATCTACAACCATTCTTTCCTCACTATTTTTTAAGGGGCCTACATTTTCAGTTTTTATTCTTTTACTATTGATATAGTTGAAGAACAGTTTGGGATTAGTTTTACTCTCCTTAGCAATGTGCTTCTCTGTTTCCTTTTTGGCAGCTTTAATTAGTTTTTTAGATAAAGTATTTTTCTCCCTATAGTTTTTTAGAGCTTCAATGGTGCCATCCTGCTTTAGTAGTGCAAATGCTTTCTTTTTACTGTTAATTGCCTGTCTTACTTCTTTGTTTAGCCACATTGGGTTTTTCCTATTTCTAGTCCTTTTATTCCCACAAGGTATAAACCACTTACAGTGCCTATTTAGGATGTTCTTAAACATTTTCCATTTATTATCTGTATTCTTAATTCTGAGGATATTGTCCCAGTCTACCAGATTAAGGGCATCTCTAAGCTGGTCAAACTTTGCCTTCCTAAAGTTCAGTGTTTTTGTGACTCCCTGACAAGTCCCCCTAGTGAAAGACAGGTGAAACTGTACAATATTGTGGTCGCTATTTCCTAGATGCCCGACCACCTGCAGATTTGTTATTCTGTCAGTTCTATTAGATAGTATTAGGTCTAAAAGTGCTGCTCCTCTGGTTGGATTCTGCACCAATTGTGAAAGATAATTTTTCTTGGTTATTAGCAGAAACCTGTTGCCTTTATGGGTTTCACAGGTTTCTGTTTCCCAGTTAATATCCGGGTAGTTAAAGTCCCCCATAACCAGGACCTCATTATGGGTTGCAGCTTCATCTATCTGCTTTAGAAGTAGACTTTCCATGGTTTCTGTTATATTTGGGGGTTTGTAACAGACCCCAATGAGAATTTTGTTACCATTTTTCCCTCCATGAATTTCGACCCATATGGACTCGACATCCTCATTCCCTTCGCTAATATCCTCCCTTAAAATGGACTTTAGACAAGACTTTACATAGAGACAAACCCTATATCGCTATCCAGGACGCTGCAACGTCACGGATCGCTATCGTTATAGTTGTGAAGTTGGTCAGTGTGAAGGTACCTTAAGTATGTAGCAGTACAGACACAGAGGGCTATTAACTGCATGAAGTGTATGAGAACATGATGCGAGGAACCTGATTATGGTTTTAGTTTTTTGAATGGGCCACACAGGGATAGTTAGGTTAATGCATTGAGGCGGTAGGCCATGTAATACCACAGATAGCACAGTCATAACTCTCTGAGTACAGATAATGTAGTAAATGTCATCTGCAGTCCTAGGTAACACCACAGATAACACAATGATATCTCTCCAAATGCAGACAATGTAGTAGATGTCATCCGCAGTCCTATGTAACACCACAAATAGCAAAGTAATAACTCTCTGAGTACAGATAATGTAGTAGATGCCATCTGCAGTCCTACGTAACACCACAGATAACACAGTGACAACTCTGTGAGTACAGATAATGTAGTTGAGTTGCCCGCCAGGGCCGTGGGGTACCCGGTACCGGGTCCAGTGTTCACAGGGGGATGTGTCACGGTGGTGACCCGGTCTGTGGCCCTGGGTGCCCATGTAAAAGGGAAATTGAATAAAGTTTATGTTCGTGATGCCACCTGTGGTATTCGGTCAGTGAGGACTGTAACTTCCCACAGGTGAAGTATATCCCCAGGGCTCCTGGTGTGTAGATAGAAGGTGGTGAATGGTGCAGTAAAGAACGAGGACACAGGTTTGCAGTCTCTTTACCTGGTTTACTGAATAATAATAATAATCTTTATTTGAAGACTTCAGGCAGCCACAGTCCAGGGCACCAGATCACAGGTATAGGCAGGGTCCGGCCAGCTTGGAAGCGAATCCAGAGTTCCCCTTTACCAGGTGGAGATGAAAGCCTTCCTCTAGCGCGGTGGTGTTGTAGTCCCTTACTGCCTATGGCTTCTGATAAGGTCCTCACAGTTCTCTCTGTCCTCCATAAAGGTGGGACACAAACCCGTATGACAGGTGACTTGAGCCTTTTTACAGGTTCTCTATCATGACCTGGGCTCTATGTGTCACTGTGTCTCCTGGGTATTCGGGCGGACAGGTGACGTGTAATCCAGCTGTCCTGCCGATTTCTGCTGTCAGCCTTAGGCCGGGATCACACATGCGAGAAATACGTCCGAGTCTTGCATGGTAATACCCGGCATTTCCACCGTCACTCAGGAGCAGAGCGTCGGCCGCATAGCAATACATGCAGCCGACGCTCCGCTCCTAAGTACAGTTTGTTTGGGGAACTCTTCCCTTTGTGCTCTCAGTGTATTATCTAACAAATTGCAGTTGTGTGCTATGCAATGCCATTTGTGGCTATGGTTATTCATTTGGTTTATTGTTATGATCTGGTGGTTTAGGAACAACATGAGACAAGCTCTGAAGGAGGTGGTATCTGTACTGACCGCAAACCCTGAACCTAGCAGCGCAACTAAAAATAGCCGTGGGGGGTACTTGACGCTCCCTAGACCCCTCGGCACAGCCTAAGATCTAACTTCCCCTAAAGATGGAAACAGGAAACCTATCTTGCCTCAGAGAAAATCCCCAAAGGAAAGATAGCCCCCCACAAATATTGACGGTGAGAGGAGGGGAAAATAACATACGCAGAAATGAAATCAGATTTTAGCATAGGAGGCCAGTCTAGCTTGATAGATAGGACAGGAAAGGATACTGTGCGGTCAGTATAAAAACTACAAAACAATCCACACAGAGTTTACAAAATCTCCACACCTGACTAAAGGTGTGGAGGGTAAATCTGCTTCCCAGAGCTTCCAGCTAACAGAAAAAATCCATACTGACAAGCTGGACAATTATAGAATGCACAGAACAATAAGTCCACAACATGTGGACTGAAATGAGCAAAGCCAGAACTTATCTTTGCAGAACTGGTCAGGAAACCAGGAGAATCCAAGCAGAGATGTGAATCCAGCCAGGAAACATAGACAAGTGGCACAGGCAGAAGAGAGAGCCAGACTTAAAGGGAACCTGTCACCCCGTTTTTTGAGATTGAGCTATAAATACTGTTAAATAGGGCCTGCGCTGTGTGTTCCTATAGTGTATGTAGTGTACCCCGATTCCCCATGTATGCTGAGAAATAACTTACCAAAGTCGCCGTTTTCGCCTGTCAATCAGGCTGGTCAGGTCGGGAGGGCGTGGTGACATCGGTGGTTCTTCCTCAGCTTTACGTTGGTGGCGTAGTGGCGTAGTGGTGAAGACACAGCGCGCGATCTGCGCTGTCATCCCTTTCGTCGGTGGGGGCGGCCATCTTCCTGGGGCCGCGCGTGCGCAGATCGAGTGCTCTGCTGCACGGGGCTTCAGGAAAATGGCCGCGGGATGCCGCGCGTGCGCATTAGAGATCGCGGCGGCCATTTTCCCAAAGCCGAGTTTGCATCTCTACGCCACCAACGTAAAGCTGAGGAAGAACCACCGATGTCACCACGCCCTCCCGACCTGACCAGCCTGATTGACAGGCGAAAACGGCGACTTTGGTAAGTTATTTCTCAGCATACATGGGGAATCGGGGTACACTACATACACTATAGGAACACACAGCGCAGGCCCTATTTAACAGTATTTATAGCTCAATCTCAAAAAACGGGGTGACAGGTTCCCTTTAAATAGTGGACGATAAGTGGAGGCCGCTGATTGCAGCTAACTCCAAGGAGCAGCCATACCACTAGAAACCACAAGAGGGAGCCCAAGAGCAGAACTCACAAAAGTGCCACTTACAACCACCGGAGGGAGCCCAAGAGCGGAATTCACAACAGTTTATCAATGCCATGCAGTATTGTTGTTGGAATATCTATTAGGCCGGCGTCACACTAGCGTATTGCATCCCATGCGAGATCATTGGATGTGATATGCTAATGACCCTCGGCTCCTGCTCGCAGCAGAGCAGGAGCCAAGTGTCGTGCGTCTGTGCTCCGATTCTCTTGCACAGGGAGGATCGGAGCACAGCTGCGGAAGAGGCGGAGAAATTAATTTCTCCATCTCCTCCATTGCTGGGGTCCGCTTATAATGCACATCACTCGGATAATATCCGAGTGGTGTGCGCTGTCTCACTCGCACCCATAGGCTTATATCGGTGCGAGTGAGCCGAGAGTTTTCCTCGGCCCGAGACAATCGCAGCATGCTGCGATTGTCTCGGACCGAGGAAAACGGCCGCCAAAAAGTCGGCTGCTGGGAGCTGCCCCATAGCTTAACATTGGTCCGATTTTTTATCGCATTGCACTCGGCCGTTTAAAACGCCAGTGTGACGCCGGCCTTAGAGTCATTATATGTCAGCAGCACCTATTTAATCCCTGAAAATTGAGAAGGTGGAATTCTTTTTTATAGTGAAGTGCTGTTATGGTACCTAGATATTTATCTATAGCCCTAATTGTATCAGTTAGGCCGGGGTCACACTAGCGTATTGCATCCGATGCGAGAGCATCGGATGCAATATGCTAATGACACTCGGCTCCTGCTCGCAGCAGAGCAGGAGCCGAGTGTCGTGCGTCTGTGCTCCGATTCTCTCGCACAGGGAGGATCAGAGCACAGCTGCAGAGGAGGCGGAGAAATGAATTTCTCCATCTCCTCCATTGCTGGGGTCCGCTTATAGCGCACATCACTCGGATTATATCCGAGTGGTGTGTGCTGTCTCACTCGCACCCATAGGCTTATATGGGTGCGAGTGACCCGAGAGTTTTCCTCGGTCCGAGACAATCGCCGCATGCTGCGATTGTCTCGGACCGAGGAAAACGGCCGACAAAATGTCGGCTGCTGGGAGCGGCACCATATGCTAACATTGGTCCGAGTGCAATGCGATTTTTTTATCGCATTGCACTTGGCCGTATTACGGTCTAGTGTGACCCCGGCCTAATGAGTGATCTAGATTGAATGCATTGTCTCTTCTATTTTACATAAGGACAGGCCGGAGCGAGCCGCCCTCTCCCCCCCATGGCTAAGCGAAGGCCAGCATGACAATGGGTTGGAGAGGAGGGGGTGGGGCTGAAAAGGTTAACAGTATTAGGGGGCGGGGGGGCTAGTGGAAGAGAGGGTTAGGGAAGTGTCAGGGGGCGGGGGCCGGTCAGTTCCCGCTCACCAGCACTGGAAGCAGAAGCATCATGTCCGGTGTGGATGCGGTGTTGCAGAGCCTGAGGGCGGCTGCGGCCTCCCGGCCTCCTGGATGGCTGGAGGCACAGGTTGCCCACCTGCTGGATGGCGGCGCCGGCGGCAGTGGATCCCCACCGGCGGTCCCCCACCTCGATCGGCGGGCTCGGCGGACACGGCCCCCGAGCGCCTATTGCCGGATCCTGGGCCTAGCGCCCCCCGCAGGCGTAGGAGCCCCTCCCGGGACCCTCCAGGCCGGGCGCCGGTAAGAGCAGCGGCGAGTAGGCCCCGGCCTGGGAGGAATCCGACTGCCAGGCGGGGCGCAGCGGCGGTTGCAAGGCCCTCACCTCGTGGTGCGGTGGGGGCGGAGCCAAGACGCACCGGGCAGCGCTTGGGGCCTAGAGCAGCGGGAGGCCGCGGCGGTGCCGGTCCCGCCGCGCGGCCTGCCTCGGCGGTGCGAGCGGGGCCTAGAGGAGCGGTGGATGGAAGCGGGGCGGGCGGCCCGAGGCAGGACGGCGCTGGGTCGGCCCCTACAACAGCGGCAGGGGGTCCCCCTGCTCCAGGGCTTTGGAGCGGACAGCCTCCTGCGGCGGCCTGGAGTGCGGCTGGCGCCGGTCAGCAGGATGTGCCCTCGCCGGTCCAGGCGGCGTCTCCCCCTATTGCGTGGAGTCCAAATCCGGTGTCTCACGGGCCAGCGGCGTCCCGGAGCAGCGGGTCTGATGGACACCTCCAAGGCACATCGTTGGACGGGTCGGTGGCGGATTGGGCCGTTCGTGGACGTCCGGATACCAGCACTCCGGCTGGAGGGACCACAGATCCCTTGCAGCCCGGTGAGTATGCGTCTGTGTCTCGTGTTTGTTCTTCTGATGCTAGTGCGCCTGCGCTTGGTGGGGGTCAGGGAGCGCTTAGCGGCGTAGCTGCGGCAGGGGTAGCAGGCGGCGGTGAAGCGGCAGGGGTACGGGAGCTTTTGGTTAATGTGCAGAACATGCTAGCTAGATTGGATCGTGATGTGGCTCCGCAGGGTTTTCTGGGTGCTTGGTCTGGTGTATCACGGAGTCCGGTTAGTGCAGCAGCAGTGCAGGCTGAGGTTGTGGAGCCAGTTTCAGTTTCTGTGCAGACCGAGAAGGAGAAGGAGTGTAGGGTCCATTTAGATGATAGGGCGCACGGCGAAGTATACGTGTGTTTTGAGGGCCCGTTGGGGGTGCATCTTAAGAAAGAGGTCAGGGAAAAGATTAGCAAGGACGAGTACGTTGAAATTTTTTCACTGCTCCCCCTGGAGAAATTTAACATTGACAAGGGGAAGAAGGAGGATTTAAAAAAGGAGGAGGAAGAAAAACGGCGTTGGCGTTTGATTCCCCAGACTTTTGCTAATTGGCTTCAGGCTTTTGCCATTTTGGCCAGTGTTATTGGCGAGAAGGCTCCGGAGAATTGCTCGGGGCTATTTTGCTACATGGACTCCATCAGCGAGGCTCATAGGGTGTATGGCGGTCAGGCGTGGCTGAGGTACGATGAGCAGTTTAGGCAGAGAAAAGCTGTGCGGCCGGCCATTAGGTGGGACCAGAAAGATATTGGTCTCTGGTTGCGCGTGATGGCGCAGTACAAGTTCGGCCATCCCTTTCAAGGGGGGGCCGGTGGGTCCGGCCATGGATCTCAGTCCGGTGCAGGGAGCTCCTCAGGCAACGCCGGTCAGGCAGGCGGACAGAAGTTGGGCGTCTGCTGGCAATTTAATGAGGGACAGTGCAAATTTGGAAGCAATTGTAGATTTAAACATTTGTGCTCCCACTGCAGTGGTTCCTCCCATGGAGCTGCAAAATGCTTTAAGAAGGGCAAGGCAAAAGCAGGTCCAGGTAATTCCCATGGGGGAGACTCCGGTGATGGTAGAAAGGATGGTCCCTTATCTAAGTAGGTACCCGGATAAGGAAAAGGCGGCACTGTTACTGTCCGGTTTTATGGAAGGTTTTGTTATTCCGGCACCTCCTTTTGTGGTTCCCGTTGTTAGAAAAAATTTGCATTCAGCCTTGTTACACTCTGAGGTGGTTTCAGAGAAGTTACGTAAGGAGGTGGCTTTGGGCCGCATGGCTGGCCCTTTTGACCACGCTCCGTTTGAGGACTTAGTTGTTTCCCCTCTGGGGATGGTCCCTAAGAAGGAAGCGGGAAAATTTCGCCTTATTCAGCACCTGTCGTATCCTAAGGGTAGGTCGGTGAACGACGGCATCGATCCTGAGTTGTGCTCGGTGGTTTACGCATCGTTTGATGAAGCGGTAGTTTGGGTGCAGAGATGCGGAAAAGGCGCCCTGCTTGCAAAGACGGACATAGAATCCGCTTTTCGATTGTTGCCGGTTCATCCGTCTAGCGTTAAACTTCTTGGATGTTTTTGGGAGGATAAATTTTTTGTTGACAGATGTTTGCCCATGGGTTGTTCGCTGTCTTGTGCTCTGTTCGAGGCGTTTAGTTCCTTTTTGGAATGGGTGGTACGGGACGTGTCTGGTTGTGATGCGGTTCTACACTACCTAGACGATTTTTTGTGCATCGGCCCGGCGGGGTCCGATTGCTGTGCAAGGATTTTGAGTGCGATTGAATGGGTGGCTTCGCGGTTCGGGGTCCCGCTGGCCCCGGGTAAGACGGAAGGCCCGAGTACGTGCTTGTGTTTCTTAGGCATAGTCATTGATACCGTGCGGTGGGAGTTTCGTTTGCCTGAGGACAAATTGACGGGCCTGCGGGAAGATGTTGTGCGGACTGGTCGCCTGCGTAAGTTGCCTTTGCGATACTTGCAATCACTGCTCGGTAAACTTAATTTCGCTTGTCGAGTCATGCCAATGGGGCGAGTTTTTTCTAGGAGGTTGGCTAGCGCTACGGCGGGAGTTAAGGCTCCTCACCATTTCGTGCGGTTATCAGCTGAGCACAAGGAGGATTTGGCAGTGTGGAGTGAGTTCCTGAAGTCATATAATGGTAGGTCGTTGTTTATGGCGGGCGTGATTGACAACGAGTCGTTGGAATTATTCACTGACGCAGCCGGAGGTTCGGGTTTTGGAGCATATTTCCAAGGGCAATGGTGTGCGGCAAAGTGGCCTGCGAGTTGGATTTCTACCGGTTTAGTTCGTAACATTCCTCTCCTGGAAATTTTCCCTATTTTGGTATCGGTGCACTTGTGGCAAGATAATTTTCGGAACAGGTGCGTTCGTTTTCGCTGCGATAACATGGGGGTGGTGTGCGCGATTAATAGTTTGTCTGCATCATCGCCGCCGGTGGTTTGCGTGTTACGGCGTTTGGTGCTGTTGTGTTTGACTTTGAACGCGCACGTCACAGCGTCGCATGTGCCTGGAGTTCATAACTCTATCGCTGACTCTCTTTCTCGTTTACAGTTCGATCGCTTTCGGTCATTGGCCCCGGAGGCGGAGATGGTCGGTTTGGAGTGCCCTCCAGAACTTTGGCTAGCGGTGTCCGGGACGCTCAGGCATTGATTAAGGCGTCGTTGGCTCCCAGAACCTGGGAGGCCTATCAGGCAATTTGGCGGGAGTGGGAGGTTTTGCTAGCAGCGGCATCTGGTGGGTGGAGCCACCAGGATCAGATCGGGATCCTGTTGTCATGGTTAAGCCGGGGGGCATCAGCGGGTTGGTCTCCTGCAAAGGTGTCAAGAGTCATGGCGGCTCTGGCCTTTGGTTGCAAATTGCGGTGTCAGGACGATATCACCAAGTCCTTTTTGGTGCAGAGGGCCGTAAAAGATTTTAGGCGGCGGCCCAGAGGAACAGATTCAAGGCGGCCTGTGTCTTTTAACGTTTTGGAAAAATTGGGCGAAGCGTTGTCTTCACTGTGTTCTTTGTTTTTTGAGCTTTGTTTATTTCGGCTGGCGTTTTCATTGGCCTTTTTTGGGGCCTTTAGAGTAGGAGAGTTGGTGGCACCAAACAAAAAAGGGCCGGTGGGTTTATTGGCCAGGGACGTATTGTTGGCTGAGGGCCAGGTGGAGTTATGGTTGCGACGGTCAAAGTCGGATCAGGAAGGGCGGGGCAGCAGAATTGTGGTGGGCTCAGTTGCGGGGTCCGTTATGTGTCCAGTCTCTTGCCTTAGCAACTTTTGGGGCCTGCAGCCTAGGCGGGATGGGGCTTTGTTATGTCACCAGGACAGTTCCTGCTTGTCTCGATTCCAGTTCACGGCGGTTTTCAAAAAGGCGATTTCCTCGGTGGGTTTGGATGGGGCTTGCTTCGCCCCTCACTCCTTCCGGATAGGAGCCGCAACTGAAGCGGCAATTGGGGGATTGGGGGATTCCGCCATTCGTAGGATCGGTAGGTGGCGCTCCAACCGCTTTAGGAGTTATGTGCGGCCACAAGGGGTGGTCGATGGGGTTTTATAGGCTTGATGGAGCGTTTTGCTGCAGTAGGGGACAGTTGTTAAGTTTGTGTTTTGTTTTCCAGGTCACCAAGGTTTATTGGTGTGGATTCTTGGACACTCGTACGTGCACTGGGGAGCTCTGCGAGCCGACGTTCGGACGGAGGGCAGGCAACTGGGCTTTGATCGAAGCGTCGCAGTCATCCGGTGGCTCGGTTTTCGGAGTATGGCCTGGAATCGCGTGTTGCGGGAGATCCAGAACAGCGTGAGACGGGACAGAGCCCCCGACGTTTTGGTTTTGCACGTGGGGGGTAACGATCTCGGGGTCCGACCTTTTCGGGAGTTGGTTAGAGACATAAAACAGGACTGTTTGCGTTTGTGGGTTTTGTACCCGGGATTGACTATCGTCTGGTCCGAAATTGTGCCGCGGAAACGGTGGAAGCACATGCGGTCTTTGCGAAAAATTGATAAGGCCCGCATAAAGGTGAACAGGGCGGTGTCTGCCTTTGTGGTTAGGAATGGGGGCGCGGCGGTCAGACATTTTGAACTGGAATCTGGAAATGGGGAGTATTGGTTGGCGGACGGCGTTCATTTGAATGCTGTCGGAATGGATTTTTGGGCTCTCGGGTTACAGGAGGGCATTGAGAAGGCCATAGCTTTTCGGTCGGGTGGGGTCTCGGGCCTTTAAGGTGTTCAAAGGCCTCTCGTTGTGGCGGTTGGGGGGAGTCCTTGGAGTTGGTGGAAATTGGTTTGGGGGGTCCATAGGTATATGGCTCCTCTGTTTTGAAGTTTATTATGTTTCGGATCTGGTGATTGGTGGTGGGGAGTTCCGGCAGGGGTGGTCGGATCTCACGTTTTTACCGCGAACAGTGAACCCTCTTGTGGGGTTTTTGGTGCTCCCGAGCCAGGCTTACAACGGCTGGGAGTAAAAAATGGTTTGAGTTATGTTCGCGGTATGGTTAAAATCACCAGATTCTTTTGGGCTCCAAGGACTTCCCCTAGTTTTGAAATGTATGCTTTTACATTAATTGTTAACTGTTGTTTTGTTTAATAAACAGGCTGCTGTGGCCTACATAATTCCAAAGAAACTCTTGTCTCTGTCTTAATTGGGAGAATGGGTTCGGGTGGTCGCGCTGGGAGAAAAAGGTAAGGGACGGTAAGAGTGTCAGCAGGAGGTATCTCCCTCTTTCCCAAGAGGCTTCGACAATACCAGGGTCAAGGACAGGCCGGAGCGAGCCGCCCCCTCCCCCCCACGGCTAAGCGAAGGCCAGCATGACAATGGGTTGGAGAGGAGGGGGTGGGGCTGAAAGTGTTAACAGTATTAGGGGGCGGGGGGGCTAGTGGAAGAGAGGGTTAGGGAAGTGTCAGGGGGCGGGGGCCGGTCAGTTCCCGCTCACCAGCACTGGAAGCATCCCTCCCTCCCGCCCCTTTTTGGTTTGTGGTTCTGTGGGGTTAAATTACTCGCGGTGAGTGGGTAGTTATAGTATTCATATGGTTCTTTTTGGGTCATTGCGGCCGGGGCGGTTGGGGGGAGTCCTTGGAGTTGGTGGAAATTGGTTTGGGGGGTCCATAGGTATATGGCTCCTCTGTTTTGAAGTTTATTATGTTTCGGACCTGGTGATTGGTGGTGGGGAGTTCCGGCAGGGGTGGTCGGATCTCATGTTTTTACCGCGAACAGTGAACCCTCTTGTGGGGTTTCTGGTGCTCCCGAGCCAGGCTTACAACGGCTGGGAGTAAAATATGGTTTGAGTTATGTTCGCGGTATGGTTAAAATCACCAGATTCTTTTGGGCTCCAAGGACTTCCCCTAGTTTTGAAATGTATGCTTTTACATTAATTGTTAACTGTTGTTTTGTTTAATAAACAGGCTGCTGTGGCCTACATAATTCCAAAGAAACTCTTGTCTCTGTCTTAATTGGGAGAAGGGGTTCGGGTGGTCGCGCTGGGAGAAAAAGGTAAGGGACGGTAAGAGTGTCAGCAGGAGGTATCTCCCTCTTTCCCAAGAGGCTTCAACAATACCAGGGTCATGTGCATCTTACCCTTTTACTAGTTATTATGTGCACATTGTTATCAATCTAGTAGTGCATTATATAGTCAATACAGGCCGTCTGGCCCTCTGTTTCTTACCTTTGGTCTTATAGGGGTTAATAGGAGTGCAGGGACAGCCATCGCACGAGCGGGGGCGCCAGTCTCGTGTTTCTTAGGCTGTGTGCACACACTGCGGTTTTTTCGAGTTTTTTTCGCGGTTTTTCCCGATAAAAACGCTATAAAACCTCCAAAAAGACGCATACAATAAGCATCCCATCATTTAGAATGAATTCTGCATGTTTTGTGCACATGATGCGTTTTTTTCCGCGAAAAAAACGCATCGCGGTAAAAACCGCAGCATGTTCATTAATTTTCCGTTTTTTTTGCGGATTTCCCACTCCAAAATGCATTGGGAAGTGTCTGGAAAAAACCGCGGCAAAACCGCAGCAAAATCGCGGCAAAAACGCATGCGGTTTTCTTGCGGATTTCTTGCAGAAAATGTCCGGAATTCTCAGGAATTTTCTGCGAGAAATCCTGAACGTGTGCACATAGCCTTAGGGTGCCAACCTCCACACCTAGGTAGGCACTAGACAGAGCTGATATGTAGGGACAGGTCACTCATTTCCACACATCGGCTGAGTGAGCTTGTTGTGACATAGCAGCACTTTCATACCATCACTATCTAGATGTTATCAAATTTGGTGCTGTCAGTTGTTTTCTATGAGGTATAATACTGGGCGCACCTCTCTCTCTCCCTATATATAGGTATCTTTGATGGAGGTATTTTTTATGGAGGTTTTTTTTTACTATTATTATTATTTACTAGTCAGTTTGAGAATATACGGTATTTCACTGATTTTTCTTCCCTATTATCTCTATAGCCCAGTATATATAGGCATTTTTCACTGAGGGGGATTTTCTCTATTTTATCATAGGTTTAATAATAAAGGTTATATTTTATAAGAGGGGCTTCTCTTTTGGTAAGCTGCTATATTTTCACCCCTGCGCATATATTAGTTTGTAAGAGGCAACATTCAAAACAAAACATGGTTTAACCCCTTAACGACCGCTGATACGCCTTTTAACGGCGGCAGTTAAGGGTACGTAAACCACATTGTTTCAGTTGCGGTGAAGCACGTAAAGGGTTAATAAATTTCTTGAATGTGGTTTTGAGCACCTTGAGGGGTGCAGTTTTTAGAATAGTGACCCACTTGGTTATTTTCTATCATATAGACCCCTCAAAATGACTTCAAATGTGATGTGGTCCCTAAAAAAAATGGTATTGTAAAAATGAGAAAAAATTTTGTTTCCAAAATTGTGCTGATGTAAAGTAGACATGTGGGAAATGTTATTTATTAACTATTTTGTGTGACATATCTCTCTGATTTAAGGGCATAAAAATGCAATGCAGATATAATTGCAAGTAATATTGAAGAAATGTTACCACTAACATGAAGTACAATATGTCGCGAAAAAACAATCTCAGAATCACCGGGATCTGTTAAAGCGTTCCAGAGTTATAACCTCATAAAGTGACAGTGGTCAGAATTGTAAAAATTGGCTCGGTCATTAAGTACCAAATTGGCTCTGTCACCAAGGGGTTAATGTCCAACTCACAGAAATACACAGCACATGATATCATCCGTATAGTAGTCGGTGACTGCACCCACGTAGGTGGTGCAGTAGCATGGGTGACTGCACCGCCTTTTATGCTGAACTTCTTCTGCTCCCGCCATCTACCAACCTCCCTAAATCTGACATTTCCCTCTCCGTGGGTGGCACCATAATAACACCCCAGCAGCAGGCGCGCTGTCTGGGTGTTATGTTTGACGTTTGACTCCGATCTCTCCTTCACCTCCCATATACAATCTCTTGCCCGCTTGTGCCGCTTACACCTAAAGAACATCTCTAGAATCTGTCCTTTTCTCACCATGGAAACAACAAAAAACCTGTTGCCTTGATCCTCTCCCGCCTGGACTACTGCAACGCTCTATTAATTGGCCTCCCCCTTACTCGACTTTCCCCTCTCCAGTCTATCCTTAATGCAGCAGCCAGGGTCGTCCATCTGGCTAATCGGTATACAGACGCGTCCGCTCTTCGCCAGTCGTTACACTGGCTGCCCATTCATTACAGGATACAATTCAAAGTACTTGTTCTCACTCACAAAGCTCTCCACAGTGCGGCACCCCCGTACATCTCCTCCCTCATTTCGGTCTATCGGCCTAGCCGACCGCTGCGCTCTGCAAATGACTTTCAAATAACCTCTGCACTAATCCGTACCTCCCACTCCCGACACCAAGACTTCTCCCGTGCTGCGCCAATCCTCTGGAATGCTCTACCCCAAGGTATTAGGACCATCCATAATTTGCATTGTTTTAGGCGCTCGCTCAAAACACATTTGTTCAGAGCGGCCTATCACGTTCCCTAATCAAAGTCATGTTATGTTTGTGTGTAGCCCATTCACTTTCCCCATCTATTCCCCAACCCCTGAAGATGGCTGGACCATGATTGTAAATACATCATTGTAAATACACACCTGTGCTTCGTATCTCCCCCACCTCATTGTAGATTGTAAGCTCTCACGAGCAGGGTCATCTTATTTCGCTTTAATTATTGTATTGTTAACGTTGTTACTTATGACTGTTGTGTTTGAAACTGTTAAACTGTAAAGTGCTGTGGAATACTTTGGCGCTATATAAATAAAGATTATTATTATTATAATGCTGAGGGTGCCAAGCCTTTTGGCTCTGCTTGCCTGTGTAGCCTCACACAGGCATAGCTCTGCAGAGCCTCCAGCTATGCAAACTTGCAAAACCAAACTAACACCCGCAATCCTTTGCTGCAGGGGTTGGTACAAGGAACCTGTGGCCGTAGGCCACATGGAAAACCCGTCCGGGAAGGAAACGGACCGCCCCACTTCCATCTCGTAGTCCTTTTAAAAAATAATAGCCTCACGGCAAGTTTTCCTAAATCTACCTTGGACAAATAGCTTGCCCAAGACCAACACTTACTTTTATTTAGCATTGCAATCACAACTATACCTGTGACTTCAATGCACTCTTGTGGCCTCAATACGTTACTGTGCGCATCCTGGGTGACACATAGCGGCCCTCCCATATAACACCAGTCACTGCCTCAAATACCTCCCCACACCCCCATTCAAACTTGTGGGGTTTAACATTTGTCACCATACAGGGGGCCCGTGACAGGGCATCCGCATTTCCCTGTGACTTCCCCGCCCGATGTTCCACTGAGAAACTGAAGTTTTGTAGACAGAAACCATCTGGTGACTCGAGCATTCCTCTTTTGCGTTTCTCATCCAGACGAGGGGTGAATGGTCCTTTACTAAACGAAACTGACGCCCGAACAAATAGCGTAGGGACTCCAAGGCCCACTTAATCACCAAGCACTCCTTCTCTACTACGCTATAATTTTTCTCTGCTGGGGTCAGTTTCCTGATCAAGTGGGTGACTGGATCATCCCCGTTCACCTCTTGCAACAGCACCACCGGACCATCACAGAATTCTTACCTCTTAGCAGGTCAGTTAGGGGTACTGATTTCCCAGCAAAATTGGGTATAAACCGGCGGTAGTACATAATGATGCCAAGGCATGCGCTCACCTGTTTGGCACTTAAAGGGAACCTGTCACCCCCAAAATCAAAGGTGAGCTAAGCCCACCGGCATCAGGGGCTTATCTACAGTATTCTGTAATGCTGTAGATAAGCCCCCAATGTAACCTGAAAGATGAGAAAAAGTGGTTAGATTATACTCATCCAGGGGTGGTCCCGCTGCGCTCCGGTCCGATGGGCGTCGCGGTCCGGTCCGGGGCCTCCCATCTTCTTATGATAGCAGAGCAAAGTACTGCAGTGCGCAGGCGCCGGGAAAGGTCAGAGAGGCCCGACCGCGACGCCCATCGGATCGGACCGCCCACCGAGGTGAGTATACTCTAACCTCTTTTTCTCATCTTTCAGGATACATCGGGGCTTATCTACAGCATTACAGAATGCTGTAGATAAGCCCCCGATGCCGGTGGGCTTAGCTCACCTTCGATTTTGGGGGTGACAGGTTCCCTTTAACGGCTTGGGCCAGTTTTGAATGGCCTCGATTTTCTTTACGTGGGGTTTGATAATCCCGTGGCTGCTCAAGTAACCTAAGTACCGGACTTCCGTGAGTCCTGTCGCGCATTTCTTTAGGTTCGCTGTTAACCCTGCGATTCTGAGAGACTCCAGTACTGCTTGTACCTGGGACAGGTGGGTATTCCGATCTGCACTAAAGATGACTATGTCATCTAAATACCTTCCCCCGCATTTCATATGGCCCTTGCCACTTGGCCATGAGCTTACTCTCTGTGGTGGGCACAATTACCAACACCCGGTCCCCTTCTTTAACCCCTTAACGACCGCCGATACGCCTTTTAACGGCGGCCGCTAAGGGTACTTAAACCACAGCGCCGTTAATTAACGGCGTGTGGAAAAAGTAAATAGCGCCCCCTAGAGTCGGATTTTCTCCGGGGTCTCGGCTGCCGGGGGTAGCCGAGACCCCAGAGAACATGATTGGTTTTTTTTTTAACAGACCCCGCATTTGCGATCGCCGGTAATTAACCGTTTACCGGCGATCGCAAAAAAAAAACGCGATTTCTTTTTCATTTCTCTGTCCTCCGATGTGATCGCACATCAGAGGACAGAGAAATCGGGTCCCAGGTAACCCCCCAATACTTACCTGTCTGTCCGGTGCTCCTCGTGGCTCCCGATGGGCGCCACCATCTTCAAAATGGCAGGCGCATGCGCAGTGCGCCCGCCGGCCGGCACCGGGAGAATCTTTGGGGTCTCGGCTGCCGGGGGTAGCTGAGACCCCAAAGAACATGATCGGGGTCGGTTTTACCGACCTCTGTTTTGCGATCGCCGGTAATTAACTGTTTACCGGCGACCGCAAAAAAAAAAAAAAGCAAAGTGTAATTCTCTGTCCTCTGATGTGATCGCACATCAGAGGACAGAGAAATAGGGGGATTCGGGGACCCTATTATACTCACCAGTGTCCCTGGGTCCTCCTGCTGCTTCTCCTGGCTGCCGGCATCTTCTTGGCAAAAGAAAATGGCGGGCGCATGCGCAGTGCGCCCGCCATCTGTCAGCCGGCAGGAGAAGAGCAGTTGGGGCTAAAATTAGGGATAGGGCTAGGGTTAGGGCTAGGGTTAGGGTTAGGGCTAGGGCTAGGGTTAGGGCTAGGGTTAGGGTTAGGGCTAGGGTTAGGGCTAGGGTTAGGGCTAGGGTTAGGGCTAGGGTTAGGGTTGGGGCTAAATTTAGGGTTAGGGTTGGGGCTAAATTTAGGGTTAGGATTGGGGCTAAATTTAGGGTTAGGCTTCTTTCACACTTACGTCGGTACGGGGCCGTCGCAATGCGTCGGCCCGACATACCGACGCACGTTGTGAAAATTGTGCACAACGTGGGCAGCGGATGTAGTTTTTCAACGCATCCGCTGCCCAATCTATGTCCTGGGGAGGAGGGGGCGGAGTTACGGCCATGCATGTGCGGTCAGAAATGGCGGACGCGACGTACAAAAAAACGTTACATTGAACGTTTTTTGTGCCGACGGTCCGCCAAAACACAACTGATCCAGTGCACGATCGACGCGACGTGTGGCCATCCGTCACGATCCATCGGCAATACAAGTCTATGGGCAAAAACGCATCCTGCGGGCACATGTGCAGGATCCGTTTTTTGTCCAAAACGACGGATTGCGACGGATGCCAAACGACGCAAGTGTGAAAGTAGCCTTAGGGCTAGGGTTAGGGTTGGGGCTAAAGTTAGGGTTAGAGTTGGGATTAGGGTTAGCGTTTGGATTAGGGTTGGTATTAGGGTTAGGGTTGGCATTAGGGTTACGCTTGGGATTAGGGTTAGGTTTGGGATTAGGGTTAAGGTTAGGGTTGTGATTAGGGGTGTATTGGGATTAGGGTTAGGTTTGCGGTTAGGGTTGAGATTAGGATTAGGGGTGTGTTGGATTTAGGGTTTTGATTAGGGTTATGGTTAGGGTTGACATTAGGGTTGTTTTGGGGTAAGGGTTGTGATTATCGTTAGGGTTAGTGATTAGGATTATGGATCGGGTTGGGATTAGGGTTAGGGGTGTGTTGGGGTTAGGGTTGGAGCTAGAATTGGGGGGTTTCCACTGTTTAGGTACATCAGGGGGTCTCCAAACACGACAGCCAATTTTGCGCTCAAAAAGTCAAATGGTGCTCCCTCCCTTCTGAGCTCTGCCGTGCGCCCAAACAGTGGGTTACCCCCACATATGGGGCATCAGCATACTCAGGATAAATTGGACAACAACTTTTGGGGTCCAATTTCTCCTGTTACCCTTGTGAAAATAAAAACTTGGGGGCTACAAAATCTTTTTTGTGGAAAAAAAAATATTTTTTATTTTCATGACTCTGCATTCTAAACTTCTGTGAAGCACTTGGGCATTCAAAGTTCTCACCACACATCTAGATAAGTTCCTTGGGGGGTCTAGTTTCCAAAATGGGGTCACTTGTGGAGGGTTTCTACTGTTTAGGTACATCAGGGGCTCTGCAAATGCAACATAACGCCCGCAGACCATTCTATCAAAGTCTGCATTCCAAAACGGCGCTCCTTCCTTCCGAGCTCTGCCGTGCACCCAAACAGTGGTTTACCCCCACATATGGGGTACCAGCATACTCAGGACAAATTGGACAACAACTTTTGTGGTCCGATTTCTCTTGTTTCCCTTGTGAAAATAAAAACTTGGGGGCTAAAAAATTTTTTTTGTGGAAAAAAAATATTTTTTATTTTCACAACTCTGCATTCTAAACTTCTGTGAAGCACTTGGGCATTCAAAGTTCTCACCACACATCTAGATAAGTTCCATGGGGGGTCTAGTTTCCAAAATGGGGTCACTTGTGGGGGGTTTCCACTGTTTAGGCACATCAGGGGCTCTCCAAACGCGACATGGCGTCCGATCTCAATTCCAGACAATTCTACATTGAAAAAGTAAAACGGTACTCCTCCTCTTCCAAGCTCTGCGGTGCGCCCAAACAGTGGTTTACCCCCACATATTGGGTATCGACGTATTCAGGAGAAATTGCACTACAACTTTTGTGGTCTAATTTCTCCTGTTACCCTTGTGAAAATAAAAATTTGGGGGCAAAAAGATCATTTTTGTAGAAAAAATGCGATTTTTTTATTTTCACGGCTCAACGTTATAAACTTCTGTAAAGCACATGGGGGTTCAAAGTGCTCATCACACATCTAGATAAGTTCCTTAAGGGGTCTAGTTTCCAAAATGGTGTCACTTGTGGGGGTTTCCACTGTTTAGGCACATCAGGGGCTCTCCAAACGCGACATGGCGTCCAATCTCAATTCCTGCCAATTCTACATAGAAAAAGTCAAACGGCGCTCCTTCTCTTCCAAGCCCTGCCGTGCACCCAAATAGTGGTTTACCCACACATATGGGGTATTGGCGTATTCAGGAGAAATCGCACAACAACTTTTGTCGTCTAATTTCTCCTGTTACCCTTGTGAAATTAAGAATTTGTGGGTGAAAAGATCATTTTTGTGTAAACAAATGCGATTTTTTATTTTCACGGCTCTACGTTATAAACTTCTGTGAAGCTCTTGGGGGTTCAAAGTGCTCACCACACATCTAGATAAGTTCCTTAAGGGGTCTAGTTTACAAAATGGTGTCACTTGTGGGGGGTTTCCACTGTTTAGGCACATCAGGGGCTCTCTAAACGTGACATGGCGTCCGATCTCAATTCCAGCCAATTCTGTATTGAAAAAGTCAAACGGCGCTCCTTCACTTCCAAGTTCTGCGGTGCACCCAAACAGTGGTTTACCCCCACATATGGGGAATTGGCGTATTCAGGAGAAATTGCATAACAAAATTTATGGTTACATTTCTGTTTTTACACTTGTGAAAAAAAAAAAATGGTTCTGAATTAAAATGTTTGCAAAAAAAAGTTAAATGTTCATTTTTTCCTTCCACATTGTTTCAGTTCCTGTGAAGCACGTAAAGGGTTAATAAACTTCTTGAATGTGGTTTTGAGAACCTTGAGGGGTGTAGTTTTTAGAATGGTGTCACACTTTGTTATTTTCTATCATATAGACTCCTCAAAATGACTTCAAATGTGATGTGGTCCCTAAAAAAAAATGGTGTTGTAAAAATGAGAAATTGCTGGTCAACTTTTAACCCTTATAACTCCCTAACAAAAAAAAATTTTTGTTTCCAAACTTGTGCTGATGTAAAGTAGACATGTGGGAAATGTTATTTATTAACTATTTTTCATGACAAATCTCTCTGATTTAAGGGCATAAAAATACAAAGTTTGAAAATTGCAAAATTTTAAAAATTTTCGCCATATTTCCATTTTTTTCATAAATAATCGCAAGTAATATCGAAGAAATGTTACCACTACCATGAAGTACAATATGTGACGAAAAAACAATCTCAGAATCAGCGGGATCCGTTGAAGCGTTCCAGAGTTATAACCTCATAAAGTGACAGTGGTCAGAATTGCAAAAATTGGCTCGGTCATTAAGTACCAAATTGGCTCTGTCACTAAGGGGTTAAAGGTCCTGACTGTGGCTCTCTTATTATACGTGTGGCTCTGCGCGGCCTGGGCATCCAACAGATGCTCCTTGACTATGGGCCTGATGACTGCAATCTGGTCCTACAAGCTTGCCACGTGCTCGATCACACTCCGATGCGGAGTTAGCTCATGTTCCCATGTCTCCTTGGCTACGTCCAGCAACCCCCTCGGATGCCTGCCATACAATAGCTCAAACAGGGAAAAACCTGTTGATGCCTGTGGTACCTCGTAGATAGTGAACATTAGATAGGGCAATAACTTGTCCCAATCACTCCCGAACTTGGCGACCACCTTTTTAAGCATGGATTTAAGGGTCTTATTAAATCTCTCTACCAACCCGTCAGTTTGTGGATGGTACGCCGACGTGTGTAGTTGTTTGACCTGGATCTACTACATAGTTCCCTGGTCACCTTGGACATAAAAGGAGTCCCCTGATCTGTGAGGATCTCCTTTGGAAGCCCAAGACGACCAAATATGGCAAACAGGTCGCGGGTGATTAATTTTGCCAAGGTGTGGTGAAGTGGCATCGTCTCTGGTACCGTGTGGCATAATCCACTACGACCAGAATATGTTGGTGGCCCCAAGTTGATTTCACTGTAGGGCCTAGCAGATCCATTGCTATTCACTTAAAAGGTACCTCTATGATGGGCAGAGGTACCAATGGACTTCAAACTTTGCAATGGGTGTGGTTAGTTGCAGTGGCGTAGGAAGGGGGGTGCGGGGGGCGGGCCGGCGCTGCAGGAGGAGTGAAAAAAAAAAGATGTGTGCCCTTTAAATCTTCGGGCGACCACCCCCCCCCCTCCCGTGCCAGTGCTAATACTCACCTCTCCTGGTTCCTGCGGCTGCGCGGTAGCTGCAGCGTCTTCAGCGCTCTCTGACTCTGCGACGTCTCAGGGCAGAGGGCGCGATGACGTCATCATTGCGCGCTCAGCCTCTCTGTCCTGAGCATTGCAAGCCGGAGAGACGCTGAGTGCACCGGACCTGCGCTGGGAACGGGAGAGGTGAGCATTTTACTTTTTTTTTTTCTTTTTCTGACTCTGTCTGTCTGGGGGCAATGCTGGAGACCCTGGGGCAGATTTCTGGACAGACTGGGGCAGATTTCTGGACAGACTGGGGCAGATTTCTGGACAGACTGGGGTAGATTTCTGGACAGACTGGGGCAATGCTGGACACTGGGGCAGATCGCTGGACACACTGGGGGCAATGCTGGACGCACTGGGGCAATGCTGGAGACCCTGGGGCAGATTTCTGGACACACTGGGGGCAATGCTGGACACACTGGGGGCAATGCAGGACACACTGGGGCAGATTGCTGGACACACTGGGGGTAATATGCTGGACACACTGGGGCAATGCTTGAGACCCTGGGGCAGATTTCTGGACACACTGGGGGCAATGCTGGACACACTGGGGGCAATGCAGGACACACTGGGGCAGATTGCTGGACATACTGGGGCAGATTGCTGGACACACTGGGGGTAATATGCTGGACGCACTGGGGCAATGCTGGAGACCCTGGGGCAGATTTCTGGACACACTGGGGGCAATGCTGGACACACTGGGGGCAATGCAGGACACACTGGGGCAGATTGCTGGACACACTGGGGGTAATATGCTGGACACACTGGGGCAATGCCTGAGACCCTGGGGCAGATTTCTGGACACACTGGGGGCAATGCTGGACACACTGGGGGCAACGCAGGACATACTGGGGCAGATTGCTGGACACACTGGGGGTAATATGCTGGACACACTAGGGCAGATTGCTGGACACACTGGGGGCAATATGCTGGACACACTGGGGCAATGCTGGAGACCCTGGGGCAGATTTCTGGACACACTGGGGGCAATGCTGGACAAACTGGGGGCAATGCAGGACACACTGGGGCAATGCTGGACACACTGGGGCAGATTGCTGAACATACTGGGGCAGATTGCTGGACACACTGGGGGTAATATGCTGGACACACTGGGGGTAATATGCTGGACAACCTGGGGGTAATATGCTGGACACACTGGGGGTAATATGCTGGACACACTGGGGCAGATTGCTGGACAACCTGGGGGTAATATGCTGGACACACTGGGGGTAATATGCTGGACACACTGGGGCAGATTGCTGGACAACCTGGGGGTAATATGCTGGACACACTGGGGGTAATATGCTGGACACACTGGGGCAGATTGCTGGACACACTGGGGCAGATTGCTGGACACACTGGGGGCAGGACTGGAGGCATGGGCAGAATGTAGACACGGGGCAGAATGAAAGACATGGGGCAGGATTGGATCATGGGGCAGGATGGATACGATGGAGACTGATGGGGCAGGATGGGGAGATCATATGGGGTAGAATGGATACTCATGAGGGCAGGATGGGAGAACATATGGCTGGAGCCAGGAATGAGATAAACGGGGCCAGGGTGGGGAATAGTATTACCATAGGGGCTAATTAAGGGATGTTATTACTGCAGTGATGTATTTATTTTATTTTTTGAGTATACTGTTTTAAATGGGGGGGGGGCGGTCCTGTTACTGTGCAGAGTGACACTATATCACCTTTTTTTCTTCATGTGGTGTAATGTAGAAGTTGTTAAAAATTAAGTAATGTGTTCTGCAAGCGGAGCTCGAGATAACTGTGTTATTTCCTGCAGAAACGAGTGCTGGCTGGGAGAAATGATGGCGGTCTGTGCTGGATAAAAGATGAATGAAGGACTTCATCTAGAGACGTCACTGGTGAGTCAGTGTTACCTATACACTGACACTATACACTATATACTATATACAGCGGTCCTGTGTACAATGTCACCAGTGATCACTGTATTACCTATACATTATATACAGAGTTCCTGTGTATAATACCACCAGTGATCTCTGTATTACCTCTACACAGACACTCCATACTAAGTACAGATCTCCTGTGAATACTGGCACTTATGGTGATAGTATTGTGTTTTTTTTTTCTTTATTACTGATCAGTATTGTAGTTTCCAGTCACTATGTGGTGGTAATATGTGGTCTGGAAATGGTGTTGTGGTATTTGTCCCTTGTATGTGCTATTTGGTCACCAAGTGGTGGTAATATGTGATCTGGTCATGGTGAGGCGGTATTTGTCCCTTGTATATAGTATTATTCGGTCACTATGTGGTCTGGTCATGGTGTGGTGGTATTTGTCCCTTGTATATAGTATTATTCGGTCACTATGTGG
Organism: Ranitomeya imitator; assembly: GCF_032444005.1. Classification (NCBI taxonomy): domain Eukaryota; kingdom Metazoa; phylum Chordata; class Amphibia; order Anura; family Dendrobatidae; genus Ranitomeya; species Ranitomeya imitator. The sequence continues at coordinate 641,146,137 of NC_091282.1, read as the reverse complement.
TCTGGTCATGGTGTGGTGGTGTTTCTTCCTGTATGTGATATTATTGGTCTTGGTATAGTGGATTCTGTTGTGTATGGCGGTCATTTGTTCTCTCTGATATTAATTAATTAAAAGTCACAGGTTTGGCATGTGGGGGTGACACCATTAGGCCCAGTTTAAGTTCTACAAAGCAGGAAAACTATTTTTGGTAAACTTTGTGTGTATTGAGCGGGGGGGGAGGGGGGGGCGCCAAACTCGGGAGCAGCCCCGGGCGGCAAAAGCTCTAGCTACGCCTCTGAGTTGGCACTTGGGACACAACTCACAATACCGTTGTACCTCCGCATACAGTCCGGGTAAAAAAAAACGCTGCAGTATGCGTACTTGGGTTTTCTTTACCCCTAAGTGTCCTCCCAGCATGTGTGTGTGCCATCTGTAGCACGGCCTGATGGTATGACTGGGGCACCACCAGCCGCTCAACCACTTCACCTCGAATTTTATCAACCTTAGGCTCCTTTTACACTTGCCGTGATTTTTGCGGCTCTTTTGTGGGCCTTTTATTTGTGGGCCATATTGTCGTTATATTCACGGTCTGCCACAAAAACGGGCCACAAAAAACTTGTGGATCGCCATTTTTCTGGATTTAGAATAGTAGGGAAAAAGGAAAAAAACGGCGATCCGCAAATTCGTTCATGACGGTGCACCGTAAAAACAAGCTTCCGTTGTTTTTGCGGCCCCTTTGATTTTCAATCGGGTCAGTGTCCGTAACCCGTGAAAAATATCGAGCAGGCTCGATATTTTCACTGCAGTAAATACGGCCCTCACGGCCATACGGCTTACGGTGCTCCGACAAGTTTATGCCGCCTTTTTTTGCGGCCCCATAGAAATCTATTGGGGCCGCTAAAACGGGCGGCAAAATCAAGGCAAGTGTAAAAAAAGCCTTATACAATAAGTCTTGGTTAAGTTGTCATTATGATTTAAAAAGAGAAAACACAATAGTTTGACAATAAATGGCTTCCCCCAACCACTAACCATGAGTGGAGAAAACGTTTGGTGTTATTCTTATTCTCTGAAAAAAGGCCAAGAAAGCAAAAATTCTGCCGGGGTATGTAAACTTTTAGGGTACCGTCACACAGTGGCACTTTTGTCGCTACGACGGTACGATTCGTGACGTTCCAGCGATATCCATACGATATCGCTGTGTCTGACACGCAGCAGCGATCAGGGATCCTGCTGAGAATCGTACGTCGTAGCAGATCGTTTGGAACTTTCTTTCGTCGCTGGATCTCCCGCTGTCATCGCTAGATCGGTGTGTGTGACACCGATCTAGCGATGCGTTCGCTTGTAACCAGGGTAAACATCGGGTTACTAAGCGCAGGACCGCGCTTAGTAACCCGATGTTTACCCTGGTTACCAGCGTAAATGTAAAAAAAAAACAAACAGTACATACTTACATTCCGGTGTCCGTCAGGTCCCTTGCCGTCTGCTTCCAGCACTGATTGACTGCCGGCCGTAAAGTGAAAGCAGAGCACAGCGGTGACGTCACCGCTGTGCTGTGCTTTCACTTTACGGCCGGCAGTCAGTGAGTGCAGGAAGCAGACGGCAAGGGACAGACACCGGAATGTAAGTATGTACTGTTTTTTTTTTTACGCTGGTAACCAGGGTAAACATCGGGTTACTAAGCGCGGTCCTGCGCTTAGTAACCCGATGTTTACCCTGGTTACCCGGGGACCTCGGCATCGTTGGTCGCTGGAGAGCTGTCTGTGTGACAGCTCTCCAGCGACCACACTACGACTTACCAACGATCACGGCCAGGTCGTATCGCTGGTCGTGATCGTAGGTAAATCGTATAGTGTGACAGTATCCTTAAGCACAACTGTAATCCTGTTAACAGACTGGGCTTATATCTGATGAGGAACTGCTGCAGCCCTACCGGGCAGACCAGGTGCTGTTTCACTGGTGCTAGTGAAAAGGGCCCCTCAGCCTGTCAGGGTTGTGAGCGTGGTGCCAAGTCAGTGACTTCGTGGGCCACATCCGCTCACTCCCCGTACGCCCTGGACCCGTGTAGATAGGGGGTGTCTGTGTAAAACTGCACTAAGCTGACCTTACATGTTCCCAGGGGTACGGAACGTCATGTTGGTTGCGGGGAGACCTCAACTACGTGATCTTTCTGACATAATAGTGACGTCAGGTGGGGTGGGTGGGGACGTGCGGGTTCGTCACGCCTGGAGCTGATACCTCTCTGCTCTCCCATAGTATCTATATCCTTGAGGATGCAGATCCATGTACAGAAGGGTTGCCAATCCCTACGGGAGTCTGAGGGGTCTGCCCTATTTTAATATTACAGGAGAGTTGTCAAGTATTGACAGCTAACAGACATCCTAATATTTTGTAGAATCACCATACACAGTAAATTAGAAGTTGTAGTAGTACTAAGGAGAACCCTTTTAAGGACAATTTTTGGCCCCAAACAGGCTTAAAGGGAACCTGTCCCCCCCCCCCCAGGTGTCTGTAACTAAAAGAGCCACTGTGTGCTGCACTAATGCTGCATTCTGACAAGGTGGCTCTTTTAGTTCGGGCCCCTGGCACTGCTGCAATAATCGGTTTTGAAATTTGTCCCTCATACCTCAAAATCGCCAGGGAGGGCAGGTCTTTCCCCCCTATTCCAGACGCCTCCCAGCCGTCACTCATGGCCTCTGCACACCGGGCGCCGCCCCCTCTTCCTTTATTAGAGTTCCCGGCGCCTGCTCTTGCAGCGCCCCAGGGTCCTGGTCATTGCAGTAATATCATTCTCCTCTAGGGGGGAGTGATGTTGCGTTTAGAGGCAAAGAAGGACAACCGAATCCAGGTATCACAAACATTCAACACATTTCGCGCTCCAGGCCACCAGGGGGAGCTCTGCTCCTATTTATTAGGGCACTCCTCACACTTAGGTAAAACTGGTTGCCTTGGGAGGAAGTGAGTTAGTTGCTGGCTGAGCTTCGCTCAGGTACTTGCTCTCTGACAGGGGTGGGATCCTGTCAGAGATCGAGACAGAAGGACACCGAGCTGTGCCTGCCCAAGTGCGGCAACTTCCAGAAAGAGACACTGAAAGAGAACTGTATTGTAGAGAGGGTGAAGAAGCGATAGCAAAGGAGTGGATATCAGAGGAGTTCTGCCCTGCACAGGCTGCCTCCTTCTGAGGCACAGGATCCCGGTAGCCGGAACACTGAGGGAGCAACAGTTCTTTATGCCTTGCTCCAGAGACCGTCAGGACAGCTAATTTCACATTACCTGCCCGCCCTATACCCAGGAGGCAAGGTGGCACCGCTTAGAGGCTGGGGCATGATAGAGTCCCTGTAAAACGCCTCAAGCCACCGGTCATACGGGTTTGTCCTATCCATCTGGGGGACAGAGAGAGATATAACATCTGTAACATCTTCAACAGTTGTGAGGACCTTATGAGAAGCTTAGCAGTAAGGTACTACAACACCACGGTGCTAGAGGAAGGCTGCTAATTTCTACCTGGACAAGGGGACTCTGGATTTGCTTCCAAACCGGCCAGACTCTGCCTGCCCTGTGGTCTGGTGCCCTGGACTGTGGATGCTGAAGCCTTCAGTAAAAAGGTAAAGAGACTGCAAACTTGTGTCCTCGTTCTTCACTGCGCCTCACACCATCCACCATCTACAGCGCAGGCGCCGGGAACACTAATGAAGGAAAAGGAGGCGGTGCCCGGCGTGTAGTGGCTATGAGTGACGGCTGGGAGGCATCTGAATTAGGGCGGAAAGACCTGCCTCCCTCTGCGATTTTGAGGTATGAGGGACAAATTTCAGAAACGATAATTTCAGCAGTGCCAGGGACCCAAACTAAAAGAGCCACATTGTTCGAATGCAGCATTAGTGCTGCACAAAGTGGCTCTTTTAGTTACAGACGCCTGGGGGGGGAATGACAGCTTCCCTTTAAAGGGTTTTTTTTTACTGATAACACATAAGGGAAACTAGAGTTGCCTTCTGACAGAGCCACTGGCCATAGGGACAAAAGGCCATTAGTCAGGCCGGTCAGCGGCTGGACCCGGTGACCTCATCCTGTGGCTCTGGTCTGGAGTCCAGTGTGAGATCATCAGGGAGTTGATAGATGGATTATGTCTGGAAGGAAGTCTGAGCTTGATTCCATTACATTTCTCGATTGATTCAGCAGCCGTGCACTAATCCTATGCACTGTCTCAGTGCCGCCTTCTCCCCCGCACCCACATGCAAGATACGCCGCCGATTCCCTTAAAGGAGAATTCCACTTCCCTATGAAATTCGCACTGTGCCATCTTCACCAGGAGGAGGTCCAGACTCTGCGGTATGAATGTGACCCACTTTACAGTTTTACCCAAACTGCTCAGAGAACCAATCAGAGCTCAGCTTTCACTTCCTTAGTAGCTCTGGTAAAAATGAAAGCTGTACTATAATTGGTGCGTTCTAAAAGGGGTGTGGTTTAAAGCTGAAAAATATTTTTTACAAGGTTTTTTTTAACCCCTGAATTACACATCTACCTATAATACAGCAGAGAGGCCTTCTCCGTGGCCCTCACAGACGATGATTTGGGTGGTAGTGCGCATGTGTGACCGCCGCCCCGTTCATAAGGGGTGCACACGGCCCCTAATTTCTTGAGTGTTGGGAATCTGAACAGTGGGACCCTTCAGTGATTTTATATCTATCACTCACGGATACTGATAATGATACATCTTATTCATGGTCCTTAACCCCTTTAAGGAGAACTTAAATGGCGGTTGCTCATCAATCGCTGGACTAACAATTCCCAAAATGATTCCTGAGGGTGTCTGTAGCTGTCAGATCCCTCATCTGATATGTTTAACCCCCTACAATACAGTAACGAATAGCTCAGGCACCGAATGGACGTGCCCCTGACTCAGACACTTCCGACCACTGACAACCAAGTATTTTCAGGCTCTGACAACCCCGAATGGAATTCCCGTTCAGCCGCGGCCTCTCCTCCATCACAATGTACTGGTGAAGTCAGCGGACAGGAATCTGCTCCAGAACAGAGAGCCATGCGCTTCCCAGCCTGGATGGCTGCGGTTTATTGCGGCCAGCAGGGGGCAGAGTTCTTACATCATTATTACATTTTTTTTTATTAAAGAGACTGATAAAAATGGGAAGGTTAGATTTTGTTATTTAGTTTTTATATATATATATATATATATATATATATACTTTTATTCAGGCTTGGATTGGCCCATAGGGTAACGGGAATCCCCCCGGTGGCCCCTGTGCAGATCTGGGCCCCCACCCCCACTGTATGGGCAGTACTTGGCATAATTCACATTATTCCCTCTGTACAGAAAAAGCAGCATCTCATCATTCATTACCCAAACAACCTAGTTTATTATTATTTATATAGATAAATTTGTGAACGAGGGTAGAGTAATATTTGTATTCAGGTGATAAGTGGCCCCCAAAGTCAATGTTACTGGTGGGCCCTTGTCATCCCAGTCCGACACTGCTTTTATTATCACTTGTGAGTTTAATATTTCCCTATTTTGGAGTAAAGGAAAACAGCGCAGGGGATGATGGGAGTGCTGGTAGTTGTGGCAGGATGATGACTACACACAGGAAGTCCCAGGGTCACTGACACTGCTGTCACTCCACAGAAGAACATACAGTATCAGAGGGGGTAACACGTATCACATGCCCAGCTCTGCAGACCCTTTACCATCACACCTGCAGAACAATGGCGGCTGTGAGATGAATGGAGTCCGGCGGTGCATCCGGTGACTCAGCCGCACACAAGGACACAGCGGTGACAGCCGGAGCAGGGCCAGGAACGGATATCAGTCAGTGCGGTACACAAGCGTCAGCTCTCCCCGCCAGTCACTGACAGCAAGCAGAGAAAAGGATTACAGGTCCTTCTCAAAAAATTAGCATATAGTGTTAAATTTCATTATTTACCATAATGTAATGATTACAATTAAACTTTCATATATTATAGATTCATTATCCACCAACTGAAATTTGTCAGGTCTTTTATTGTTTTAATACTGATGATTTTGGCATACAACTCCTGATAACCCAAAAAACCTGTCTCAATAAATTAGCATATCAAGAAAAGGTTCTCTAAACGACCTATTACCCTAATCTTCTGAATCAACTAATTAACTCTAAACACATGCAAAAGATACCTGAGGCTTTTATAAACTCCCTGCCTGGTTCATTACTCAAAACCCCCATCATGGGTAAGACTAGCGACCTGACAGATGTCAAGAAGGCCATCATTGACACCCTCAAGCAAGAGGGTAAGACCCAGAAAGAAATTTCTCAACAAATAGGCTGTTCCCAGAGTGCTGTATCAAGGCACCTCAATGGTAAGTCTGTTGGAAGGAAACAATGTGGCAGAAAACGCTGTACAACGAGAAGAGGAGACCGGACCCTGAGGAAGATTGTGGAGAAGGACCGATTCCAGACCTTGGGGAACCTGAGGAAGCAGTGGACTGAGTCTGGTGTGGAAACATCCAGAGCCACCGTGCACAGGCGTGTGCAGGAAATGGGCTACAGGTGCCGCATTCCCCAGGTAAAGCCACTTTTGAGCTACAGAGAAGCAGCACTGGACTGTTGCTAAGTGGTCCCAAGTACTTTTTTCTGATGAAAGCAAATTTTGCATGTCATTCGGAAATCAAGGTGCCAGAGTCTGGAGGAAGACTGGGGAGAAGGAAATGCCAAAATGCCTGAAGTCAAGTACCCACAGTCAGTGATGGTGTGGGGTGCCATGTCAGCTGCTGGTGCTGGTCCACTGTGTTTCATCAAGGGCAGGGTCAATGCAGCTAGCTATCAGGAGATTTTGGAGCACTTCATGCTTCCATCGGCTGAAATGCTTTATGGAGATGAAGATTTCATTTTTCAGCACGACCTGGCACCTGCTCACAGTGCCAAAACCACTGGTAAATGGTTTACTGACCATGGTATTACTGTGCTCAATTGGCCTGCCAACTCTCCTGACCTGAACCCCATAGAGAATCTGTGGGATATTGTGAAGAGAAAGTTGAGAGACGCAAGACCCAACACTCTGGATGAGCTTAAGGCCGCTATTGAAGCATCCTGGGCCTCCATAACATCTCAGCAGTGTCACAGGCTGATTGCCTCCATGCCACGCCGCATTGAAGCAGTCATTTCTGCCAAAGGATTCCCGACCAAGTATTGAGTGCATAACTGAACATTATTATTTGATGGTTTTTTTGTTTGTTATTAAAAAACACTTTTATTTGATTGGATGGGTGAAATATGCTAATTTATTGAGACAGGTTTTTTGGGTTATCAGGAGTTGTATGCCAAAATCATCAGTATTAAAACAATAAAAGACCTGACAAATTTCAGTTGGTGGATAATGAATCTATAATATATGAAAGTTTAATTGTAATCATTACATTATGGTAAATAATGAAATTTAACACTATATGCTAATTTTTTGAGAAGGACCTGTAGATACACAGCTCAGCAGACAGTATCACACAGGATAGGATTAGATACACAGCTCAGCAGACAGTATCACACAGGATAGGATTAGATACACAGCTCAGCAGACAGTATCACACAGGATAGGCTTAGATACACAGCTCAGCAGACAGTATCACACAGGATAGGATTAGATACACAGCTCAGAAGTCAGTATCACACAGGATAGGATTAGATACATGGCTCAGCAGACAGTATCACACAGGATAGGATTAGATACATGGCTCAGCAGACAGTATCACACAGGATAGGATTAGATACACGGCTCAGCAGACAGTATCACACAGGATAGGATTAGATACACAGCTCAGAAGTCAGTATCACACAGGATAGGATTAGATACATGGCTCAGCAGACAGTATCACACAGGATAGGATTAGATACACAGCTCAGCAGACAGTATCACACAGGATAGGATTAGATACACGGCTCAGCAGACAGTATCACACAGGATAGGATTAGATACACAGCTCAGCAGACAGTATCACACAGGATAGGATTAGATACACAGCTCAGCAGACAGTATCACACAGGATAGGATTAGATACACAGCTCAGCAGACAGGATCACACAGGATAGGATTAGATACACAGCTCAGAAGTCAGTATCACACAGGATAGGATTAGATACATGGCTCAGCAGACAGTATCACACAGGATAGGATTAGATACACAGCTCAGCAGACAGTATCACACAGGATAGGATTAGATACACAGCTCAGCAGACAGTATCACACAGGATAGGATTAGATACACAGCTCAGCAGACAGTATCACACAGGATAGGATTAGATACACGGCTCAGCAGACAGTATCACACAGGATAGGATTAGATACACAGCTCAGCAGACAGTATCACACAGGATAGGATTAGATACACGGCTCAGCAGACAGTATCACACAGGATAGGATTAGATACATGGCTCAGCAGACAGTATCACACAGGATAGGATTAGCTACACAGCTCAGAAGTCAGTATCACACAGGATAGGATTAGATACATGGCTCAGCAGACAGTATCACACAGGATAGGATTAGATACACAGCTCAGAAGTCAGTATCACACAGGATAGGATTAGATACATGGCTCAGCAGACAGTATCACACAGGATAGGATTAGATACACAGCTCAGCAGACAGTATCACACAGGATAGGATTAGATACACAGCTCAGAAGTCAGTATCACACAGGATAGGATTAGATACATGGCTCAGCAGACAGTATCACACAGGATAGGATTAGATACACAGCTCAGCAGACAGTATCACACAGGATAGGATTAGATACACAGCTCAGAAGTCAGTATCACACAGGATAGGATTAGATACATGGCTCAGCAGACAGTATCACACAGAAAAGGATTAGATACACAGCTCAGCAGACAGAATCACACAGGATAGGATTAGATACACAGCTCAGAAGTCAGTATCACACAGGATAGGATTAGATACATGGCTCAGCAGACAGTATCACACAGGATAGGATTAGATACACAGCTCAGAAGTCAGTATCACACAGGATAGGATTAGATACATGGCTCAGCAGACAGTATCACACAGGATAGGATTAGATACACAGCTCAGCAGACAGTATCACACAGGATAGGATTAGATACACAGCTCAGAAGTCAGTATCACACAGGATAGGATTAGATACATGGCTCAGCAGACAGTATCACACAGGATAGGATTAGATACACAGCTCAGAAGTCAGTATCACACAGGATAGGATTAGATACATGGCTCAGCAGACAGTATCACACAGGATAGGATTAGATACACTGCTCAGCAGACAATATCACACAGGATAGGATTAGATACACGGCTCAGCAGACAGTATCACACAGGATAGGATTAGATACACGGCTCAGCAGACAGTATCACACAGGATAGGATTAGAAACACGGCTCAGCAGACAGTATCACACAGGATAGGATTAGATACACGGTTCAGCAGACAGTATCACACAGGGTAGGATTAGATACACGGCTCAGCAGACTGTATCACACAGGACAGGATTAGATACACAGCTCAGCAGACAGTATCACACAGGATAGGATTAGATACACAGCTCAGCAGACAGTATCACACAGGTTAGGATTAGATATAAGGCTCAGCAGACAGTATCACACAGGATAGGATTAGATACACAGCTCAGCAGACAGTATCACACAGGATAGGATTAGATACACAGCTCAGCAGACAGTATCACACAGGATAGGATTAGATACACGGCTCAGCAGACAGTATCACACAGGATAGGATTAGAAACACGGCTCAGCAGACAGTATCACACAGGATAGGATTAGATACACGGTTCAGCAGACAGTATCACACAGGGTAGGATTAGATACACAGCTCAGCAGACAGTATCACACAGGATAGGATTAGATACACGGCTGAGCAGACAGTATCACACAGGATAAGATTAGATACACAGCTCAGCAGACGGTATCACACAGGATAGGATTAGATACACAGCTCAGCAGACAGTATCACACAGGATAGGATTAGATATACAGCTCAGCAGACAGTATCACACAGGATAGGATTAGATACACAGCTCAGCGGACAGTATCACACAGGATAGGATTAGATACACAGCTCAGCAGTCAGTATCATACAGGATAGGATTAGATACACAGCTCAGCAGACAGTATCACACAGGATAGGATTAGATACACGGCTCAGCGGACAGTATCACACAGGATAGGATTAGATACACAGCTCAGCAGTCAGTATCACACAGGATAGGATTAGATACATGGCTCAGCAGACAGTATCACACAGGATAGGATTAGATACACAGCTCAGCAGACAGTATCACACAGGATAGGATTAGATACACAGCTCAGCAGACAGTATCACACAGGATAGGATTAGATACACGGCTCAGCAGACAGTATCACACAGGATAGGATTGGATACACGGCTCAGCAGACAGTATCACACAGGATAGGATTAGATACACGGCTCAGCAGACAGTATCACACAGGATAGGATTAGATACATAGCTCAGCAGACAGTATCACACAGGATTGGATTAGATACACGGCTCAGCAGACAGTATCACACAGGTTAGGATTAGATACACGGCTCAGCAGACAGTATCACACAGGATAGGATTAGATACACGGCTCAGCAGACAGTATCACACAGGATAGGATTGGATACACGGCTCAGCAGACAGTATCACACAGGATAGGATTAGATATACTGCTCAGCAGACAGTATCACACAGGATTGGATTAGATACACTGTTCCTGGGGACTACTTTATCAGTCTATTGTAGCATTACAGCACTACATGATGGGGAGAGTAGTTCTTTGCCTAGTGGAGACCCTCAGACCTCGGTGTATCCGAGCCTTGCGTGGTCTGAGATGTGGGCACCGGCTCATCCTGACAACAGCTGACCCGGTGACAGCTGCAGGACCCCCATCTCGGGACACGGCTCCCTCAGTCAATATGACACAGGGGGGAATGTTAATAAGGGGCGCCATGGCAGATCATGTATCCTGCAGCCGCCCCTCAGCTGACATATGGCGCAGACCACTGTCACCGCCATACAGACAATTGATTTTGTTTCCACAGATCAATATCATCCAGGCCTGATGTCTGCTCAGCTGTCCTGCCTCCTCACTTATTGTCAGTAGTTTACTCTACTCACATCCAGAGCTGCACCTAGAAGTCTGGCTGGTAAAGGGTTAATAACAAAAGTGTTAATATCTAAAAAATGGCTGGAAATTTTAATAAGAAGTAAATTGCAAAATGACTTGTAATTATTATTATTATTATTTATTTATATATCCCCATTAATTCCATGGTGCTGTACATGAGAAAGGGGTTACATACAGGGTCATAGATATCGATTACAGTGAACAAATTTACAATAATTACAGGCTGTAGCTGACAATACCATGGATGAAGATGGGCTACCCATTACCTGTACCTAGAGAGTGTTGCATTGTGGGAGCCCTGTATGCTCCCAGAAGGCTATGCAGCTGCTTTGGATGTGACTAGAGGATGACATAGCATTACTCGGCGCTTTCGGATCCATGATTGGGAGCCGCTTCCCAGCGCAGAACACAATGGCGTCTCCAGTATTTTTAGCTCTTTGGCTTTTTTCTATTGTTTCCTTACAAGGATTTGCAGCTTGCAGTGAGGTCATCTCCTGGTGTTGGGGGGATGCGGTCTACATACAATCCCCCTGTATCTACTCCCTGCGCTGCTGCCCAAAGGAAACAAAGCTCTTAATTGTCTGGAAGTGCTCCAAACCCTGCTGATAGCAAGACTGCAGAGCATCGGCGAGATAGTCTGCAGGGGACAGAGCCGGAGCACAGTACTACAGCTCCCATCATGTTCTGTAAGGGGAACAGTCATCAAATAATCCCCACGGATAGTGTTCTGCTGAGCCGTGTATCTAATCCTATCCTGTGTGATACTGTCTGCTGAGCCGTGTATCTAATCCTATCCTGTGTGATACTGTCTGCTGAGCCGTGTATCTAATCCTATCCTGTGTGATACTGTCTGCTGAGCCGTGTATCTAATCCTATCCTGTGTGATACTGTCTGCTGAGCCGTGTATCTAATCCTATCCTGTGTGATACTGTCTGCTGAGCCGTGTATCTAATCCTATCCTGTGTGATACTGTCTGCTGAGCCGTGTATCTAATCCTATCCTGTGTGATACTGTCTGCTGAGCCGTGTATCTAATCCTATCCTGTGTGATACTGTCTGCTGAGCCGTGTATCTAATCCTATCCTGTGTGATACTGTCTGCTGAGCCGTGTATCTAATCCTATCCTGTGTGATACTGTCTGCTGAGCCGTGTATCTAATCCTATCCTGTGTGATACTGTCTGCTGAGCCGTGTATCTAATCCTATCCTGTGTGATACTGTCTGCTGAGCCGTGTATCTAATCCTATCCTGTGTGATACTGTCTGCTGAGCCGTGTATCTAATCCTATCCTGTGTGATACTGTCTGCTGAGCCGTGTATCTAATCCTATCCTGTGTGATACTGTCTGCTGGGCCGTGTATCTAATCCTATCCTGTGTGATACTGTCTGCTGGGCCGTGTATCTAATCCTACCCTGTGTGATACTGTCTGCTGAGCCGTGTATCTAATCCTATCCTGTGTGATACTGTCTGCTGAGCCGTGTATCTAATCCTACCCTGTGTGATACTGTCTGCTGAGCCGTGTATCTAATCCTACCCTGTGTGATACTGTCTGCTGAGCCGTGTATCTAATCCTACCCTGTGTGATACTGTCTGCTGAGCCGTGTATCTAATCCTATCCTGTGTGATACTGTCTGCTGAGCCGTGTATCTAATCCTACCCTGTGTGATACTGTCTGCTGAGCCGTGTATCTAATCCTATCCTGTGTGATACTGTCTGCTGAGCCGTGTATCTAATCCTATCCTGTGTGATACTGTCTGCTGAGCCGTGTATCTAATCCTATCCTGTGTGATTCTGTCTGCTGAGCCGTGTATCTAATCCTATCCTGTGTGATACTGTCTGCTGAGCCGTGTATCTAATCCTACCCTGTGTGATACTGTCTGCTGAGCCGTGTATCTAATCCTATCCTGTGTGATACTGTCTGCTGAGCTGTGTATCTAATCCTACCCTGTGTGATACTGTCTGCTGAGCCGTGTATCTAATCCTATCCTGTGTGATACTGTCTGCTGAGCCGTGTATCTAATCCTATCCTGTGTGATTCTGTCTGCTGAGCCGTGTATCTAATCCTATCCTGTATGATACCCTCTGCTGAGCCGTGTATCTAATCCTATCCTGTGTGATACTGTCTGCTGAGCTGTGTATCTAATCCTATCCTGTGTGATACTGTCTGCTGAGCAGTGTATCTAATCCTATCCTGTGTGATACTGTCTGCTGAGCTGTGTATCTAATCCTATCCTGTGTGATACTGTCTGCTGAGCAGTGTATCTAATCCTATCCTGTGTGATACTGTCTGCTGAGCCGTGTATCTAATCCTATCCTGTGTGATACTGTCTGCTGAGCTGTGTATCTAATCCTATCCTGTGTGATACTGTCTGCTGAGCTGTGTATCTAATCCTCTCCTGTGTGATACTGTCTGCTGAGCTGTGTATCTAATCCTATCCTGTGTGATACTGTCTGCTGAGCCGTGTATCTAATCCTATCCTGTGTGATACTGTCTGCTGAGCTGTGTATCTAATCCTATCCTGTGTGATACTGTCTGCTGAGCTGTGTATCTAATCCTATCCTGTGTGATACCGTCTGCTGAGCCGTGTATCTAATCCTATCCTGTGTGATACTGTCTGCTGAGCCGTGTATCTAATCCTATCCTGTGTGATACTGTCTGCTGAGCTGTGTATCTAATCCTATCCTGTGTGATACTGTCTGCTGGGCTGTGTATCTAATCCTATCCTGTGTGATACTGTCTGCTGAGCCGTGTATCTAATCCTATCCTGTGTGATACTGTCTGCTGAGCTGTGTATCTAATCCTATCCTGTGTGATACTGTATGCTGAGCTGTGTATCTAATTCTATCCTGTGTGATACCGTCTGCTGAGCCGTGTATCTAATCCTATCCTGTGTGATACTAGCTGCTGAGCCGTGTATCTAATCCTATCCTGTGTGATACTGTCTGCTGAGCTGTGTATCTAATCCTATCCTGTATGATACTGTCTGCTGAGCCGTGTATCTAATCCTATCCTGTGTGATACTGTCTGCTGAGCCGTGTATCTAATCCTATCCTGTGTGATACTGTCTGCTGAGCCGTGTATCTAATCCTACCCTGTGTGATACTGTCTGCTGAGCCGTGTATCTAATCCTATCCTGTGTGATACTGTCTGCTGAGCTGTGTATCTAATCCTACCCTGTGTGATACTGTCTGCTGAGCCGTGTATCTAATCCTATCCTGTGTGATACTGTCTGCTGAGCCGTGTATCTAATCCTATCCTGTGTGATTCTGTCTGCTGAGCCGTGTATCTAATCCTATCCTGTATGATACCCTCTGCTGAGCCGTGTATCTAATCCTATCCTGTGTGATACTGTCTGCTGAGCTGTGTATCTAATCCTATCCTGTGTGATACTGTCTGCTGAGCAGTGTATCTAATCCTATCCTGTGTGATACTGTCTGCTGAGCTGTGTATCTAATCCTATCCTGTGTGATACTGTCTGCTGAGCAGTGTATCTAATCCTATCCTGTGTGATACTGTCTGCTGAGCCGTGTATCTAATCCTATCCTGTGTGATACTGTCTGCTGAGCTGTGTATCTAATCCTATCCTGTGTGATACTGTCTGCTGAGCCGTGTATCTAATCCTATCCTGTGTGATACTGTCTGCTGAGCTGTGTATCTAATCCTATCCTGTGTGATACTGTCTGCTGAGCCGTGTATCTAATCCTATCCTGTGTGATACTGTCTGCTGAGCCGTGTATCTAATCCTATCCTGTGTGATACTGTCTGCTGAGCCGTGTATCTAATCCTATCCTGTGTGATACTGTCTGCTGAGCCGTGTATCTAATCCTACCCTGTGTGATACTGTCTGCTGAGCCGTGTATCTAATCCTATCCTGTGTGATACTGTCTGCTGAGCCGTGTATCTAATCCTATCCTGTGTGATTCTGTCTGCTGAGCCGTGTATCTAATCCTATCCTGTGTGATACTGTCTGCTGAGCCGTGTATCTAATCCTACCCTGTGTGATACTGTCTGCTGAGCCGTGTATCTAATCCTATCCTGTGTGATACTGTCTGCTGAGCCGTGTATCTAATCCTACCCTGTGTGATACTGTCTGCTGAGCCGTGTATCTAATCCTATCCTGTGTGATACTGTCTGCTGAGCCGTGTATCTAATCCTATCCTGTGTGATTCTGTCTGCTGAGCCGTGTATCTAATCCTATCCTGTATGATACCCTCTGCTGAGCCGTGTATCTAATCCTATCCTGTGTGATACTGTCTGCTGAGCTGTGTATCTAATCCTATCCTGTGTGATACTGTCTGCTGAGCAGTGTATCTAATCCTATCCTGTGTGATACTGTCTGCTGAGCTGTGTATCTAATCCTATCCTGTGTGATACTGTCTGCTGAGCAGTGTATCTAATCCTATCCTGTGTGATACTGTCTGCTGAGCAGTGTATCTAATCCTCTCCTGTGTGATACTGTCTGCTGAGCCCTGTATCTAATCCTATCCTGTGTGATACTGTCTGCTGAGCTGTGTATCTAATCCTCTCCTGTGTGATACTGTCTGCTGAGCTGTGTATCTAATCCTATCCTGTGTGATACTGTCTGCTGAGCCGTGTATCTAATCCTATCCTGTGTGATACTGTCTGCTGAGCTGTGTATCTAATCCTATCCTGTGTGATACTGTCTGCTGAGCTGTGTATCTAATCCTATCCTGTGTGATACCGTCTGCTGAGCCGTGTATCTAATCCTATCCTGTGTGATACTGTCTGCTGAGCTGTGTATCTAATTCTATCCTGTGTGATACCGTCTGCTGAGCCGTGTATCTAATCCTATCCTGTGTGATACTGTCTGCTGAGCTGTGTATCTAATCCTATCCTGTGTGATACTGTCTGCTGGGCTGTGTATCTAATCCTATCCTGTGTGATACTGTCTGCTGAGCCGTGTATCTAATCCTATCCTGTGTGATACTGTCTGCTGAGCTGTGTATCTAATCCTATCCTGTGTGATACTGTATGCTGAGCTGTGTATCTAATTCTATCCTGTGTGATACCGTCTGCTGAGCCGTGTATCTAATCCTATCCTGTGTGATACTAGCTGCTGAGCCGTGTATCTAATCCTATCCTGTGTGATACTGTCTGCTGAGCTGTGTATCTAATCCTATCCTGTATGATACTGTCTGCTGAGCCGTGTATCTAATCCTATCCTGTGTGATACTGTCTGCTGAGCCGTGTATCTAATCCTATCCTGTGTGATACTGTCTGCTGAGCCGTGTATCTAATCCTATCCTGTGTGATACTGTCTGCTGAGCCGTGTATCTAATCCTATCCTGTATCTAATCCTATCCTGTGTGATACTGTCTGCTGAGCCATGTATCTAATCCTATCCTGTGTGATACTGTCTGCTGAGCTGTGTATCTAATCCTATCCTGTGTGATACTGTATGCTGAGCTGTGTATCTAATTCTATCCTGTGTGATACCGTCTGCTGAGCCGTGTATCTAATCCTATCCTGTGTGATACTGTCTGCTGAGCTGTGTATCTAATCCTATCCTGTGTGATACTGTCTGCTGAGCCGTGTATCTAATCCTATCCTGTGTGATACTGTCTGCTGAGCTGTGTATCTAATCCTATCCTGTGTGATACTGTCTGCTGAGCCGTGTATCTAATCCTATCCTGTGTGATACTGTCTGCTGAGCTGTGTATCTAATCCTATCCTGTGTGATACTGTCTGCTGAGCCGTGTATCTAATCCTATCCTGTGTGATACTGTCTGCTGAGCTGTGTATCTAATCCTATCCTGTGTGATACTGTCTGCTGAGCCGTGTATCTAATCCTATCCTGTGTGATACTGTCTGCTGAGCTGTGTATCTAATCCTATCCTGTGTGATACTGTCTGCTGAGCTGTGTATCTAATCCTATCCTGTGTGATACTGTCTGCTGAGCCATGTATCTAATCCTATCCTGTGTGATACTGTCTGCTGAGCTGTGTATCTAATCCTATCCTGTGTGATACTGTCTGCTGAGCTGTGTATCTAATCCTATCCTGTGTGATACTGTCTGCTGAGCCTTATATCTAATCCTAACCTGTGTGATACTGTCTGCTGAGCTGTGTATCTAATCCTATCCTGTGTGATACTGTCTGCTGAGCTGTGTATCTAATCCTATTCTGTGTGATACTGTCTGCTGAGCTGTGTATCTAATCCTATCCTGTGTGATACTTTCTGCTGAGCCGTGTATCTAATCCTATCCTGTGTGATACTGTCTGCTGAGCTGTGTATCTAATCCTATCCTGTGATACTGACTACAGATCTGTGTATCTAATCCTATCCTGTGATAGTGTCTGCTGAGTCGTGTATCTAATCCTATCCTGTGTGATACTGTCTGCTGAGCTGTGTATCTAATCCTATCCTGTGTGATACTGTCTGCTGAGCCGTGTATCTAATCCTATCCTGTGTGATACTGTCTGCTGAGCCATGTATCTAATCCTATCCTGTGTGATACTGTCTGCTGAGCCGTGTATCTAATCCTATCCTGTGTGATACTGTCTGCTGAGCTGTGTATCTAATCCTATCCTGTGTGATACTGTTTGCTGAGCTGTGTATCTAATCCTATCCTGTGTGATACTGTCTGCTGAGCTGTGTATCTAATCCTATCCTGTGTGATACTGTCTGCTGAGCCGTGTATCTAATCCTATCCTGTGTGATACCGTCTGCTGAGCTGTGTATCTAATCCTATCCTGTGTGATACTGTCTGCTGAGCTGTGTATCTAATCCTATCCTGTGTGATACTGTCTGCTGAGCTGTGTATCTAATCCTATCCTGTGTGATACTGTCTGCTGAGCTGTGTATCTAATCCTATCCTGTGTGATACTGTCTGCTGAGCTGTGTATCTAATCCTATCCTGTGTGATACTGTCTGCTGAGCTGTGTATCTAATCCTATCCTGTGTGATACTGTCTGCTGAGCTGTGTATCTAATCCTATCCTGTGTGATACTGTCTGCTGAGCTGTGTATCTAATCCTATCCTGTGTGATACCGTCTGCTGAGCTGTGTATCTAATCCTATCCTGTGTGATACTGTCTGCTGAGCTGTGTATCTAATCCTATCCTGTGTGATATTGTCTGCTGAGCTGTGTATCTAATCCTATCCTGTGTGATACTGTCTGCTGAGCTGTGTATCTAATCCTATCCTGTGTGATACTGACTGCTGAGCCGTGTATCTAATCCTATCCTGTGTGATACTGTCTGCTGAGCCGTGTATCTAATCCTATCCTGTGTGATACTGTCTGCTGAGCCGTGTATCTAATCCTATCCTGTGTGATACTGACTGCTGAGCCGTGTATCTAATCCTATCCTGTGTGATACTGTCTGCTGAGCTGTGTATCTAATCCTATCCTGTGTGATACTGTCTGCTGAGCTGTGTATCTAATCCTATCCTGTGTGATACTGACTGCTGAGCTGTGTATCTAATCCTGTCCTGTGTGATACTGTCTGCTGAGCCGTGTATCTAATCCTATCCTGTGTGATACCGTCTGCTGAGCCGTGTATCTAATCCTATCCTGTGTGATACCGTCTGCTGAGCCGTGTATCTAATCCTATCCTGTGTGATACCGTCTGCTGAGCTGTGTATCTAATCCTATCCTGTGTGATACTGTCTGCTGAGCTGTGTATCTAATCCTATCCTGTGTGATACTGTCTGCTGAGCTGTGTATCTAATCCTATCCTGTGTGATACTGTCTGCTGAGCCGTGTATCTAATCCTATCCTGTGTGATACTGTCTGCTGAGCCGTGTATCTAATCCTATCCTGTGTGATACTGTCTGCTGAGCCGTGTATCTAATCCTATCCTGTGTGATACCGTCTGCTGAGCCGTGTATCTAATCCTATCCTGTGTGATACCGTCTGCTGAGCTGTGTATCTAATCCTGTCCTGTGTGATACTGTCTGCTGAGCTGTGTATCTAATCCTGTCCTGTGTGATACAGTCTGCTGAGCTGTGTATCTAATCCTATCCTGTGTGATACCGTCTGCTGAGCTGTGTATCTAATCCTATCCTGTGTGATACCGTCTGCTGAGCTGTGTATCTAATCCTATCCTGTGTGATACTGTCTGATGAGCTGTGTATCTAATCCTATCCTGTGTGATACTGTCTGCTGAGCTGTGTATCTAATCCTATCCTGTGTGATACTGTCTGCTGAGCTGTGTATCTAATCCTATCCTGTGTGATACCGTCTGCTGAGCCGTGTATCTAATCCTATCCTGTGTGATACCGTCTGCTGAGCCGTGTATCTAATCCTATCCTGTGTGATACCGTCTGCTGAGCCGTGTATCTAATCCTATCCTGTGTGATACCGTCTGCTGAGCCGTGTATCTAATCCTATCCTGTGTGATACCGTCTGCTGAGCCGTGTATCTAATCCTATCCTGTGTGATACTGTCTGCTGAGCTGTGTATCTAATCCTATCCTGTGTGATACTGTCTGCTGAGCTGTGTATCTAATTCTATCCTGTGTGATACTGTCTGCTGAGCTGTGTATCTAATCCTATCCTGTGTGATACTGTCTGCTGAGCTGTGTATCTAATCCTATCCTGTGTGATACTGTCTGCTGAGCCGTGTATCTAATCCTATCCTGTGTGATACCGTCTGCTGAGCCGTGTATCTAATCCTATCCTGTGTGATACCGTCTGCTGAGCCGTGTATCTAATCCTATCCTGTGTGATACCGTCTGCTGAGCCGTGTATCTAATCCTGTCCTGTGTGATACCGTCTGCTGAGCCGTGTATCTAATCCTGTCCTGTGTGATACAGTCTGCTGAGCTGTGTATCTAATCCTGTCCTGTGTGATACCGTCTGCTGAGCTGTGTATCTAATCCTGTCCTGTGTGATACCGTCTGCTGAGCTGTGTATCTAATCCTATCCTGTGTGATACCGTCTGCTGAGCTGTGTATCTAATCCTATCCTGTGTGATACCGTCTGCTGAGCTGTGTATCTAATCCTATCCTGTGTGATACCGTCTGCTGAGCTGTGTATCTAATCCTATCCTGTGTGATACCGTCTGCTGAGCTGTGTATCTAATCCTATCCTGTGTGATACCGTCTGCTGAGCTGTGTATCTAATCCTATCCTGTGTGATACAGTCTGCTGAGCCGTGTATCTAATCCTATCCTGTGTGATACTGTCTGCTGAGCCGTGTATCTAATCCTATCCTGTGTGATACCGTCTGCTGAGCCGTGTATCTAATCCTATCCTGTGTGATACCGTCTGCTGAGCTGTGTATCTAATCCTGTCCTGTGTGATACTGTCTGCTGAGCTGTGTATCTAATCCTGTCCTGTGTGATACAGTCTGCTGAGCTGTGTATCTAATCCTATCCTGTGTGATACCGTCTGCTGAGCTGTGTATCTAATCCTATCCTGTGTGATACCGTCTGCTGAGCTGTGTATCTAATCCTATCCTGTGTGATACCGTCTGCTGAGCTGTGTATCTAATCCTATCCTGTGTGATACAGTCTGCTGAGCTGTGTATCTAATCCTGTCCTGTGTGATACCGTCTGCTGAGCTGTGTATCTAATCCTGTCCTGTGTGATACCGTCTGCTGAGCTGTGTATCTAATCCTATCCTGTGTGATACCGTCTGCTGAGCTGTGTATCTAATCCTATCCTGTGTGATATTGTCTGCTGAGCTGTGTATCTAATCCTATCCTGTGTGATACTGTCTGCTGAGCTGTGTATCTAATCCTATCCTGTGTGATACTGACTGCTGAGCCGTGTATCTAATCCTATCCTGTGTGATACTGTCTGCTGAGCCGTGTATCTAATCCTATCCTGTGTGATACTGTCTGCTGAGCCGTGTATCTAATCCTACCCTGTGTGATACTGTCTGATGAGCCGTGTATCTAATCCTACCCTGTGTGATACAGTCTGCTGAGCTGTGTATCTAATCCTGTCCTGTGTGATACCGTCTGCTGAGCATTCAGTTGTACATCCTATTGGCTTCCTGTGGATTTTCTCCCGCAGATATAAAACGATGAAGATGGCGTCACACATAGTGAAGGAGCAGGACGGGTTAACGCTGCCCGCGCCGGGTTACATGATAAGCTCTGATAGGTGTGTGGAGACAAGAACTCGCTCTTTCACTTTATTCCTCCGTATAAGGGAATCGGCTCCTTATAGCAGAAATCAGGGAAGAGCTGGCCGCGGCCTCTGTGGTTCAGTCGTATATTAAAAATATATTTCCACTGGATTTATATAGGATGCCAATGACAGGGGGAGGGGGTGCAGATTATAATAAGGCATATAATGCATTCTACTCTATTTAATCAGAAAGGGTGAAATATATGCAGGCAGTGGGCAGTACCCACAAATACTCATAGGTCCTTCTACAGGATTGGACCCATTAGTCCCTCTGTTAGTAATTGTTATGTAATACTTAAAAGTAGTGTTGAGCATTCCGATACCGCAAGTATCGGGTATCGGCCGATACTTGCGGTATCGGAATTCCGATACCGAGATCCGATATTTTTGTGATATCGGGTATCGGTATCGGAAGTGTAAAATAAAGAATTAAAATAAAAAATATTGTTATATTCACCTCTCCGGCGGCCCCTGGACATCAGCGGGAGGATCCGGCGTCCGGCACGGCTTCTTTCTTCAAAATGCGCGCCTTCAGGACCTGTGGAATGACGTCCCGGCTTCTGATTGGTCGCGTGCCGCCCATGTGACCGCCACGCGACCAATCAGAAGCCGCGACGTCATTCCTCAGCTAAAGTCCTAGAATGAGCGCCTTCTAGGACCTGAGGAATGACGTCGCGGCTTCTGATTGGTCGCGTGGCGGTCACATGGGCGGCACGCGACCAATCAGAAGCCGGGACGTCATTCCACAGGTCCTGAAGGCGCGCATTTTGAAGAAAGAAGCCGTGCCGGACGCCGGATCCTCCCGCTGATGTCCAGGGGCCGCCGGAGAGGTGAATATAACAATATTTTTTATTTTAATTCTTTATTTTACACTTTAATATGGATCCCAGGGCCTGAAGGAGAGTTTCCTCTCCTTCAGACCCTGGGATCCATGAGGATACATTCCGATACTTGATGTCCCATTGACTTGTATTGGTATCGGATATCGGTATCGGCGATATCCGATATTTTTCGGGTATCGGCCGATACTATCCGATACCGATACTTTCAAGTATCGGACGGTATCGCTCAACACTACTTAAAAGTGACCTATAAGACAACATTAAATAAAAGACTCAGTTATGTACATTCAAAATGTGAAAACGGTTTTCTCTAAGGGGGTCACATCGGGAGACCTTGGTGGCCATTCAACTGGCCCATGACGACTAATCCACTTTCCAGGAAACTGTTCATGTAGGAATGCTCGGACCTGACGCACATAATGTGGTGGTGCACCATCTTGGGTGTCAGGTCCGAGCATTCCTACATGAACAGTTTCCTGGACGGTGGTTTGGTCATCGTGGGCCAGTTGAATGGCCACCAAGGTCTCCCGATCTGACTCGCTTAAACTTTTATCTTTGGGGTCATCTGAAGGCAATTGTCTATGCTATGAAGATACGATATGTGCAGCATCCGAAACAACGGATACTGGAAGCCTGTGCTAGCATTTCTTCTGCGGTGTTGCTATCAGTGTGTCGAGAGTGGGAGAAGAGGGTTGCATTGACAATCCAACACAATGCGCCACTTTGAACACGTTTTCTAAGTGGTCATAAACTTGTAAATAACTCATGAAAGAATAAAGTTACATTAAAATCAAGCACACCATTGATTTTCTTGTGAAATTCTCAATAAGTTTGATGTGTCACATAACCCTCTTCCCATGGAAAAAAATAAAGTTGGATCCAAAATGGCCACCATGGTCACCACTAGTGATGAACTAGTTTACTCGTTGCTTGGATTTTTCCCTAGCACGCTCAGGTGATCTCCGAGTATTTCTTAGAGCTCGGAGATTTAGTTTTTGTTGACTTGGCTGCATGATTTACAGCTGCTAGCCTGAGTACATGTGGGTTTGCCTGGTTGCTAGGGAATCCCCACATGTATTCAAGCCATCCAGCAGCTGCAACCAGGCAGCTGCGGCAGGGAAAACTAAATCTCCGAGCAATAAATACTCGGAGATCACCCGAGTGTTCTAGGGAAAAATCCAGGCAACGAGTACACTCACTCATCACTAGTCACCACCAATCTTGAAAAGTTTTCCATCTCCCATATACTAATGTGCCGCAAACAGGAAGTTGATACCACCAACCATTTTCATTTTATTTAGGTGTATCCATATAAATGGCCCACCCTGTATACACTGCTCAAAAAAATAAATGGAACACTTAAACAACAGAATATAACTCCAAGTAAATCAAACTTCTGTGAAATCAAACTGTCCACTTAGGGAGCAACACTGTTTGACAATCAATCTCACATGCTGTTGTGCAAATGGAATAGACAACAGATGGAAATTATTGGCAATTATCAAGACACACTCAATAAAGGAAAGGTTCTGCAGGTGGGGACCACAGACCACATCTCAGTACCAATGCTTTCTATCTGATGTTTTGGTCACTGAATGTTGGTTGTCCTTTCACACTTGTGGTAGTATGAGGCGGACTCTACAACCCACACAAGTGGCTCAGGTAGTGCAGCTCATCCAGGATGGCACATCAATGTGAGCTGTGACAAGAAGGTTTGCTGTAACTGTCAGCGTAGTGTCCAGAGGCTGGAGGCACTACCAGGAGACAGGCCAGTACACCAGGAGATGTGGAGGGGGCCATAGGAGGGCAACAACCCAGCAGCAGGATGGCTACCTCAGCCTTTGTGCAAAGAGGAACAGGAGGAGCACTGCCAGAGCCCTGTAAAATGACCTCCAGCCGGCCACAAATGTGCATGTCTCTGCACAAATGGTTAGAAACCAACTCCATGAGGATGGTCTGAGTGCCCGACATCCACAGTTGGAGTATTTGCTCACAGCTCACCACCATGCAGGATGATTGGCATTTGCCACAGAATACCAAGATTGGCTAATTCCCCACTGGTGCCCTGTGCTCTTCACAGATGAAAGCAGGTTCACAATGAGCACATGTGACAGACGTGACAGAGGGTGGACACGCCGTGGAGAGCGATCTGCTGCCTGCAACATCCTTCAGCATAACCGGTTTGACAGTGCGTCAGTAATGGTGTGTGGTGGCATTTCTTTGGAGGGCTGTACAGCCCTCCATGTGCTCGCCAGAGGTAGCCTGACTGCCATTAGGTACCGAGATGAGATCCTCAGACCCCTTGTTAGACCATATGCTGGTGTGGTTGGCCCTTAGTTCCTCCTAATGCAGGACAATGCCAGACCTCATGTGGCTGGAGTGTGCTAGCAGTTCCTTCAAGATGATGGTATTGAACATATGGACTGGCCCGCCCGTTCCCCAGACCTGAATCCGATTGAACACATCTGGGACATCATGGCTTGCACCATCCACCAACGTCACATTGCACCACAGACTATTCAGGAGTTGGCGGATGTTTTAGTCCAGGTCTGGGAGGAGATCCCTCAGGAGACCATCCACCGCCTCATCAGGAGCATGCCCAGGCATTGTAGGGAGGTCATACAGGCACTTGGTGGCCACACACAATACTGAGCATCATTTCCTTGTCTTGAGGCATTTCCACTGAAGTTGGATCAGCCTGTAATTTGATTTTCCACTTTGATTTCGAGGATCATTCCAAATTCAGACCTCCATAGGATATTAATTTTGATTTACCTTGATCATTTTCCTCAACACATTCCACTATGTGATGAATAAAAATTTGTAACTGGAATATTTAATTCAGTGATATCTAGGATGTGGGATTTTTGTGTTCCCTTTATTATTTTGGAGCAGTGTATATATATATATATATATATATATATATATATATATATATATATATATGGCACACACACACATATTCATCTCTGGCAAAAATTAAGAGACCATTTCAGTTTGTCTGATTTTTCTCTTTATAGGTATATTTTTTTTATAGTAGAAAAAAAGGAACAGCACAACTCTAGTACTTATCTTCAGGTGCAGGGCCTCAAGCAACCAGTCCAGCAATTGCAGCAAGTTTACAGACACTCAAAAAAGAGGCAGCACTCCATAGTTTAAGTGAAAAATGTGGAAGGTTTAATCGACCCACATATGCCCGGCTATGTGGGTCGATTAAACCTTCCACATTTTTCACTTAAACTATGGAGTGCTGCCTCTTTTTTGAGTGTCTATATTTTTTTATAGGTATAAATTGTTCTTTGTTCTTTTATTCTATAACCTACTGACAACAAGTCTCCGAAATTCCAAGCAATACATTTTGTATTTACTGTATTTTCTGAAAATGAGAAATGGTCAAAATAACAAAAAAAATGCATTGCTTGTAGACCTCAAATAATGAAAAAAAAACAATTTCATAATCATTTAGAAACAACAATACTAATGTTTTAAGTCAGGAAGAGTTCAGAAATCAATATTTGGTGGAATAACCATGATTTTTAATCACAGCTGGCATGCTTTCCACCAGTTTTTCACACTGCTTTTGGGTGACCTTATGCCACTCCTGGTACAAAAATGTAAGCAGTTCTTTGTTTGATGGCTTGTGACTATCCATCTCAACTGGGAAGGAGATTCTCCCATTGCCTCTGAGCCGGCCGGACCATAGGACACCTGTGCCTGGTACCCTGGACTGTGGATTACTACATCTTCAATAAACCAGGTAATTGCTGTAACAATATCCCCAGAGGACTGGCCCGCCCGTTCCCCAGACCTGAATCCAATATCCCCAGAGGACCCCTTTAAAGCAGCATCGGTCCCCACTGACCGAACACCACAGGTGGCGTCACGAACATAGACATTACAAATCCCCTTAAAGACCTTTCCCCTTTAATTGGGCGCCCAGGGTCACGGACCGGGTCGCAGCCACCATGACATCCCCTTTAAAAGCGTCCGGACCTGGTACCGAGTACCCCAAGGCCCTGGTAGGGCGTGCCAGTTATGGTTGGGATTAGGGTTAGGGGTGTGTTGGGGTTAGGGGTATGTTGGGGTTAGGGGAGTAGTTATGTTTGGGATTAGGGTTAAGGGTGTGTTGGGGTTAGGGGTGTGTTGGGGTTAGGGGTGTGGTTAGGGTTGGGATTAGGGTTAGAGGTGTGTTGGGGTTAGGGTTTCAGGTAGAATTGGGGAGTTTCCACTGTTTAGGCACATCAGGGGCTCTGCAAACGCAACATGACGTCCCATCTCAATTCCATCCAATTCTGCTTTGAAAAAGTAAAACTGCTCCTTGTCTTCCGAGCTCTGCCGTGCGCCCAAACAGTGGTTTACCCCCACATATGGGAAAATACAAAACTGGGGGCTAAAAAATAATTTTTGTGGAAAAAAGATTTTTTATTTTCATGGCTCTGCATTATAAACTTTAGTGAAACACTTGGGGGTTCTAAGTTCTCACAACACATCTAGATAAGTTCTCCATTGGGTCTGATTTCCAATATGGGTCACTTGTGGGGGGTTTCTACTGTTTACGTACATCAGGGGCTCTGCTAATGCAACGTGACGCCCACAGACCATTCCATCAAAGTCTGCATTCCAATACAGCACTCCTTCCCTTTCAAGCTCTGCCATGTGCCCAAACGGTGGTTCCCTCCCATATATGGGGTATCAGCGTACTCAGGACAAATTGCAGAACAACTTTTGGGGTCCAATTTTTCTGGATACCTTTGGGAAAATACAAAATTGGTGGCTAAAAGATCATTTTTGTGAAAAATATGATTTTTTATTTTTATGGCTCTACATTATAAACATCTGTGAAGCACTTGGTGGATCAACCACACACCATGTGTGCTCACCACACATCTAGATAAGTTCCTTAGGGGTCTACTTTCCAAAATGGGGTCACTTGTGGGGGGTTTCCACTGTTTAGGCACATCAGGGGCTCTCTAAACATGACATGGCGTCCTATCTCAATTCCAGCCAATTTTGCATTGAAAAGTCAAACGGCGCTCTTTCCCTTCCGAGCTCTGCCATGCACCTAAACAGTGGTTTACCCCCACATATGGGGTATTGGCGTACTCAGGACAAATTGTATAACACTTTTGGGGTCCAATTTCTCATGGCATAGACAGGTCAAGAGAGCACAGACGGGAGAAATCAGCACAAGAGAGTGGATAGGTGGGTGAGCACATGGTGAGAGATTCTCAACACTGCAAAGCCTGCCCCCATCATGACATTACCGCCCTCCCGATGCGATAGCATCGGGCCTCCATCTATATATATATATATGTGTCACTGACATCTATACAGTATATCTATGAATTCTATGTGTATATACCTATTCTCTGTATTCTATTCTAACCTGTCAGTGTGATTTTACTGTATACAGCAAATGAATTGCCGGCTTCTCAAAAGGACACTGGTGCATAAAAATTGGACAGCACTTGCATGGTCCAAGTGCTGTGTGATTTTTTTCTCGCACCCATAGGCTTGCATTGGCGAGTCTTGGCCAAGTCTCGGTGACAATCGCAGCATGCTGTGATTTTACACGCAAGCTGAATACACCCGAGAAAATAAAGGATGATGTGAGCTGCCCCATAGATTAACACTGGTCCGAGTGCTATGTGATGTTTTCTCGCATAGCACTCGTCCCTATTCTACAATAGTGTGACGCCGGCCTAAGAGTGAGGCTGCACTACTGAAAAATAGTCTGATCTGCGCAGTGGTGCCGGGGAGAACTTGTGTAGATTCACATTAACTTCTGTCTTAATAGCAGCCTCTAACTGACATTATAGGTAGGGACATGACAGGGAATGAAATTAAAATTCATGGCAATGTTGTTGCAGAATCTGTCAGTAGTGCAGCCTCAAGCTTTAGGCTTGTAACTTCAATTATCGATATCTCAGCATTGGATTGAGATATTGAAAAACGGATTTCAGATTTGTAATGTCAACTCAAGGCCCTTTTCATTTTGTAGGGTTCATTTTACACGAGTTAGGTCTCCTTTAAGATGATTAGTTGCATAACATCGAAATCCTGGAGGGGATATTATTTTTCTTCCTCCGACCTGTGACTCTTCCATTACCACTTGTTTTGCTTGCAAACCACTGACCATATATACAAGAACAATGTCCTCATTCTGCTGTGGCCATTACAACCCCCCTGGCATTGTGTGTCAGTTTCTCGCTCTCGTCTAGGTGTGGAATGATCCAGGTGTTTAATGCCAGGACACTGCGTTCCACGGGACTCTGTACAGATGAGGTGTGGATACTGGATGGCAACATTGGAAACATTCATTCATTACTGCTTGTTATTAAATTTCCAGAGACACAAATATATAGAAACTGCTGGGTGCGTAAAGCCTGACGGACGAGTGCGACAATCTGCAGATTCAATTATACTAATCGTTACTAACGGTAAATAGCATGGCAAACAAAAAACAAGCAGAGAGACGGCTACAAACCTCTGAATCAAGCAACACAGGCCATGGAAGAGGACAAACAGCACATTTACATACATATAATGCATGCACACAAGTATCTACTGTATTTACACACATACAGTACATACACATATATATTATACACACCTATATACACACACACTGTACATACACGCATATCTCTATACACACTGTACATACACACATGTATCTATACACACATACAGTACATACTGTACACACATAATACTATATATACCTATATATACACACACTGTACATACACGCATATCTCTATACACACACTCTCAGTGTCGGACTGGGGTGCGAAGGGCCCCCCTGTGACACTGACTTTGGAGGCCCACCTGCATACAAATATTACACTACTCTCGTTCACAAATTTACCCATATCTCTATATAATAATAATAATAAACTGGGTAGTTTGATTAATGAATGATGAGATGTTGCTTTTTCTGTACAGAATCAATTGAATTATGCCAAGTACTGCCCATACAGTGGAGTTGGGGGCCAAGATCTCTACAGGGGCCCACCGGGGGATTACCCTGTTACCCTATGGGCCAGTCCGAGCCTGCACACTGTACATACACACATGTTTCTATACACACACTGTACATGTACACAAGTATTTATACACACATACTGTACATACACACATATATCTCTATAGACACTGTACATACACAGATGTATCTATACACACATACTATACATACCATACACACATATATCTCTATACACTGTACATACACACATGTATCTCTACACACATACTGTACATGGACGCATATATATCTATACACACATGTATCTATACACACATACTGTACATGCACACATATATTTATACACACCTACAATATATACACACACACTGTACATACACACATACTATACATACATGTATATTTATACACACCTATATGCAGCGCCCCAGAGTCCTGGTCGTTGCAGTAATATCGCTCTGCCACTAAGGGGAGTGATGTTATGTCTGATTGCACTAAAGGAGTTCACCTGACCAGGTATCACAGTCACACATTACACTTCACACTCCGGCCACCAGGGGGAGCAAAAGGCACTATGTATTAGGCCACTCCTCACACTCTGGTAAAACTGGGGGTTGGACAGGAAGTTAGGGAGAAAGCAACCTGGGAGAGTTCCAAGGAAGACCTGCCAGGGGTGGGTTCCTGGCAGGTACCTAGCAGAACGGACAGATCGTTATGGAGCCGCGCCTGCACTACCTTGTGGCGGCATCCAAGGAAGGACACGAAGCGGAGTATATTGTGGAGAAGTGAGAAATGAGATCACCGCACAAAGGAGATAGAACCAGTAGGAGTCATGCCTCGAGATCGGCAACATCCTTCTGAGGCGCGTAGCCGGTGGCCAGAACGCCGAGGAAGTAACTGACTCCAAGCATTACTTCAAACAGCGCCAGGACAGTTAATTATAGGTTGGCTGTCTACCTTAAATCACCTAAGCAGACATAGGGGGCAATTGAGGGAGAGGGGCGTCTATAGGGTCCCAGAATAACTCCAGGCCTTCCCGTCAAACGGGTGCGTCCTAGCCAGATAAACTGGGGGACGGAGAGAAAGAGAACAAACGAATATGAAAGTTGTGAGGACTATCCCGTGGTGCTCAGCAGGGAAGGACTACAACACACAGGCGCTAGTTGGTAGGCACTGATTTCCACCTGCAAAGGGAACTCTGGATGTGCCTTCGGACCGGCCGTTCTCAGCCAGCCCTGTTAACAGTGCTCTGGATTGCGGATCCCGAAGTCTACAGTAAAAAGGTAAAGAGACTGCAACCCTGTGTCCTCGTTATTAACCGCGCCTCACATCATCACTACCTACACTACTGGGAAGCCCTGGGGATATACTTCACCTGTGGGAAGGTATACCATCTAGCTGCCATAACACCACCCCAGCAGACCCCAAGCAGTGTCGGTCACCCTGACCGAGCACCACAGGTGGCGTCACGAAACCTTGACAGACTTTCATCACCTTTTATTGGACGCCCCTTAGCAGGGTCACGGACCGGGTCCAGCCACCGTGGCAACCCCAGGACCGAGACAGAGAGGACCGGTACCGAGTACCCCGCGGCCCTGCGTCTGGGGGCACTCCATATATACACACACACACTGTACCTACACATATCTCTATACACACACTGTACATACACACATATCTCTATACACATACTGTACATACACACATCTATATACACATACTGTACATACACACATATATCTCTATACACACTGTACATACACACATATCTATACACACATACTGTACATGCACACATATATTTCTATATACACACTACATGCACACATCACTATACACATACTGTACATACACACATCTATATACACACTGTACATACACACATGTATCTATACACACATACTGTACATACACACATATATTTATACTCACCTATATACACACACACTGTACATACACATATCTCTATACATACACTGTAGATACACACATATCTCTATACACACACTGTACATACACACATATCTGTACACACATACTGTACATGCACACATATATCTCTATACACACACTGTACATACACATATATTTACACACACATACTGTACATGTACACATATCTATACACACATACTGTACATGCACACATATATCTATACACACATACTGCACATACACACATATCTATACACACATACTGTGTATACACACATATCTATATACACACACTGTACCTACACACATATACCTACAGGTCCTTCTCAAAAAATTAGCATATAGTGTTAAATTTCATTATTTACCATAATGTAATGATTACAATTAAACTTTCATATATTATAGATTCATTATCCACCAACTGAAATTTGTCAGGTCTTTTATTGTTTTAATACTGATGATTTTGGCATACAACTCCTGATAACCCAAAAAACCTGTCTCAATAAATTAGCATATCAAGAAAAGGTTCTCTAAACGACCTATTACCCTAATCTTCTGAATCAACTAATTAACTCTAAACACATGCAAAAGATACCTGAGGCTTTTATAAACTCCCTGCCTGGTTCATTACTCAAAACCCCCATCATGGGTAAGACTAGCGACCTGACAGATGTCAAGAAGGCCATCATTGACACCCTCAAGCAAGAGGGTAAGACCCAGAAAGAAATTTCTCAACAAATAGGCTGTTCCCAGAGTGCTGTATCAAGGCACCTCAATGGTAAGTCTGTTGGAAGGAAACAATGTGGCAGAAAACGCTGTACAACGAGAAGAGGAGACCGGACCCTGAGGAAGATTGTGGAGAAGGACCGATTCCAGACCTTGGGGAACCTGAGGAAGCAGTGGACTGAGTCTGGTGTGGAAACATCCAGAGCCACCGTGCACAGGCGTGTGCAGGAAATGGGCTACAGGTGCCGCATTCCCCAGGTAAAGCCACTTTTGAACCATAAACAGCGGCAGAGGCGCCTGACCTGGGCTACAGAGAAGCAGCACTGGACTGTTGCTAAGTGGTCCCAAGTACTTTTTTCTGATGAAAGCAAATTTTGCATGTCATTCGGAAATCAAGGTGCCAGAGTCTGGAGGAAGACTGGGGAGAAGGAAATGCCAAAATGCCTGAAGTCCAGTGTCAAGTACCCACAGTCAGTGATGGTGTGGGGTGCCATGTCAGCTGCTGGTGTTGGTCCACTGTGTTTCATCAAGGGCAGGGTCAATGCAGCTAGCTATCAGGAGATTTTGGAGCACTTCATGCTTCCATCGGCTGAAATGCTTTATGGAGATGAAGATTTCATTTTTCAGCACGACCTGGCACCTGCTCACAGTGCCAAAACCACTGGTAAATGGTTTACTGACCATGGTATTACTGTGCTCAATTGGCCTGCCAACTCTCCTGACCTGAACCCCATAGAGAATCTGTGGGATATTGTGAAGAGAAAGTTGAGAGACGCAAGACCCAACACTCTGGATGAGCTTAAGGCCGCTATTGAAGCATCCTGGGCCTCCATAACATCTCAGCAGTGTCACAGGCTGATTGCCTCCATGCCACGCCGCATTGAAGCAGTCATTTCTGCCAAAGGATTCCCGACCAAGTATTGAGTGCATAACTGAACATTATTATTTGATGGTTTTTTTGTTTGTTATTAAAAAACACTTTTATTTGATTGGATGGGTGAAATATGCTAATTTATTGAGACAGGTTTTTTGGGTTATCAGGAGTTGTATGCCAAAATCATCAGTATTAAAACAATAAAAGACCTGACAAATTTCAGTTGGTGGATAATGAATCTATAATATATGAAAGTTTAATTGTAATCATTACATTATGGTAAATAATGAAATTTAACACTATATGCTAATTTTTTGAGAAGGACCTGTATATATACACATATTGTACATACACACATACGGTATTGTGAGGCAGTGAGGGAAATCATATACGAGGGCTGGTATGGGTCCCCCAGGATGTGCATATAGACATACTGAACCCACTGGAGAGCGTTGTATTTACAGCTACAGCTGTGGTTACAATGCAAAATAAAATAGACTGTAGATTTGGTCAAACTATTTTACCAAGTCATATTTAAGAAAAACCGACATGGGCTTTTATTTTTGGAGAGATCTGTAGGATTGGTAGTGGGGCGGATCTCTCCCTCTGCCCCGGGTCTTGGAAGTGGCCCATGTCCACAAAACCCATTTAAACTTTCAGTTGAGGTTTGAGTATGTCAGTGTTTGGTTTGCAAGTAGCAGAGCAGAACACAGAGCCAGAGAAAGGCAAAGCTACTGACAGACGACCCACGAGTGATACAGTGGTGCAGTCGCTCACAGCAACAGACTGATATGGACGCTATGGCTGCAAACCAATGGATAAATGTTCTGGATTAAAATTCAGAGTTTGAAAATAAAGACATTTAAGTTGAACTTTCTAGGGTCACTGCCTCATTGCCACACTGACACAAAAGCTGCTGCGAAAGAAAACTGCATGTTGATTTCCAGATCTGAAAAGCTACAGCTCAAGCCTGTAAACAACATGGAGGAGCTACTAAGGCAGTTGATCCTCACACAACAGCAGCACCTGCAGTTCCAGAGGTAACAGCAGAAGCAGCACCAGCAGCAATAGCAAAAACAGCAGGAGCTGTACCAGCAGCAGCAGATGAACCACCTGATTCTGCAGCAGATTGCGGCCCTGCAAGAGATGCCTCCATCGCCGACCCCGGTCCATCTCAAGGCCCAGGGCAAAGTCAGAGCGGCACTCAGAAAAAGTAGGCTGGAGAACGACCCGAAAGCTTTCCTCACCATCTTCGAAAGGACCGCGAGATAGGAGAATTTGCCAGCCTAACAGTGGGCTTAAGTGATGGCTCCATTCTTGATGATGGGAGATGCCCAGAAGGCAATCTTTGACCTTAGCTGCGACACTCGGGACTATAGATGCCTCAGACGTGAGATCCTTGTCTGGATGGGTGACAACACATTGTACGGGCGCAGCGGGTATATCGGTGGACCTCTGTGGAGGCCAGACAAGCTAGGTCTCAGTCATTTGACTTTTGTACCTGGTAAAAAAAACCAGCCTGAGACCTTAATCTCAACCCAGGTGATAGAGAGGGTGGTGGTCGGCCGTCTTGTGAGAGCTCTGCCAGCAGCCATACAGGGGCAAGAGGACCCGGGAAACCTAGACCAGGTGGTTAGCCTGATCGAGTGTTATACTGCAACTTAGGACTTCTTACGGGACTCTGCCCCACTGAGGCTATCGCGCTCGCCCCTGCAAGCCCAAGAGCCTGGAAAAGGGATATGATCCTCTGCTTGTGTCAGTCAGAACTGAGCCCATACTGAAGGGGTACCACTTAGTGAGGGTGGCAGGAGACCAATCTCCCATAAACCAGTCTCGGGGACTAGCGGTGCCGCCGCTGTCAGGTGTTGGCGGTGCCAAGGGCCAGGACATGTGGCTGCCAGCTGCCTTTTGACTGCTGGAGCCATGGACTACGAGGGTATCAATGTATGCCCAGGCATTCTACATGGCAGATGCCGTTGCCCCAGCAGGTGAACACCTTCTGTGCCAGGTGCGCATCAATGGACACCAGTCAGAGGTTCTCTTGGACTCAGGGAGCCTAGTGACACTCATCCATGGGTCATTGATTTCTGGGTAAGTGCCCACTGGGGGAAATAAATAAAAAAAAAATAAAAGTTAGAGTCATCTGTATACACAGCAAACTCTGCGAGTATCTGATGGTGGAGGTTCCCTTTTCTACTCCGTGCTGAGAGGTTAAAAATGTGGTAAGAGTGACGAAGACCCTTCTTTATGGGACTGTTTTGGGGAGAGACTTCCCCCTCTTCTGGTCCCTTTGAAAGAGTAAAATTAACTTTACAAGGGTAAATGTCTGTCCAGGTGCAGAACGCAAATGTCCTGTGTCACGGATACCTGTCACCCTCATAGGGAAAGAGTGTGAACCCAACAGGTTTTCCGTAAAAGTGTTAGCAGGAGATGTCATCTTTCCCGGAGCTGGAAGTATCCCAGGGGTCTTTTGGGAGAGCCCCGCTCCAGGATCCTACTCTGACCTGGGCACAGAGAAGAGTGATAGAGGTAAAAGGGGTGGCTCAGCAACTGGGGGTAGAATTGGTTTTTCCACGTAGGACGGTCAACCAGGAGTTGCTGTATCTGGTTGACAAAATCGGGGACAAAGTAGTGCAACAGCTAGCACTGCCCCAATCATACCACCTGGCGGTGCTCGAGATGGTCCACAAACATATGTTCACCTAGGGCTTAAAAAGGCTCAAGAGCGGATTCTGTAGCGGTTCTTTTGGCCCGGGATATATGCTGAGTTGCAGAGGTTTTGAAAGTCTTGCCCAGAGTGTCAGCTGACCACACCCACCTCAAGTTTCAGTAGTCCATAGTTTTTTTTGTCCATTATAGAGGTACCTTTTGAATGGATTGTTCTGGATCTGGTAGGACCCATAGTAAAGTCAGCCCGTGGCCACCAACGCATATTAGTGGTAGTAGACTACGCTACTCCTTACCTGAAGGCAATTCCGCTTCACCACACCTCTGCTAAATGTATTGCCCGGGAGCTGTTTGCCATGTTCTGCTGCCTTGGGATATCTAAGTAGATCCTTACGGATCAGTAGACTCCTTTTATTCAAACATCAGTTTTTTGCCGTCCGTCACAATCCGGCAAATTTGGAAAAAATGGATCTGGCAAAAGTTGCCTCTGGATCTGTTTTTTTCTCATACTTATATTAGAGATGGATTGCGACGGATGGCCTCACGTTTCATCCATTTTTCACCAGATCTGTCAAAAATTGTTTTTCTAGTGGCCGAAAAAAAGGACATAGTAACATTTTTTATGTCAGTCGAAAAAACGGACAGCGCCAAAGACCGGACACTGGAGTCCGTGGTTGTGTGGGAACTGCAGGCCCAGCAACTAAAACCGGAGGGCAGGAGATTGCAGGTCTCCTGGCCCCAGCTGACACCCTGAGGACTTGTGGGGAGCTTAAGGCACCAAGGACCTAGAGAGCAGCACAGAGGGAAGGCCTCCAAATCCACCTGGCTAGGTGTACCCTGAAATGCTTCCAGGCTGCCTGGATCTCCATGACCACCTGTCATTAGTGCCCCGGACAGCTTCTGCCAGTAAAGGTAAAAGAAACTACAGTCCTTGTGTTCTCACGTACTCTTTCCCACACCCTCACTTCTGCACCCCAATCTCCATGATCCCTAATAGACTGTACTCGTAGCCCTGGGGCCTTGCTCCACCTGTGGGGAGCAGAACCACCTCAGCTGCGACACCATCAGCCCCATTGGTCCCCTTAAGTAGTGTCAGCAACCTATTGCTGAACACCACAGGTGGTGTCACGTGAAATCCCCTACAAACATTCCCTCATCACTTTTATTGTGCGCCAAGGGCCACGGGCCCTGTCACTGCTGCCGTGACCACCTCTTTAAGAATCGTCCCACTCGGTTCCGAGTACCCCACGGCCCCAGCAGGCGTTGCACATATTCCCACAGTAGAGAGTAAGTTTTTGGTGAAATGGCAAGGCCCCTATGAAATGGCAGAGAAACTGGGTGAAGTGAACTACAACGTTCATCAAACGGGTGTCACCGGTTTTCCGCGACAGATAGGAGCCAGAAGACCGCACTGTCTGATTTCTCCTACTTCTGCACTGATTAGAAGCACTTCACTTTCATATTAAACAGTAATTTTTTTTCTAGCAGTGCAGGGGTTAATCTGTTCTGTAGCTCCTGGAAGTTTACCTGAGTTGATTCTCTCAGCTGTTCAGTGTTGTCCACTCTTCTATAAATACTCGCATCTGGCAAGCAGGGATTGCCAGAGTTAGCTTCAACTGCATGGCTCAGGAGCTGGAGGAGTTTTGTTGTTTAAGGAGGTGCTTGGTGCATGCATCTAAAGATTGTTGCTTGGTTTGGCTATGTTCAAATACTTTTCTTCTCCTACTTTGATTTTTCCCTTCCTTCACTTCCTGGTGTTCTCAGGCAGGCAGGCACGGCTGGCACTCTGGCAGGTAGGCGGGCATGGCTGGCACTCTGGCAGTCAGGCGGGCATGGCTGGCACTCTGGTGGGCACGGCTGGCACTCTGGCGGGCAGACATAGCTAGAACTCTGGCAGGCGAGCACGGCAGGCACTCTGGCAGGCAGGCGGGCACAGAACACACTGGAGGAATCATGATGGTAACGGGTAGGGCAGGAACACAGGCAGGTAAGAATAGGATAAGGGAGCAGGTAGGAACCAGTTCAGATAGGAGGGAGAGGAACTGTTAGGAAACTGTCCAGACTGGAGGGTCAAAGACACACTGGGTGCGGAGCGGGAGCTGAGCAAAGCCACAGGATGTGGAGAGCAGGGTAGAGCCACATTAGGCGGGACGGGAGCAGATCAGAGCCACAGGATGCGGGACAGGAGCAGAGTAGAGCCGCAGAATGCAGGATGGGAGCAGAGCAGAACAGAGCCGCAGGTTGCGGCAAGCAGAGCAGAGCCACAGGATGTGGCGAGCAGAGCCGCAGGTTGCAGAACAGGAGCAGAGCAGAGCTGCCGGGTGCGGAACTGGAGCAGAGCCACTGGGTGCAGAGAGCAGAGCCACAGGGTGCGGAACAGGAGCAGAGCCGCTGGGTGTGGCGAGCAGAGCAGAGCCGCAGAATGCGGAGAGCAGAACAGAGCAGAGCAGGAGGAGTGGACACAAGAATACACACAACTGAGTAGGGAAGGCAACAGACAAGGATACACACAGGAACAGGTATAAGACGAAGTCCAGACAAGGACAGACACGGGAACAAGTTTAGGACAAAGGGAAGACACAAAAGCACACAGAGAGGTCAAAAAATACTCTGTTGTAAAAAAAAGTCACAGTAAATAAGCAAGTGCTAGTCAAAAAATGAAAAAATACAGGGTATTTAGTTAATATGTTTTTTTTGCAAAAAAAGTATGTTAAGCTGCTCCACCAATCGCCAAGGTATACCCATAATGGAGCAGTCCTATCTAATGTATATAATCCCTATCTGATGTATTTAAAAACCTGATCATCTGTATAGTACCTGTATGAACAGGGTTCAGAGAGAAAATATCCATGTAGAACATGTGAGATGGAACAGCTACAATGCAAATGACCCACAGAGGAGTGGTGAACTCCCTAGTCTTGTAGAAACAAGAGAACAATTATAAAACCAAAAACACATGGGCTACTTGCACAGTGAACAAGTCTGTAGAAACCTGTTCACACCACCAAAGAACTTGAAGACACAAAAGCGCACAGAGAGGTAAAAAAATACTCTGTTGTAAAAAAGTCACAGTAAATAAGCAAGTGCTAGTCAAAAAATGAAAAAAATACAGGGTATTTAGGAGTGGTGGACTCCCCAGCCTTGTAGAAACAAGAGAACAATTATAAAACCAAAAACACATGGGCTACTTGCACAGTGAACAAGGCAATTTCAAGACTGCTGCATCCCTCAGCAAGACATCTCACAATTTTGGACTTTTCAGAGCCCGTCAAGTCTCTCTTCTGACCCATTTTGCCAAAGGAAAGGAAGTTGCCTAATAATTAAGCACATAGGTTGTTGATGTCATTAGACAACACCCCTCCTCATTAACAGAAATGCACATCACCTGATTTACTTAATTGGTAGTTGGCTCTCAAGCCTGAACAGCATGGAGTAGGACAACCAGGGCTGCCACTAGAAATTTCGGGGGCCCCATACTGGCAAAATTTTCGGGGCCCCCTTGAAACTCCGCCCAGGCTCCACCCCAGCCCCGCCTCCAGGCTCCACCCCACGAACTGGCCCAGTCCCACCGCTCTCTCTTGGAAAATCTCCACTTCTCACCTATCACACATTAACAGTTCCCATCACCAGATCACACATATAGCCGGCAGCTTTTGTTTTGGCCAAAAGATTTTTTAAGCCGCCACCATAACACGTTAGACACTTTTGGCCGGGCCCTACTCTACTGTAACCTACTAAATATTTGATGTTAAATGTTAAAATATGCAATACAATTTAGGTATATTTTTATTTATTTTTCAATTTTTAAAATGACCTATAATACTACATACAAGGAACAAATATCACAGCACTATGACCAGATGACATATTACCACCACAGTGATCGAATAATATAAAATACAAGGAACAAATACCGCTACACCATGACCAGACCGCATATTAGCACAAATGACTGAATACTACAATACTGATCAGTAATAAAAAAAAGCCCACAATACTATCACCATCAGTGCCATTATGCACAGGAGATCTGTAATTATTAAGCAGTGTCTGTGTACAGGTAATACAGTGATCACGGGTGACATTACACACAGGAGCTCTGTATATAATGTATAGGTAATACAGTGATCACTGGTGACATTGTACACAGGACCTCTGTATATAGTATACAGTGTATAGTGTCAGTGTATAGGTAACACTGACTCACCAGTGACGTCTCTAGGTGAAGTCCTTCATCTTTCATCCAGCACAGACCGCCATCACTTCATCCAGCCAGGACTCGTCTCTGCAGGAAATAAAACAGTTATCTCGAGTTCCGCTTGTAGAACACATTACTTAATTTTCCCAACTTCTACATTACACCACATGAAGAAGGCAACATAGTATCACTCTACACAGTAACAGGACCGCCCCCCCATTTAAAACAGTATACTCAAAAAATAAAATAAATACAGTTAGGTCCATATATATTTGGACAGAGACAACATTTTTCTAATTTTGGTTACAGACATTACTACAATGAATTTTAAACAAAACAATTCAGATGCAGTTGAAGTTCAGACTTTCAGCTTTCATTTGAGGGTATCCACATTAAAATTGGATGAAGGGTTTAGGAGTTTCAGCTCCTTAACATGTGCCACCCTGTTTTTAAAGGGACCAAAAGTAATTGGACAATTGACTCCAAGGCTATTTCATGGACAGGTGTGGGCAATCCCTTCGTTATATCATTCTCAATTAAGCAGTTAAAAGGCCTGGAGTTGATTTGAGGTGTGGTGCTTGCATTTGGAAGGTTTAACTGTGAAGTAAACATGCGGTCAAAGAAGCTCTCCATGCAGGTGAAACAAGCCATCCTTAAGCTGCGAAAACAGAAAAAACCCATCCGAGAAATTGCTACAATATTAGGAGTGGCAAAATCTACAGTTTGGTACATCCTGAGAAAGAAAGAAAGCACTGGTGAACTCATCAATGCAAAAAGACCTGGGCGGCCACGGAAATCAACAGTGGTGGATGATCGCAGAATAATCTCCATGGTGAAGAGAAACCCCTTCACAACAGCCAACCAAGTGAACAACACTCTCCAGGAGGTAGGCGTATCAATATCCAAATCTACCATAAAAAGAAGACTGCATGAAAGTAAATACAGAGGGTTCACTGCACGGTACAAACCACTCATAAGCATCAAGAATAAAAAGACTAGACTGGACTTGGCTAAAAAACATCTAAAAAAGCCAGCACAGTTCTGGAAGAACATTCTTTGGACAGATGAAACCAAGATCAACCTCTACCAGAATGATGGAAAGAGAAAAGTATGGCGAAGGTGTGGTACAGCTCATGATCCAAAGCATACCACATCATCTGTAAAACACGGCGGAGGCAGTGTGATGGCTTGGGCATGCATGGCTGCCAGTGGCACTGGGTCACTAGTGATTATTGATAATGTGACACAGAACAGAAGCAGCCGAATGAATTCTGAGGTATTCAGAGACATACTGTGTGCTCAGATCCAGCCAAATGCAGCAAAACTGATTGGTCGTCATTTCATACTACAGATGGACAATGACCCAAAACATAAAGCCAAAGCAACCCAGGAGTTTATTAAAGCAAAGAAGTGGAATATTCTTGAATGGCCAAGTCAGTCACCTGATCTCAACCCAATTGAGCATGCATTTCACATGTTAAAGACTAAACTTCAGACAGAAAGGCCCACAAACAAACAGCAACTGAAAACCACCACAGTGAAGGCCTGGCAGAGCATCAAAAAGGAGGAAACACAGCGTCTGGTGGTGTCCGTGAGTTCAAGACTTCAGGCAGTCATTGCTAACAAAGGGTTTTCAACCAAGTACTAAAAATGAACATTTTATTTAAAATTATTGAATCTGTCCAATTACTTTTGGTCCCTTTAAAAACAGGGTGGCACATGTTAATTTGCTGACGCTCTTAAACCCTTCATCCAAATTTAATGTGGATACCCTCAAATGAAAGCTGAAAGTCTGAACTTCAACTGCATCTGAATTGTTTTGTTTAAAATTCATTGTGGCAATGTCTAAAACCAAAATGAGAAAAATGTTGTCTGTGTCCAAATATATATGGACCTAACTGTACATCACTGCAATAATAATATCCCTTAATTAGCCCCTATGGTAATATTCGCCATCCTAGCCCCCGTGTGTCTCATTCCAGGCTCCAGCCATATGTTCTCCCATCCTGCCCTCATGAGTATCCATTCTGCCCCATATGATCTCCCCATCCTGCCCCATCTGTCTCCATCGTATCCATCCTGCCCCATCTGTCTCCAATCTTGCCCCATCTGTCTCCATTCTGCCCCATCTGTTTCCAATCCTGCCCCATTTGTGTCCAGCACTCTGCCCCATCTGTGTCTAGCACTCTGCCCCATCTGTGTTCATCACTCTGCCCCATCTGTGTTCAGCACTCTGCCCCATCTGTGTTCAGCACTCTGCCCCATCTGTGTCCAGCACTCTGCCCCATCTGTGTTCAGCATTCTGCCCCATCTGTGTCCAGCACTCTGCCCCATCTGTGTCCAATCCTGCCCCATGTGTGTCCAGCACTCTGCCCCATCTGTGTCCAGCACTCTGCCCCATCTGTGTCCAGCACTCTGCCCCATCTGTGTCCAGCACTCTGCCCCATCTGTGTCCAGCACTCTGCCCCATCTGTGTCCAGCACTCTGCCCCATCTGTGTCCAGCACTCTGCCCCATCTGTGTCCAGCACTCTGCCCCATCTGTGTCCAGCTTTACTGCCCCCTCTGTGTCCAGCTTTACTGCCCCCCCCTCTGTGTCCAGCTTTACTGCCCCCCCCTCTGTGTCCAGCTTTACTGCCCCCCCCTCTGTGTCCAGCTTTACTGCCCCCTCTGTGTCCAGCTTTACTGCCCCCCCCCCTCTGTGTCCAGCTTTACTGCCGCCGACGTCCCCCCCCACCCCACCCGGATCGCCGCTATCAATAAAAAAAAACAAAAAAAGTTCTGCTTACCTGCCGCGCTCCTGATCTCTCCACGCAGCTGCACCGTGCACTCGCCGGCGACTGACAATGACGTCAGACACTGGCGACCTGCACGCTGCGGCTGGCGGCTGTTAACTATTGACGCGCGGGCGCGGGCCCACACGTCAATAGCGTTAAACAGCTGCAGCGCCGGCCGCCGCTAAGGGCCCGGTTCAGCCTGCGGCTGCCGGTAGGGGCCCGGTGAGCAGGTAAGAGGGGGCCCGATGTGGGCCCCCTCTGCTCACCGGGCCCCATACGCCAGTCACGGCTGTAATGCCCTGATGGCGGCCCTGAGGTCAACATGTATAAAAAGTATCATGTGATCAAAGTACAACTTGCCTAATAATTCTGCAAATGCACGTAGAGGAGCTGGGGAAAGGCCTGGCTATTCACTGCCTGCGTTGAGAAAAATGTGATGGTGTCTCCGCAGCTCCTCTACATGCATTTGCATATTTGGGGGCAGTGTTCTGGATCACTGCGTTGAGAAACACGTGATGGTGTCTCCGCGGTGTTGGATGTTTTGGTCTCCACGAGGTCAATCATCCGTGCCTTAATAATTCTGCACACAGTGTATAGTTACTGTATATACACAACATGTCCGCGTTATTCCAGCTGTACATGTATAGTTATATACACAACATGCCAGGGTTATACCAACTGTACATGTATAATTATATAAACAACATGCCCGGGTTATACCAGCTATACATATATAATTATAAACAGAAGATACCCAGGTTCTACCACCTGCTCATGTATAATTATGTACAGGAGAAACCCAAGTTATACCAGCTCTACAAATATAATTATATACAGACCATGCCCAGGTTATACCAGCTGTACATATATAATTATATACAGACGACATGGAGAGTGACCTTGGTTTAGCACTGTGTTATTGGGCACTGTATGGCTGGGTATCACATTCCTATGGATCATGGATCTCCTTGTGTGGCGGACACATGACTCCTGTACCTGACTGATATGACATACAGCTTCCTTGAAGGTGTCTATATTAAGAAACGTGGCATTATGTGCAGAACTCACATGCGCCCGCCACTGACAGCCTGTAATAGACCCCTGTCAGGCCCCAGAACTGCCAATCTATACCTTTTCAAGGACATTTGATAAAAGGACAGACTGACTCTACAGATACAATAAGGATACTTACAGGGAGAAACAAGAGTTTTCTTGGGTAAACAGTAAAAGGTCAAAATTTATTGATAGTTCACATTACATATCATAAATAATTTTCAAAGAACAATCAGATAAAGTGATACATGTGCAGATACAATACCGGGGTAACCAGGAATCACCGGTTGCATTTGCCCCTTAGTGCAAAATAATCCATTTAGACATAAAGTGCATGTGCATTAGGGTATAGCACCAGTAAGTAGCCTTGCCCAGAATCGATCTTATATATATAGTAACAGGGGGTCTATATAATATAGTACCCTACAGGGCCGGTACACACTTACCACGGGCAAACGCTGAAGGGGACCTGGGGCGGGTGTAGAAAAAGCCCGACGCGCGTTTCGCGTCTCCAATAGAACGCTTTCTCAAGGGAAGAGATACAATAAGGAACCTGAAAGTGGATAAACCACTATTCTCTAGGTCAATCCCCATGTTCTTACTTGATATCCCCCTTTGATACAACATAGCCCCCAGTTCCACTTGATTTAGAGTGATTAATCCACACTAGTGATGAGCAAATAGCATTGTTGCTCGGATCTCCCCGAGCATGCTCGGGTGAT
This sequence comes from Ranitomeya imitator, assembly GCF_032444005.1. Classification (NCBI taxonomy): domain Eukaryota; kingdom Metazoa; phylum Chordata; class Amphibia; order Anura; family Dendrobatidae; genus Ranitomeya; species Ranitomeya imitator. The sequence goes on along the minus strand of NC_091282.1, from coordinate 641,102,114 downwards.
CTCCGAATATTTTGTACTGCTTGGACATTTTGTTTTCATCGCCTCAGCTGTATGATTTACGGCTGCTAGCCAGGCTGAATACATGTGAGCAGGGGTGGATTAAGGGTAGCCAGGGCCCCGGGCTGTTCAGACACTGTGGGCCCCCCGGGTCATGTGACGGGGGTCATGTGACGGGGGTCATGTGACGGGTGACGGGGGTCATGTGACGGGGGTCATGTGCCATACCCGAGCCAGATTATTCCAGAAAAATGGCCGGGCCCTACTCTACTGTAACCTATTAAATATTTGTTAAAATCTGCAATACAATTTAGGTATATTTTGACCAATAATATCACATACAAGGAACAAATACCACCGCACCATGACCAGACCACAAATTACAACCACAGTGATCAAATAATATCACATACAAGGAACAAATACCACCGCACCATGTCAAGACCACATATTACCATTTGGTGACCAAATAGCACATACAAGGGACAAATACCACAACACCATTTCCAGACCACATATTACCACCACATAGTGACTGAATACTACAATACTGATCAGTAATAAAAAAGAAAACAAAAAACAAACAAACACAATACTATAACACTATAAGTGCCAGTATTCACAGGAGATCTGTACTTAGTATGCAGTGTCTGTGTAGAGGTAATACAGAGATCACTGGTGGTATTATACACAGGAGCTCTGTATATAATGTATATGGAATACGGTGATCACTGGTGACATAGTACACAGGAGCTCTGTATATAGTATACAGTGTATAGTGTCAGTGTATAGGTAACACTGACTCACCAGTGACGTCTCTAGGTGAAGTCCTTCATCTTTCATCCAGCAAAGACCGCCATCATTTTTTCTAGCCAGGACTCGTTTCTGCAGGAAATAACACAGTTATCTCGAGCTCCGCTTGCAGAACACATTACTTAATTTTTCACAACTTCTACATTACAACACGAAGAAAAAAAGGCGACAGTGTCACTCTGCACAGTAACAGGACCGCCCCCCCCCCATTTAAAACAGTATACTCAAAAAAATAAAATAAATACATCACTGCAGTAATAATATCCCTTAATTAGCCCCTATGGTAATAATATTCCCCACCCTGGCCCCGTGTGTCTCATTCCTGGCTCCAGCCATATGTTCTCCCATCCTGCACTCATGACTATCCATTCTACACCATATGATCTCCCCATCCTGCCCCATCTGTCTCCATCGTATCCATCCTGCCCCATGATCCAATCCTGCCCCGTGTCTCCAATCATGCCACGTGTCTACATTCTGCCCATGCCTCCAGTCCTGCCCCCAGTGTGTCCAGCAATCTGCCCCAGTGTGTCCAGCATATTACCCCCAGTGTGTCCAGCAATCTGCCCCAGTATGTCCAGCATATTGCTCCAGTGTGTCCAGCATTGCCCCCAGACAGTGTGTCCAGCAATCTGTCCCAGTGTCTCCAGTATTGCCCCCAGTGTGTCCAGCAATCTGCCACAGTATGTCCAGCATTGCCCCCAGACAGCGTCCAGCAATCTGCCCCAGTGTATCCAGCATATTACCCCCAGTGTGTCCAGCATATTTCCCCCAGTGTGTCCAGCATATTACCCCCAGTGTGTCCAGCATATTACCCCCAGTGTGTCCAGCATATTACCCCCAGTGTGTCCAGCAATCTGCCCCAGTGTGTCCAGCATATTACCCCCAGTGTGTCCAGCAATCTGCCCCAGTATGTCCAGCATATTGCCCCAGTGTGTCCAGCATTGCCCCCAGACAGTGTGTCCAGCAATCTGCCCCAGTGTCCAGCATTGCCAATTTGCCCCCAGACAGTGTGTCCAGCAATCTGCCCCAGTGTGTCCAGCAATTTGCCCCAGTGTGTCCAGCAATCTGTCCCAGTGTCTGACTCCAGCATATTGCCCCCAGTGTGTCCAGCAATGTGCCCCAGTGTCCAGCATTGCCCCCAGACAGTGTCCAGCAATCTGCCCCAGTGTGTCCAGCAATCTGCCCCAGTGTGTCCAGCATATTACCCCCAGTGTGTCCAGGATATTACCCCCAGTGTGTCCAGCATATTACCCCCAGTGTGTCCAGCATATTACCCCCAGTGTGTCCAGCATATTACCCCCAGTGTGTCCAGCAATCTGCCACAGTATGTCCAGCATTGCCCCAGACAGTGTCCAGCAATCTGCCCCAGTGTGTTCAGCATATTACCCCAGTGTGTTCAGCATATTACCAACAGTGTGTCCAGCATATTACCCCCAGTGTGTCCAGCATATTACCCCCAGTGTGTCCAGCATATTGCCCCCAGTGTGTCCAGCATATTGCCCCAGTGTGTCCAGCATTGCCCCCAGAAAGTGTGTCCAGCAATCTGCCCCAGTGTCTCCAGCAATCTGCCCCAGTGTCTCCAGCAATCTGCCCCAGTGTCTCCAGTATTGCCCCCAGTGTGTCCTCCAGCAATCTGCCCCAGTGTCTCCAGTATTGCCCCCAGTGTGTCCTCCAGCAATCTGCCCCAGTGTCTCCAGTATTGCCCCCAGTGTGTCCTCCAGCAATCTGCCCCAGTGTCTCCAGTATTGCCCCCAGTGTGTCCTCCAGCAATCTGCCCCAGTGTCTCCAGTATTGCCCCCAGTGTGTCCTCCAGCAATCTGCCCCAGTGTCTCCAGTATTGCCCCCAGTGTGTCCTCCAGCAATCTGCCCCAGTGTCTCCAGTATTGCCCCCAGTGTGTCCTCCAGCAATCTGCCCCAGTGTCTCCAGTATTGCCCCCAGTGTGTCCTCCAACATTGCCCCAGTGTGTCCTCCAGCATTGCCCCAGTGTGTCCTCGAGCATTGCCCCCCAGTGTGTCCACCGTAACCGTTAGCTTATCAAAAAAACAAAAGAAAAAAAAAACAGTCTCCTCACCTGTCCGCGCTCCAGGCGGCGAGCTCCTTCCAGCAGCGCACACTCGCCGGCGAATGACAATGATGTCAGACGCCGGCGACGTGTGCGCTGCGGCCGACATCAGCTGCCAGCCTCCAATTGGCTGGCGGCTGTTGTTGTTAACTATTGATGTGCGGGCGCGCGCCCGCACATCAATAGGAAACCGCCGCAGCGCCGGAAGGGGCCCGGTGAGCAGAGGAGAAGGGGCCCAATGCGGGCCCCCTCTCTCTGCCCACCGGATCCGGGGGCACATACATGCCGGCCCAGCGGTGGGCATTCAATCACAGACGATTAGTGGAGGGTCAATCTGTGCGGCAGCCCAGGGCCCCCCCAGACCACTGGGCCCTGGGCTACCGCCCATATTGACCCTCTGATAATCCGCCCCTGCATGTGAGGAATGCTTGTTTGTTAGGCAATTCCCACATGTATTTAGGCTGTTCAGCAGCTGTAAATCATGCAGCTGAGGCAACAAAAACTGAATATCCGAGCACTACAAAATAATCGGAGACCACTCGAGCATGCTCGGGGAGACCCGAGCAACAATGCTATTTGCTCATCACTAATCCACACCCAAAGCAGATAGTTTAGTTATGGGGACTAGTGATGAGCGAGTATGCTCATTACTCGAGTTTCTCCGAGCATTCTCTGGTGGCCTCTGAGTATTTTGGTGTGCTCGGAGACTTAGTTTATGTCAACGCAGCTGCATGACTTGCGGCTGCATGATTTGCGGCTGCTAGACAGCTTGAATACATGTGGGAATTCCCTAACAAACAGGCAACCCCCACATGAATTCAAGCTGTCTTGCAGCTGCAAATAATGCAGCTGCGTCGACATAAACTAAATCTCCGAGGACACCAAAATTCCACCAAGATACTCGGAGACCACCCGAGCATGCTCAGGGAAACTCAAGAAACGAGCACACTCGCTCATCACTGATGGGGACCTCTGTAGCTGCCTTTGTTCGTTATAGTGTATTTTAGGGAGACCATCATTATGGGATACCTGTGAGAGGCTGCAGTATTTAAGGACTCCTGATGCTGGTAATGTTACACTGTATTCTGTGAGTGCCATGTTGCTGGGATTTCTGTTGTAGATTTCAGCTTTCAGCAGAACTATCAGCACTCAGACATTGTAGGAGAGTGAACTGTTTTACTTGTGACATACCGCAACCGTTACCTACATCATCGCAACATAGAAGATATAAAGAAGAACTGTGACACACAAAACCAGCGAGATCATACAGTGCAGTCTAGAGAAGAACATACATATCAACAAACTGCAATAGTTATCTCAGCACCATCATTTATCTGTGTAAGATATTCCACAGCATAAGCCTGGAGCAGTTGTACACTCCCACCACTTTATACAATGCTACTCACTTGGGAGCGAGATGAGGTATCACAGGAACTGTTTCTATTTAAAAGTATGTCTCGTTTAATTCAATTCTCACAAACCGCATCACAGGAAAACTCAAATTCTGTGCTTTTTTGTGTCCTGTTTTCCTCCACCCTGGGGGCTGTATACCCAGGCCAGTGAGTAAATGCAGTGAGTGAAGGACCTTCGATGACGTCGCGGTCAGGTGACCGGTCACCTGACCGCTCACCTGACCGCGACGTCATCGAAGGTCCTTCACTCACTGCATTCTTAGGAACGGAGGGAGACGCTAGCAGCGCTGTGAGCCAGGGGCCGTCTGAGGGTGAGTATATCCATGTTTTTTTATTTTTATTCTTTATTTTTTACATGAATATGGATCCCAGGGCCTGAAGGAGAGTCTCCTGTCCTCCAGACCCTGGGAACCACACGCCGACATCCAGGATCGCTCCCTGCACACACCGTACCCGGCGTATAAGACGATCCCCGACTTTTGGGACAATTTTTAGGGGTCAAAAAGTCGTCTTATACGCCGGAAAATACGGTATATATATATATATATATATATATATATATATGTATATATATATATATATCACCAATAAATCATCTCAATGATATATACCAGAAAAAGCGATATCTAACATTCTCACCAAAGTTCACGCTTAGCAAACTGGTTAAAACAATATAAACTTTATTTATACCGATAACAGCATCAATAAAAACACATAAAATAATACATAAATAGGGGAGAGAAAAGATCAAGTACAGGAAAAGACCGGCAGGTATGGCTGAAGAGGTGGCTAAATTAACATCTAATACAGCCCAGGGTAGTATTAATTAGATCACAAACAAAGTGTATCACTAAACAAGCTCTAAACACATTGGGTAGTTGTATATATGGAGCGCCCCCAGACACAGGGCCACACGTTTCGGTACCGGGCCTCTCTGGTTCGGTTCTGAGGCTGTCACGGTGGCTAGACCCGGTCCGTGACCCTGCTAAGGGGTGTCCAATGAAAGTAGTGGAACAGTTTGTCAGGGGTTCGTGATGCCACCTGTGGTGTTCGGTCAGGGTGACCGACGCTGCTATGGGGTCCGCTGGGGTGATGGAATGGCAGCCGGATGGTATAACTTCCCACAGGTGAAGTATGTCCCCAGGGCTTCCCAGTGGTGTAGGTGGCGATGGTATGAGGTGCAGTCAATAATGAGGACACAAGGTTGCAGTCTCTTTACCTCTTTACTGAAGGCTTCAGGATCCTCAATCCAGAGTACGTTTAACAGGGCTCTCAGAGACCGGCCGGTCCGATGGGCACATCCAGAGTTTCCTTCACAGCTGGAAATCGTTGCCTACCAATAGCGCCTGTGTGTTGTAGTCCTATCCTGCTGAGCATTCGGAATAGTCCTCACAACTGCTGTTCTCGTTCGTTCGTTCTCTACAGCTCTCTCTCTCGCCTTTTGGTTCCAGATGTTACTAGTTTCTAACATCCCCCAGGTATGTTATGGCTAGGACGCCACCCGTATGACGGGAAGGCTTGGAGGTCTTCCGGGACCCTAGAGACGCCCCTCTCCCAATGTTGCCCCCTATATCTTCGTAGGTATAGTAAGGTAGACAGCCAACCTATGACTAGCTGTCCAGCGGAGTTTGAAGTAAGGCCTGAAGTCAGTTACTCCTACGGTGTTCCAGCCACTGACTACGCGCCTCAGTAAGATGTTGCCTCTCTCTCTCTCGGCACGACTCTTACTGGCTCTCCTTTGTGCTTTATCTCGTTTACACGGTTCCACAATATCCTTGCCTTCGTGTCTCTTTCTTAGAATACCGCTGCAGGGTGTGCAGGTGCGGTTCCGTTACGTTCTGTTCTGTTCGCTAGGCACCTGCCAGGTTCCCACGCCCGACAGGGGCCCCCCTGTGCCTTCTCCCTGCAACACCCCCTGCCACGGGATGTTGCCTGAATCCAACCCAGTCAGCTTCTGACTAACTTCCTCCCCAGCCCCTAGTTTTACCAGTGTGAGGAGTGGCCCAATAAATAAAGCCTTTTTCTCCCCCTAGTGGCCGGAGTGTGAAGTGTAATGTGTTCTGGTGATACCTAGTCAGGAGAACTCCTTAGTGCCATCAGACGTACCGCTACTCCCCTTAGCGGCAGAGTGCCATACTGCAACGACCAGGTCTCTGGGGCGCTGCATATATATCTCACTAATCAATCAATCCAAACTGCAGACGGTAGTGGTCAAGCATCATATAAATATAAAGTGCACTAGTGTAATAATAATAATGTGGAAAAAAACACTAATATATAAAGTCACAAGTAAACAGAGTGACGAAGCACACCCGCCCACAGTACTGGAACATATCGCTATGAAAACCAATGTGTAACCATGGGGTATATTTACCTAATAGAAGCCAGCAGCCAATGACCCACCACACCCGACGCGCGTTCGCTATGGAAAGCTTCGGCCAGGGACCCACCCAAGCTTTACATCTAGGTAAACGGTTAATTACCGGCGATCGCAACCTGGGGGTCGGTAAAAAAAAAAAAATCATGTTCTCTGGGGTCTCGGCTACCCCCGGCACCCGAGACCCCAGAGAAAATCTGACTCTGGGGGGAGCTATTCACTTTTTCCACAGTGCCGTTAATTAACGGCGCTGTGGTTTAAGTACCCTTAACTGCCGCCGTTTAAAGGCATATTGGCGGTCGCTAAGGGGTTAAGAACATAGTTGTTGATCAATAATAACAATAATCATCTAAAATACAACTTGCCTAATAATTCTGCACACAGTGTATATGTACAGCTGGTATAACCCGGGCATGTTGTGTATATAACTGTACATGTACAGCTGATATAACCCAGGCATATTGTGTATATAACTATACATGTACAGCTGTGGTATAATTCGGGCATGTTGTGTATATAACTATACATGCACAGCTGCTTTAACCTGGGCATGTTGTGTCTATAACTATATATGTAGGGCTGGTATAATCCGGGCATGTTGTGTAAATAACTATACATGTACAGCGGCTATAACCCTGGAATGTTGTGTATATAACTATACATGTACAGCTGCTATAACCTGGGCATGTTGTGTATATAACTATACTTGTACAGTTGCTATAACCTGGGCATGTTGTGTATATAACTATACTTGTAAAGCTGCTATAATCCGGGCATGTTGTGTATATTACTATAAATGTAGCTGGTATAACCTTGGAATGTTGTGTCTATAACTATACATGTACAGCTGTTATAACCCTGGCATTTTGTGTAGATAGCTATACATGTATAACTGATATAAACTGGGCATGTTGTGTATATAACTATACATGTACAGCTGGTATAACCCGGGCATGTTGTGTATATAACCATACATGTACAGCTGGAATAACCCAGACAGGTTGTGTATATAACTATACATGTACAGATGGTATAACCCAGGCATGTTGTGTATATAACTATACATGTACAACTGGTATAACCTAGGCATGTTGTGTTTATAACTATACATGTACAGCTGGTATAACCCGGGAAGGTTGTGTATATAACTATACATATACAGCTGGTATATCCCGGGCATGCTGTGTATATAACTATACAGGTCCTTCTCAAAAAATTAGCATATAGTGTTAAATTTCATTATTTACCATAATGTAATGATTACAATTAAACTTTCATATATTATAGATTCATTATCCACCAACTGAAATTTGTCAGGTCTTTTATTGTTTTAATACTGATGATTTTGGCATACAACTCCTGATAACCCCAAAAACCTGTCTCAATAAATTAGCATATTTCACCCATCCAATCAAATAAAAGTGTTTTTTAATAACAAACAAAAAAACCATCAAATAATAATGTTCAGTTATGCACTCAATACTTGGTCGGGAATCCTTTGAAGAAATGACTGCTTCAATGCGGCGTAGCATGGAGGCAATCAGCCTGTGACACTGCTGAGATGTTATGGAGGCCCAGGATGCTTCAATAGCGGCCTTAAGCTCATCCAGAGCGTTGGGTCTTGCGTCTCTCAACTTTCTCTTCACAATATCCCACAGATTCTCTATGGGGTTCAGGTCAGGAGAGTTGGCAGGCCAATTGAGCACAGTAATACCATGGTCAGTAAACCATTTACCAGTGGTTTTGGCACTGTGAGCAGGTGCCAGGTCGTGCTGAAAAATGAAATCTTCATCTCCATAAAGCATTTCAGCCGATGGAAGCATGAAGTGCTCCAAATACCCTGATAGCTAGCTGCATTGACCCTGCCCTTGATGAAACACAGTGGACCAACACCAGCAGCTGACATGGCACCCCACACCATCACTGACTGTGGGTACTTGACACTGGACTTCAGGCATTTTGGCATTTCCTTCTCCCCAGTCTTCCTCCAGACTCTGGCACCTTGATTTCCGAATGACATGCAAAATTTGCTTTCATCAGAAAAAAGTACTTGGGACCACTTAGCAACAGTCCAGTGCTGCTTCTCTGTAGCTCAAAAGTGGCTTTACCTGGGGAATGCGGCACCTGTAGCCCATTTCCTGCACACGCCTGTGCACGGTGGCTCTGGATGTTTCCACACCAGACTCAGTCCACTGCTTCCTCAGGTTCCCCAAGGTCTGGAATCGGTCCTTCTCCACAATCTTCCTCAGGGTCCGGTCTCCTCTTCTCGTTGTACAGCGTTTTCTGCCACATTGTTTCCTTCCAACAGACTTACCATTGAGGTGCCTTGATACAGCACTCTGGGAACAGCCTATTTGTTGAGAAATTTCTTTCTGGGTCTTACCCTCTTGCTTGAAGGTGTCAATGATGGCCTTCTTGACATCTGTCAGGTCGCTAGTCTTACCCATGATGGGGGTTTTGAGTAATGAACCAGGCAGGGAGTTTATAAAAGCCTCAGGTATCTTTTGCATGTGTTTAGAGTTAATTAGTTGATTCAGAAGATTAGGGTAATAGGTCGTTTAGAGAACCTTTTCTTGATATGCTAATTTATTGAGACAGGTTTTTTGGGATATCAGGAGTTGTATGCCAAAATCATCAGTATTAAAACAATAAAAGACCTGACAAATTTCAGTTGGTGGATAATGAATCTATAATATATGAAAGTTTAATTGTAATCATTACATTATGGTAAATAATGAAATTTAACACTATATGCTAATTTTTTGAGAAGGACCTGTACATGTGCCATTTCTGTACAGTGACAGGGTCCACTCGGTGGCACAGGTATGTGTAGTAAAATACGGTGGAGAATATATTGCGGTTTTTAGTCCATTTTGACATTTAGTAGACAAGTAAGATAATTTCGCTGCCAGCTCCTCACCAGCTCTGTGCCTCGTATTGTGCCAGTCCCCTGCCTGCTGTTTACTTACACCTCAATTATATGATACAAAGGAACTGGAAAACATGTTTGTCCAAGTGGCATCGGTAGTGGGGCTGTAGACGGGGGCTCGCGGGACTCTCTGCCCTTTTGGGTTCATTTAACAGGGGGGAAACTGTTTTCTAAGTCATGTTTATGGCTGGCGGAGTGTGTGCTGGAAACTGATGCACATGGCAGGACAATGAGGACCATTGATCCGCAGGATGATGTTCTGGCGCTGCAGCTCAGCATTCTCCAGCATTTGTAGGGAGGCGGAGGGTGCACGTTCGAAGCACAACATTCCAGTATGATTGCAGCAAGCTTATGTTGGCACCGTCCATTGCGAAAGGCAGAATTCGAGAGTACCACCGTTGATATACCTTCAAGAAAGCAATAAGCAAAATAAACACCCAAATCTCAGGCAGAAGACAAAATTATGATTATTTTGTTTTTCATTTTTTGCAGCACATTTCTTCTTATTTGATTTTTTACATTTTTTAAATGTTTTAACCGCTTAGTGACAGAGCCAATTTGGTACTGAATGACCAAGCCAATTTGTACAATTCTGACCACTGTCACTTTATGAGGTTATAACTCTGGAATGCTTTAACGGATCCCGCTGATTCTGAGAATGTTTTTACGTGACATATTGCAGTTCATGTTAGTGGTAAAATTTCTTCGATATGAAATATGGATAAAATGGGGGCACCACGGTCGGTGGGACTCAAACCCTGGGCCTAAAGAGTACCAACATAGGACTAAACAAGAGCAAAAAGTAGACCCAAAACAATGGGGAGTACACCACACACAAAATATAGAAATAACCAAAACAGCTTTATTGACACACATATGCAAAAGACAGAGTACATATTAAAAAATAGGGAAAGTTTATATAGGGCTGAGTGTTTTTTTCCCTATTTTTTAATGTTTTTAATATGTACTCTGTCTTTTGCATATGTGTGTCAATAAAGCTGTTTTGGTTATTTCTATATTTTGTGTGTGGTGTACTCCCCATTGTTTTGGGTCTACTTTTTGCTCTTGTTTAGTCCTATTTCTTCGATATGACTTGTGTTTATTTATGAAAAAAAGGAAATATGGTGAAAATTTTTACAATTTCGCAATTTTCAAACTTTTTAGTTTTGCCTTTAAATCAGAGAGTCAAGTCACACAAATTAGTTAATAAATAACATTTCCCACATGTCTACTTTATATCAGCACAGTTTGGGAAAGAATTTTTTAATTTTTATTAGGAAGTTATAAGGGTTAAAAGTTGACCAGCGATTTCTCATTTTCCAACAAAATTTACAAACCCATTTTTTTTAGGGACCACCTCGCATTTGAAGTGACTTTGGGGGGGTCAATATGACAGGAAATACCCAAAAGTGACACCATCCTAAAAACTACACCCCTCAAGGTGCGCAAAACCACATTCAAGTTTATTAACCCTTCAGGTGCTTCACGAGAACTAAAGCAATCTGGAAAAAAATTTAATTTGGACAATTTTTTTTTATTTTCACAAGGGTATCAAGAGAAAATGGACCACAAAAATTGTTGTGTAATTTCTCCTGAGTATGTCAATACCCCATATGTGGTGGAAAAGCCATTGTTTGGGCGCATGGCAGGGCTCAGAAGGAAGGGAGCACCGTTTGACTTTTTGAACGCAAAATTGTCTGGATTCAATGGTGGCGCCATGTCACGCTTGGAGACCCATTGATGTACCCAAACAGTGGAAACCCCCAATTCTAACTCCTAACCCTAATCCCAACCATAACTCTAACCACAACCCTAACCCCCACACACCCCTAACCACAGCCCTAACCCCCACACACCCCTAACCCTAATCCCAAGCCTAACCCCAACACACCCATAACACTAATTCCAACCCTAACCATATCCCTAACCACAAACCTAACCGCAACACACACCTAACCCTAATCCCAACTATAACCCTAACCACAACCTTAACCCCACACACCCCTAACCCTAATCCCAAGCCTAACCCCAACACACCCATAACCCTAATCCCAACCCCAGCCATATCCCTAACCACAAACCTAACCCCAACATACACCTAACCTTAGTCCCAACCCTAACCATGACCCTAACCACAAACCTAACGCCAACTCTAACCACAAACCTAACCCTAACACACCCCTAACCCTAATCCCAACCCTAACCTTTATCCCCAACCTGGATCCGTCAGTCATAATCACCTATACGGCATAACGGGGGTCGATTCAGCCACAGGGGTGACACCTGCATGGCTGAAAAACATCCGTAGCGTTGACGGAAAAATCATAACTCTAACACTAATGGAAAAATGGAAACAAACATATATTTTTTTATTTCATTAGTTTTACCTAACTAAGGGGGTGATAAATGGGGGTTTATGAATGCAAGCCCGCAAGGGCAGGGTCCTCGCCCCTCTGTATCAGTCCGTCATTGTTAGTTTGTTTACTGTATGTGATATTTGTAACTTGTATGTAACCCCTTCTCATGTACAGCACCATGGAATCAATGGTGCTATATAAATAAATAATAATAATAATTTTCTATTTTTTTTATTTTGATCACTGTGATAGGGTATATCACAGTGATCAAAATGAACCAATAGGAAAAATTTCCCATTGTTGCCGGGTACCAGTCGGCATAACTAGGCGGGCGGACTGCGCATGCGCCCGCCATTTTCTCATGAGGGGAAGCAGGGACATGAGAGGTACCAGGGGGATGATCGGGGACCCTATTTCTCTCTCCTCTGATGTGCGATCACATCAAAGGAGAGAGAAATTAAATGGGAAATCTGACTTTTTTTTTTGCAGTCACCATTATATTGTTAATAACAGCGATCACCACACCGGGGTTGGTAAAAACTGACCTGAATCATGTTCTCTGGGGTCCCAGCTACCCCCGGTAGCCCAGGCCCTGGAGAAATTCCGACTCTGGGGGCCCTACACATATAAACCTCAGCGCTGTTAAAAAGTGGCGCTGTTGTACCCTTAACTGCCACAGTTAAAAGGCGTATCGGTGGTCGTTAAGGGATTAATTTATTTATTTTATGCTTTATTGACATTTGTTTCTATTTTACTTATCTAATTTTATTTAGTTTATTTTTATATATTTTAATTATTTATTTATTTATTTATTTATTTTACATTGTTTTTATTTATGTATTTCCATGGTGAGTGCAGCTCTGGATAACAGTACAAACTTCAGCTCAGGATCAGTAATGTAATGTATGTACACAGTGACTGCACCAGCAGAACAGTGAGTGCAGCTCTGGAGTATAATACAGGATGTAACTCAGGATCAGTACAGGATCAGTAATTTAATGCATGTACACAGTGACTGCACCAGCAGAACAGTGAGTGCAGCTCTGGAGTATAATACAGGATGTAACTCAGGATCAGTACAGGATCAGTAATGTAATGTATGTACACAGTGACTGCACCAGCAGAACAGTGAGTGCAGCTCTGCAGTATAATACAGGATGTAACTCAGGATCAGTACAGGATCAGTACTGTAATGTATGTACACAGTGACTGCACCAGCAGAATAGTTAGTGCAGCTCTGGGGTATAATACAGGATGTAACTCAGGATCAGTACAGGATCAGTAATGTAATGTATGTACACAGTGACTGTGCCAGCAGAATAGTGAGTGCAGCTCTGGAGTATAAAACAGGATGTAACTGAGGATCAGTACAGGATCAGTAATTTATGTACACAGTGACTGCACCAGCAGAATAGTGAGTGCAGCTCTGTTCAGCTGTTACTCATTGTGGTAATTGTGGGTTGCCACTGATCCTGCTGTCTGCTCTTGAGCTCCAGAGAACCACCAGCTCTCTACCCGGGGACCTGCTCTCTCTCCTAACCAGGGAGGGATTGGGTTTCCTGGGATAAACAATGGAGCCAAGTCCCAGGCTTCTGTTTTCCAGACCAGGCCGGCGGGGTGCAGATAAAACCAGCAACCGGCCTGCACATCAGAAGACTCGGGGGTGAGATGCTCCACCAGGAGTCACAACAAAGTGGCTGCAGAGACCCAGAGAAGCCGCAAGGCTTCAAACATGGAGGAAAAGCCTGCAAGCGTGCATGATGGTGGTCCTTCCGGAGGAAAGCTGAGTGCTCATGGAGGTGAGGCTGACCTCACTGAGGAAGGTTGGGGGTTGCAGAGACCCCAGGAGTCTGTGTCCACCTATGGCTCCCGAGTCATGAGCCACTTCCGTGAGTATGAAGACATGAGCAAGACCATCAGGAGGCTCCAGGAAGAGCTGCGCTGCACAAGTGCCAAAGCTGCAGGTTCCTCCAAGCCAAGAAAGACCCAACTCCAGGCGGAGGTAAAGAGGCTTAAACATGAAACTTTATGAGCTGGAGGTCAGAAAAGCCTTCATAAGAGAGAAGAGTGGTCTTTTCAAGGAAAAACTAATGAATGAGGACAGATTTAGAGAAATGGCTGATAACAGAGAGCAAAAGCAGATGGGGCTGCAGCCTGAGAGCCAGGTGGATGATGATGAGGAGGAGGATTATCATCAGCAGAAAGCCCTACCTGGTGGCCTCCAAGGTCACCCGCAGGCCATGTGCAGCGAGCTCCCTGCAGGACAGGCAACATTGACATCTGGGTGCAGTTCTGCTGGCTCTGGGGAGGACAGTGACGACAGTGGCCAGAGAGGGGTGCTAATGCTGGAGGTAAAGCTCCTGGAGTCCCCAGTGTGCCTTCAGAACTTCCATTTTGGTGGTGATTTACTAGAGGAGGCACCAAGAAAAAGTTAAAGAGCTCCAAGCCAAAACTACAAGAAGTGGCAAGCTATGTACAGCAGATCCAGCAGAGGCTGGGCTGGGCAATGGGGCTCATACAGTGACCTGACCCTGCAGCCGACTCAGGTGGTACAGGGAGAAGGGCATATACGGTGCCATGCGAAAGTATTCGGCCCCCTGGAACTTTTCAACCTTTTTCCACATATCATGCTTCAAACATAAAGATACCAAATGTAAATTTTTGGTGAAGAATCAACAACAAGTGGAATACAATTGTGAAACTGAACGAAATTTATTGGTTATTTTAAATTTTTGTGGAAATTCAAAAACTGAAACGTGGGGTGTGCAATATTATTCGGCCCCTTTAACTTAATACTTTGTTGCGCCACCTTTTGCTGCAATTACAGCTGCAAGTCGCTTGGGGTGTGTCTCTATCAGTTTTGTACATCGAGAGACTGAAATTCTTGCCCATTCTTCCTTGGCAAACAGCTCGAGCTCAGTGAGGTTTGATGAGATCGTTTGTGAACAGCAGTTTTCAGCTCTTTCCACAGATTTTCGATTGTATTGAGGTCTGGACTTTGACTTGGCCATTCTGACACCTGGATATGTTTTGTTTGTGAATCCTTCCATTGTAGATTTTGCTTTATGTTTGGGATCATTGTCTTGTTGGAAGACAAATCTTCGTCCCATTTTCAGGTCTTTTGCAGACTCCAACAGGTTTTCTTCAAGAATGGTCCTGTATTTGGCTCCATCCATCTTCCCATCAATTTTAACCATCTTCCCTGTCCCTGCTGAAGAAAAGCAGGCTCAAACCATGATGCTGCCACCACCATGTTTGACAGTGGGGATGGTGTGTTCAGGGTGATGAGCTGTGTTACTTTACGCCAAACATATCGTTTGGCATTGTTGCCAAAAAGTTCGATTTTGGTTTCATCTGACCAGAACACCTACTTTGACATGTTTGGAGTGTCTCCCAGGTGGCATGTTGCAAACTTTAAATGAAACTTTTTATGGATATCTTTGAGAAATGGCTTTCTTCTTGCCACTCTTCCATAAAGGCCAGATTTGTGCAGTGTACGACTGATTGTTGTCCTATGTACAGACTGTCCCACCTCAGCTGTAGATCTCTGCAGTTCATCCACAGTGCTCATGTGCCTCTTGGCTGCATCTCTGATCAGTTTTCTCCTTGTTTGAGGTGAAAGTTTAAAGGGACGGCCGGGTCTTGGTAGATTTGCAGTGGTATGATACTCCTTCCATTTCAATATGATCGCTTGCACAGTGCTCCTTGGAATGTTTAAAGTTTTGGAAATCATTTTGTATCCAAATCCGGCTTTAAACTTCTCCATAACAGTATCACGGACCTGCCTGTTGTGTTCCTTGGTCTTCATGATGCTCTCTGTGCTTCAAACAGAACCCTGAGACTATCACAGAGCAGGTGCATTTATATGGAGACTTTATTACATACAGGTGGAATATATTTATCATCTTAAGGCTTTTAGGACAACATTGGATCATTCAGAGATCCACAATGAACTTCTGGAGTGAGTTTGCTGCACTGAAAGTAAAGGGGCTGAATAATATTGCATGCCCCGCTTTTCAGTTTTTGAATTTCCACAAAAATTTTAAATAACCAATAAATTTCATTCAACTTCACAATTGCATTCCACTTGTTGTTGATTCTTCACCAAAAATTTACAATTGGTATCTTTATGTTTGAAGCATGATATGTGGGAAAAGGTTAAAAAGTTCCAGGGGGCCGAATACTTTTGCATGGCACCGTATATACCCTTCTCCCTGTACCACCTGAGTCGGCTGCAGGGTCAGGTCACTGTATGAGCCCCATTGCCCAGCCTCTGCTGGTTCTGCTGTGGATCCGGTGCAAAGGCGTGGGGAGATTACAAAGCAATGCAGTGAGGTGGAGAGCTCTGTCCGTTTGTAGTAGAGTGGACGTAGCAGCAGGTGCCTCAGTCGAGAAGCTGGACAGTGAGAACGGCCATGCGGCAGGAATTCGGTCAGGCCACGATACTGTGGTGCGCTCCTCAATGTTGGGGGCAGCACCGGTAACCTTGGCTCCCCTGAATGCTGTTGCCGCTGATCAATTAGTTGAGCAGCAGAAGCAGTGTGAGGGGGTTACCGGGGCTGGGAGTTCAGCTCCTCTTACCAAAGTCCTATTCTGTGTTGGCGTCGCTGATCAACAAGATGGTGATATAAAGGATCAGAGGCACCTCACTGCGGCGAAAGATAAGCGGCGTCTGGTACCAACAGTGAAGCAACGTAAATTACCAACTGATAATGTGGAGGACACATGCAAGACCAGGGGTGAGGTCACCTCCAGTTCTGTGCAGGAGACTGAGCCCCTTGTGCCTGATGATATGGAGGCAAAATGTCACCCCCTGTTGACATTGGTCCACTCGGAATGAATGTGGTGGGGGGTGCGGATGAGGAAAAATCTTTCTCAAGTGGTGTGATTGCTGACTTGGTGGAGGGTGAGGGGTTTATGCAGATGGGTAATTGTAATACTGTTGGTGTTGATGTGGTCACTGACCCGGTTGCCCACCCAGTGGTGGCAGCACCCATCAGCAGTTATGCCGCTGTCACCTCTGGGGGAAATAGAGTGTCCTCCTCATCTCCGGGCTCTAGGGACAGCATGTTGCAGTGGCGTCTCCTGGAGGCTCTAAAGAAGGGGAAGATATCACTAATGGTAGAAGGTCGAGAGGTTGATCTATCCTTCTGGAAAGAGAGGCCTCGGGGCCTTCCGAGAGAAAAATGGGGGTTACTGTTATGATCTGGTGGCCTAGGAGCATCATGTGACGTACTCTGGAGACGGTGGTACCTGTACTGACCGCAGACCCTGAACTTAGCAGCGCAACTAGAAATAGCTGTGGGATGTACCTAACACTCCCTAGACACCTCGACACAGCCTAAGGACTAACTTCCCCTAAAGATGGAAACGGAAAAACTATCTTGCCTCAGAGAAAATCCCCAAAGGATAGACAGCCCCCCACAAATATTGACTGTGAGAGGAGAGGGAAATGACAAACGCAGACTGAAATCAGGATTAGCAAAGGAGGCCTTACTAGCTAAAAAGAAAGAATAGGACAGAGAACTATGCGGTCAGTATTAAAACATTAGAAAATATCCACCACAGAAAATACAAAACTCCACATCTGACTAAAGACATGGAGGGTATATCTGCATCTCCAGAGATACCGCTTGGCTGCAAAAAATCCTTACACAGACAAGCTGGACAAGACAAAACATGAAAATGCACTGAACTATAAGGCCCACAGCATGTGGACAGCAGAAACAAAGCCAGGACTTATCTTTGTTGAAAAGCACAGCAAACAGGAGAGACCAGTAAGGGATGTGAATCCTCCAAAAACAATGGACAACTGGCACTGACTAAAGGATCAAGCAGGACTAAATAGCTGAGTCCAAATTGCAAAAAGTGAAAACACCTGATAAATGCTGCGATCCAAAGACAGCAGCACTACCACTTATAACCACCGGAGGGAGCCCAAGAGCAGAATTCACAACAGTACCCCCCCTTGAGGAGGGGTCACCGAACCCTCACCAGAGCCCCCAGGCCGATTAGGACGAGCCAAATTAAAGGCACGAACCAAATCATCAGCATGAACATCGGAGGTAACAACCCAAGAATTATCCTCCTGGCCATAACCCTTCCATTTGACCAGATACTGAAGCTTCCGCCTCGAAAAACGAGAATCCAAAATCTTCTCAACCACATACTCCAACTCCCCATCAATCAACACCGGGGCCGGAGGATCAACAGAGGGAACAACGGGCACCACATACTTCCGCAACAAAGATCTATGGAAAACATTATGGATGGAAAAAGAGGCTGGAAGGGCCAAACGAAAAGACACTGGATTGATAATCTCAGAAATCCTATAAGGACCAATAAACCGAGGCTTGAACTTAGGGGAAGAAACCTTCATAGGAACATGACGGGAAGACAACCAGACCAAATCCCCAACCCGAAGCCGGGAACCAACACACCGACGACGGTTGGCAAAACGCTGAGCCTCGTCCTGAGACAACACCAAATTGTCCACCACATGAGCCCAAATCTGCTGCAGCCTGTCAACCACAGAATCCACACCAGGACAATCAGAAGGCTCAACCTGCCCTGAAGAAAAACGAGGATGAAAACCAAAATTACAAAATAAAGGCGAAACCAAGGTAGCAGAACTAGCCCGATTATTAAGGGCAAAGTCGGCCAATGACAAGAAAGCCACCCAATCATCCTGATCAGCAGACACAAAGCATCTCAAATAAGTTTCCAAAGTCTGATTAGTGCGCTCGGTTTGGCCATTTGTATGAGGATGAAATGCGGAAGAAAAAGACAAATCAACGCCCAGCCTAGCACAAAAAGCTCGCCAAAACCTAGAAACAAACTGGGAACCTCTATCGGACACAATATTCTCCGGAATGCCATGCAAGCGAACCACATGCTGAAAAAACAACGGAACCAAATCAGAAGAGGAAGGCAATTTAGGCAAAGGTACCAAATGAACCATCTTAGAAAACCGGTGACAAACCACCCAGATAACAGACATCCTCTGGGAAACCGGAAGCTCTGAAATAAAATCCATAGAAATATGCGTCCAAGGTCTCTCAGGGACCGGCAAAGGCAGAAGCAACCCACTAGCGCGGGAACAGCAAGACTTAGCCCGCACACAAATCCCACAGGACTGCACAAAAGAACGCACATCCCGCGACAAAGAAGGCCACCAAAAGGACCTACCAACCAAATCTCTGGTACCAAAAATCCCAGTATGGCCAGCCAACACAGAACAATGAACCTCAGAAATCACTTTACTAGTCCATCTATCAGGAACAAACAGTTTCCCCACTGGACAGCGGTCAGGTTTATTAGCCTGAAATTCCTGAAGAACCCGTCGTAAATCAGGGGAGATAGCAGAAAGAATCACCCCTTCCTTCAGAATGCCGACCGGCTCAAGAACCCCAGGGGAATCAGGAAAAAAACTCCTATAGAGGGCATCCGCCTTAACATTCTTAGAACCAGGAATGTATGAGACCACAAAATCAAAACGCGAGAAAAACAGGGACCATCGAGCCTGTCTAGGATTCAGCCGTTTGGCAGAATCGAGGTAAATCAGATTCTTATGATCGGTCAGGACCACAATACGGTGCTTGGCCCTCTCAAGCCAATGTCGCCACTCCTCAAATGCCCACTTCATAGCCAACAACTCCCGATTGCCGACATAATTGCGTTCCGCAGGCGAAAACTTCAGAGAAAAGAAGGCACACGGTTTCATCAAGGAACCATCAGAATTCCTCTGAGACAAAATGGCCCCTGCCCCAATCTCAGACGCGTCAACCTCAACCTGAAAAGGAAGAGAAACATCCGGCTGACGTAACACAGGGGCAGAAGAAAATCGGCGTTTAAGCTCCTGAAAGGCAGAAACAGTCGCGGAGGACCAATTCGTCACATCAGCGCCTTTCTTCGTCAAATCGGTCAGAGGTTTAACCACACTGGAGAAGTTGGCAATGAAACGACGATAAAAATTAGCAAAGCCCAAGAATTTCTGAAGGCTCTTCACAGATGTGGGCTGAATGCAATCATGAATGGCCTGAACCTTAACCGGATCCATTTCTATAGATGAGGGAGAAAAAATGAAGCCCAAAAAAGAAACCTTCTGCACTCCAAAGAGGCACTTCGACCTCTTCACAAATAAAGCATTATTACGGAGGATCTGAAATACCATCCTGACCTGTTTCACATGAGACTCCCAATCATCGGAAAAAATCAAAATATCATCCAAATATACAACCATGAATTTATCAAGATAACTCCGAAAGATATCATGCATGAAGGATTGGAACACAGATGGGGCATTAGAGAGTCCGAATGGCATCACAAGGTATTCAAAATGGCCTTCGGGCGTATTAAATGCAGTTTTCCATTCGTCACCCTGCTTAATACGAATAAGATTATATGCCCCTTGAAGGTTAATCTTAGTAAACCAGCTAGCCCCCTTAATCCTAGCAAACAAATCAGTAAGCAAAGGCAAAGGGTATTGAAATTTGACCGTGATCTTATTCAAGAGGCGATAATCAATACAGGGTCTCAAGGAGCCATCCTTCTTGGCAACAAAAAAAACACCTGCTCCCAATGGTGAAGAAGATGGCCGAATATGCCCCTTCTCCAAAGACTCCTTAATATAGCTCCGCATGGCGGCATGTTCTGGCACAGACAGGTTGAAAAGTCAGCCCTTAGGGAACTTACAACCTGGAATCAAGTCAATAGCACAATCACAGTCCCTATGCGGTGGAAGGGAACTGGATTTGGGCTCATCGAATACATCCTGGAAATCTGACAAAAACTCAGGAATTTCAGAAGAGGGGGAAGAGAAAATTGACATCAAAGGAACGTGACCATGAACCCCCTGACAACCCCAACTAGTCACAGACATAGATCTCCAATCTAACACCGGATTATGTACCTGTAACAATGGAAAACCCAGCACAATATCATCATGCAAATTATGCAACACCAGAAAACGACAATCTTCCTGATGGGCTGGCGCCATGCGCATGGTCAGCTGTGTCCAAAACTGAGGTTTATTTATAGCCAACGGTGTAGCATCAATGCCCCTTAAAGGATTAGGGTTCTGCAAAGGCCGCAAGGGGAAACCACAACGTCTGGCAAATTCTAAGTCCATTAAGTTCAGAGCGGCGCCTGAATCCACAAATGCCATGACAGAAAATGACGATAAGGAGCAGATCAAGGTCACAGATAACAGAAATTTAGGTTGTACAGTACTGATGGTAACAGAACTAGCGATTCTCTTTGTACGCTTAGGGCAATCAGAAATAACATGAGCAGAATCGCCGCAATAAAAACACAACCTATTCTGACGCCTGAATCTTTGACGTTCAGCTCTAGACAAAATCCTATCACACTGCATAGGCTCAGGGCTCCACTCAGAGGACAACGCCACAGTGTGCACAACTCTGCGCTCGCGCAAGCGCCGATCAATCTGAATGGCCAGAGACATAGAATCACTCAGACCAGCAGGCGTGGGGAACCCCACCATAACATCTTTAACGGATTCAGAAAGACCCTTTCTGAAAATTGCCGCCAAGGCATCCTCATTCCATTTAGTCAGTACAGACCATTTTCTAAATTTCTGGCAATACGATTGTGCTGCTTCTTGACCCTGACACAGGACCAACAAGATCTTCTCAGCTTGATCCACAGAATTAGGCTCATCATACAATAACCCCAATGCTTGAAAGAAAGAATCAACATTAAGCAAAGCAGGATTGCCAGTTTCCAGGGAAAATGTCCAATCCTGTGGGCCACCACACAGCAGGGATATGATGATTTTAACCTGCTGAATGGGATCACCAGAGGACCGGGGTCTCAATGCAAAAAAACAGTTTACAGTTATTTTTGAAACTCAAAAATTTGGATCTGTCACCAAAGAATAAATCAGGAGTGGGAATCTTAGGTTCTAAGGCAGGAGTCTGAACAATATAATCTGAAATACCCTGTACCCTAGCAGCAAGCTGATCCACACGAGAAACTAACTCCTGAACATTCATGTTATTACTAGGCTCCGCAGCCACCCAGAGATTAAGAGGGAGGAAA
The DNA here is from genome assembly GCF_032444005.1 of Ranitomeya imitator. Lineage (NCBI taxonomy): Eukaryota > Metazoa > Chordata > Amphibia > Anura > Dendrobatidae > Ranitomeya > Ranitomeya imitator. The sequence goes on along the minus strand of NC_091282.1, from coordinate 641,080,101 downwards.
AGACAAAACAGGCTAAGGAAGAAAAAATGGCTCAAAACCTTTCCTCCCTTCTTCTGAGATGCAATTAACTCATTGTTGGCCAGTTGTACTATTATGATCTGGTGGCCTAGGAGCAGCATGTGACGTACTCTGGAGAAGGTGGTACCTGTACTGACCGCAGACCCTGAACTTAGCAGCGCAACTAGAAAGAGCCGTGGAATGTACCTAACACTCCGTAGACACCTCGACACAGCCTAAGGACTAACTTCCCCTAAAGATAGAAACGGAAAAACTATCTTGCCTCAGAGAAAAGGATAGACAGCCCCCCACAAATATTGACTGTGAGAGGAGAGGGAAATGACAAACGCAGACTGAAATCAGGATTAGCAAAGGAGGCCTTACTAGCTAAAAAGAAAGAATAGGACAGAGAACTATGCGGTCAGTATTAAAACACTAGAAAATATCCACCACAGAAAATACAAAACTCCACATCTGACTAAAGACATGGAGGGTATATCTGCATCTCCAGAGATACCGCTTGGCTGCAAAAAATCCTTACACAGACAAGCTGGACAAGACAAAACATGAAAATGCACTGAACTATAAGGCCCACAGCATGTGGACAGCAAAAAAAAAAGCCAGGACTTATCTTTGTTGAAAAGCACAGCAAACAGGAGAGACCAGTAAGGGATGTGAATCCTCCAAAAACAATGGACAACTGGCACTGACTAAAGGATCGAGCAGGACTAAATAGCTGAGTCCAAATTGCAAAAAGTGAACACACCTGATAAATGCTGCGATCCAAAGACAGCAGCACTACCACTCATAACCACCGGAGGGAGCCTGTTATGAAAGGCAATTCAGTACTACAATGGACATAGCGGTCAGAGCACATACAGTGATCTGACAATAACCCAAAATCATAGAACGAGCTCTGAGATGTGGGAACTCTGCAGACCGCAATCCCTAATCCTCTCCAAACAACAATAAAGGCAGCCGTGGATTGCGCCTAACTCTGCCTATGCAACTCGGCACAGCCTGAGAAACTAACTAGCCTGAAGATAGAAAATAAGCCTACCTTGCCTCAGAGAAATACCCCAAAGGAAAAGGCAGCCCCCCACATATAATGACTGTGAGTTAAGATGAAAAGACAAACGTAGAGATGAAATAGATTCAGCAAAGTGAGGCCCGACTTTCTTAACAGATCGAGGATAGAAAAGGTAACTTTGCGGTCTACACAAAACCCTAAAGCACACCACGCAAAGGGGGCAAAAAGACCCTCCATACCGAACTAACGGCACGGAGGTACACCCTTTGCGTCCCAGAGCTTCCAGCAACAAATTAGACAAGCTGGACAGAAAAAATAGCAAACAAATAGCAAAGAAGAACTTAGCTATGCAGAGCAGCAGGCCACAGGAATGATCCAGGGAAAAGCAAGTCCAACACTGGAACATTGACAGGAAGCCAGGATCAAAGCATTAGGTGGAGTTAAGTAGAGAAGCACCTAACGACCTCACCAGATCACCTGAGGGAGGAAACTCAGAAGCCGCAGTACCACTTCCCTCCACCAACAGAAGCTCACAGAGAGAATCAGCCGAAGTACCACTTGTGACCACAGGAGGGAGCTCTGCCACAGAATTCACAACAGTACCCCCCCTTGAGGAGGGGTCACCGAACCCTCACCAGAGCCCCCAGGCCGACCAGGATGAGCCACATGAAAGGCACGAACAAGATCGGGAGCATGGACATCAGAGGCAAAAACCCAGGAATTATCTTCCTGAGCATAACCCTTCCATTTAACCAGATACTGGAGTTTCCGTCTAGAAACACGAGAATCCAAAATCTTCTCCACAATATACTCCAATTCCCCCTCCACCAAAACCGGGGCAGGAGGATCAACAGATGGAACCATAGGTGCCACGTATCTCCGCAACAATGACCTATGGAATACGTTATGTGTGGAATAAGAATCTGGAAGGGTCAGACGAAAAGACACAGGATTAAGAACCTCAGAAATCCCATACGGACCAATGAAACGAGGTTTAAACTTAGGAGAGGAAACCTTCATGGGAATATGACGAGAAGACAACCAAACCAGATCCCCAACACGAAGTCGGGGACCCATACGGCGTCTGCGATTAGCGAAACGTTGAGCCTTCTCCTGGGACAAGGTCAAATTGTCCACCACATGAGTCCAAATCTGCTGCAACCTGTCCACCACAGTATCCACACCAGGACAGTCTGAAGACTCAACCTGTCCTGAAGAGAAACGAGGATGGAACCCAGAATTGCAGAAAAATGGCGAAACCAAGGTAGCCGAGCTGGCCCGATTATTAAGGGCGAACTCAGCCAAAGGCAAAAAGGACACCAAGTCATCCTGATCGGCAGAAACAAAGCATCTCAGATATGTTTCCAAGGTCTGATTGGTTCGTTCGGTCTGGCCATTAGTCTGAGGATGTAAAGCCGAGGAAAAAGACAAGTCAATGCCCATCCTACCACAAAAGGCTTGCCAAAACCTTGAAACAAACTGGGAACCTCTGTCAGAAACGATATTCTCTGGAATGCTATGTAAACGAACCACATGCTGGAAGAACAATGGCACCAAATCAGAGGAGGAAGGCAATTTAGACAAGGGTACCAGATGGACCATCTTAGAAAAGCGATCACAGACCACCCAAATGACTGACATCTTTTGAGAAACGGGAAGATCAGAAATAAAATCCATAGAGATATGTGTCCAAGGCCTCTTCGGGACCGGCAAGGGCAAAAGCAACCCACTGGCACGAGAACAGCAGGGCTTAGCCCGAGCACAAATCCCACAGGACTGCACAAAAACACGCACATCCCGCGACAGAGACGGCCACCAAAAGGATCTAGCCACCAACTCTCTGGTACCAAAGATTCCAGGATGACCAGCCAACACCGAACAATGAACCTCAGAGATAACTTTATTGGTCCACCTATCAGGGACAAACAGTCTCTCAGCTGGACAACGATCAGGTTTATTAGCCTGAAATTTTTGCAGCACCCGCCGCAAATCAGGGGAGATGGCAGACACAATTACTCCTTCCTTGAGGATACCCGCCGGCTCAGACAAACCCGGAGAGTCGGGCACAAAACTCCTAGACAGAGCATCCGCCTTCACATTTTTAGAGCCCGGAAGGTACGAAATCACAAAGTCAAAACGGGCAAAAAACAGCGACCAACGAGCCTGTCTAGGATTCAACCGCTTAGCAGACTCAAGATAAGTCAAGTTCTTATGATCAGTCAATACCACCACGCGATGCTTAGCTCCTTCAAGCCAATGACGCCACTCCTCGAATGCCCACTTCATGGCCAGCAACTCTCGGTTGCCCACATCATAATTTCGCTCAGCAGGCGAAAACTTCCTGGAAAAAAAAGCGCATGGTTTCATCACTGAGCAATCAGAACCTCTCTGCGACAAAACAGCCCCTGCTCCAATCTCAGAAGCATCAACCTCGACCTGGAACGGAAGAGAAACATCTGGTTGACACAACACAGGGGCAGAAGAAAAACGACGCTTCAACTCTTGAAAAGCTTCCACAGCAGCAGAAGACCAATTAACCAAATCAGCACCCTTCTTGGTCAAATCGGTCAATGGTTTGGCAATACTAGAAAAATTGCAGATGAAGCGACGATAAAAATTAGCAAAGCCCAGGAACTTTTGCAGACTTTTCAGAGATGTCGGCTGAGTCCAATCATGGATGGCTTGGACCTTAACAGGATCCATCTCGATAGTAGAAGGGGAAAAGATGAACCCCAAAAATGAAACCTTCTGCACACCAAAGAGACACTTTGATCCCTTCACAAACAAAGAATTAGCACACAGGACCTGAAAAACTGTTCTGACCTGCTTCTCATGAGACTCCCAATCATCCGAGAAGACCAAAATATCATCCAAGCATACAATCAGGAATTTATCCAGGTACTCTCGGAAGATGTCATGCATAAAGGACTGAAACACTGATGGAGCATTGGAAAGCCCGAATGGCATAACCAGGTACTCAAAATGGCCCTCGGGCGTATTAAATGCTGTTTTCCATTCATCGCCCCGTTTAATACGCACAAGATTATATGCACCACGAAGATCTATCTTGGTGAACCAACTAGCCCCCTTAATCCGAGCAAACAAATCAGACAGCAGCGGCAAGGGGTACTGAAATTTGACCGTAATTTTATTTAGAAGGCGGTAATCAATACAAGGTCTCAGCGAACCATCCTTCTTGGCTACAAAAAAGAACCCTGCTCCTAATGGTGACGATGACGGGCGAATATGCCCCTTCTCCAGGGATTCCTTCACATAACTGCGCATAGCGGCGTGCTCAGGCACGGATAAATTAAACAGTCGACCTTTTGGGAATTTACTACCAGGAATCAAATTGATAGCACAATCACAATCCCTATGCGGAGGTAGGGCATCGGACTTGGGCTCATCAAATACATCCCGGTAATCAGACAAGAACTCTGGAACCTCAGAAGGGGTGGATGACGAAATTGACAGAAATGGAACATCACCATGTACCCCCTGACAACCCCAGCTGGACACCGACATGGATTTCCAATCTAATACTGGATTATGGGCTTGTAGCCATGGCAACCCCAACACGACCACATCATGCAGATTATGCAACACCAGAAAGCGAATAACCTCCTGATGTGCAGGAGCCATACACATGGTCAGCTGGGTCCAGTATTGAGGCTTATTCTTGGCCAAAGGCGTAGCATCAATTCCTCTCAATGGAATAGGACACTGCAAGGGCTCCAAGAAAAACCCACAACGCTTAGCATATTCCAAGTCCATCAAATTCAGAGCAGCGCCTGAATCCACAAATGCCATGACAGAATACGATGACAAAGAGCAGATCAAGGTAACGGACAGAAGAAATTTTGACTGTACCGTACCAATGGTGGCAGACCTAGCGAACCGCTTAGTGCGCTTAGGACAATCAGAGATAGCATGAGTGGAATCACCACAGTAGAAACACAGCCCATTCAGACGTCTGTGTTCTTGCCGTTTAACTCTGGTCAAAGTCCTATCGCACTGCTTAGGCTCAGGTTTAAGCTCAGGTAATACCGCCAAATGGTGCACAGATTTATGCTCACGCAAGCGTCGACCGATCTGAATGGCCAAAGACATAGACTCATTCAAACCAGCAAGCATAAGAAATCCCACCATAACATCCTTAAGGGCTTCAGAGAGACCCTTTCTGAACATAGCTGCCAGCGCAGATTCATTCCATTGATTGAGCACGGACCACTTTCTAAATTTCTGACAATATACCTCTATCTCATCCTGACCCTGACAAAGAGCCAGCAAATTTTTCTCTGCCTGATCCACTGAATTAGGTTCATCGTACAGCAATCCGAGCGCCAGGAAAAACGCATCGATATTACTCAATGCAGGATCTCCTGGCGCAAGAGAAAATGCCCAGTCCTGAGGGTCGCCGCGCAAAAAAGAAATAACAATCAAAACCTGTTGAACTGGATCACCAGAGGAGCGAGGTTTCAAGGCCAGAAATAATTTACAATTATTTTTGAAACTCAGAAACTTAGTTCTATCTCCAAAAAACAAATCAGGAATAGGAATTCTTGGTTCCAACATAGCTTTCTGATCAATAGTGTCTTGAATCTTTTGTACTCTTGCCGAGAGCTGATCCACAAATGAAGACAGACTTCTAATGTCCATCGCTACACCTGTGTACTGAACCACCCAAATGTCTAGGGGAAAAAAAAAGGCAAAACACAGTGCAAAGAAAAAAAAATGGTCTCAGAACTTCTTTTTTCCCTCTATTGAGAATCATTAGTACTTTTGGCTTCCTGTACTGTTATGAAAGGCAATTCAGTACTACAATGGACATAGCAGTCAGAGCACATACAGTGATCTGACAATAACCCAAAATCATAGAACGAGCTCTGAGACGTGGGAACTCTGCAGACCGCAATCCCTAATTCTCTCCAAACAACACTAGAGGCAGCCGTGGATTCCGCCTAACTCTGCCTATGCAACTCGGCACAGCCTGAGAAACTAACTAGCCTGAAGATAGAAAATAAGCCTACCTTGCCTCAGAGAAATACCCCAAAGGAAAAGGCAGCCCCCCACATATAATGACTGTGAGTTAAGATGAAAAGACAAATGTAGAGATGAAATAGATTCAGCAAAGTGAGGCCCGACTTTCTTAACAGATCGAGGATAGAAAAGGTAACTTTGCGGTCTACACAAAACCCTAAAGCACACCACGCAAAGGGGGCAAAAAGACCCTCCGTACTGAACTAACGGCACGGAGGTACACCCTTTGCGTCCCAGAGCTTCCAGCAACAAATTAGACAAGCTGGACAGAAAAAATAGCAAACAAATAGCAAAGAAGAACTTAGCTATGCAGAGCAGCAGGCCACAGGAATGATCCAGGGAAAAGCAAGTCCAACACTGGAACATTGACAGGAAGCCAGGATCAAAGCATTAGGTGGAGTTAAGTAGAGAAGCACCTAACGACCTCACCAGATCACCTGAGGGAGGAAACTCAGAAGCCGCAGTACCACTTCCCCCCACCAACAGAAGCTCACAGAGAGAATCAGCCGAAGTACCACTTGTGACCACAGGAGGGAGCTCTGCCACAGAATTCACAGCAGGAGCCCAAGAGCAGAATTCCCAACAGGTTACAGTGTGGTCCCTCCCAACAGCTGGGCCAGGTAGTGTGCATAGGAATGTGATTCATCTTTGGTGGAGGGGCAGTGATGCGTGTCCTCCAAGGTCTAAGGTTGTGGAGTTCCTGCTGAAGATGGGCTTCAAGGTGACTGACATCTACGCCTTGATACATCCCTATTCCATGCCTGAGTTTGATGTCAGTTTTGTTCGGCCAGAGTGGCTTGAGCTCTTCTGGTCAAATTATGAGTTGGCAAAAAATGAGCCCGGCTGGTGAGACTTTGCCATTCAGGCGGTGTCTCGCCAAAACCAAGTCAAGAAAGAGACCTTGATGACTTGTAACGAGTCGCTTTCTCGTTATGACCTCATGACGTGACTTGGTCGATATGGCGAGGTGGTGGAGATGCCAAAGAGAAACTGATGAGTTTGGTATCTGGACAGGGGCCTGGACGTTTATGGAAAACTTTAGCATTCAGGTGGTACGGTTTCCCACATTCCATCATCTGCCTTCCTGGGTAGGGATCGTATCCTGGTCTTCTGCCAGGGGCAACCTGTAATGCAAGTCACTTCTCATGGCTAAACCATGAGTCAAAGTGGTCAGGGAGTCCAAGGTCAGAAGCCAGGAGGGTACGTTATAAACAGAAGGAAGAGACAAAAGCGTAGTCAGGTAACATTCCAAGGTCAGAGTACCGGGAATATAACGGATCAGAACTGAAGGGGTTAAACAGGCAGATGGTCAGAGCAAAGTCAAAAAGTCAGGTAACAGATCAAGCATATAGAACTCAAGGTACAGGGAGCACAAAGCACAAACCTCACAAGATGAATGTACGTCTGGCAGTGGTCTGGGAGAAGCTGCTCAGTAGGCATGGCCATTACCCGGGATAGTGAATGGAGTGCCCCCAGACACAGGGCCACGCGTTCTCGGTACCGGGCCTCTCTGGTTCGGTTCTGAGGCTGTCACGGTGGCTAGACCCGGTCCGCGACCCTGCTAAGGGGCGTCCAATAAAGGTGGTGCAGTCTGTCAGGGGTTCGTGACGCCACCTGTGGTGTTCGGTCAGGGTGACCGACGCTGCTGTGGGGTCCGCTGGGGTGATGGAATGGCAGCTGGATGGTATACCTTCCCACAGGTGAAGTATGTCCCTAGGGGTTCCCAGTAAGGTGGATGGTGATGGTGTGAGGTGCAGTCAATAACGAGGACACAAGGTTGCAGTCTCTTTACCTCTTTACTGAAGATTTCAGGATCCTCAATCCAGAGCACGCTTAACAGGGCTATCTGAGACCGGCCGGTCCGATGGGCACATCCAGAGTTTCCTTCGCAGATGGAAATCGTTGCCTACCACTAGCGCCTGTGTGTTGTAGTCCTACCCTGCTGAGCATTCGGAATAGTCCTCACAACTGCTGTTCTCGTTCGTTCGTTCTCTACAGCTCTCTCTCTCTTTTGGTTCCAGATGTTTCTAGTTTCAACGTCCCCCAGATATGTTATGGCTAGGATGCCACCCGTATGACGGGAAGGCCTGGAGGTCTTCCGGGACCCTAGAGACGCCCCTCTCCCACTGTTGCCCCCTATGTCTTCGTAGGTGTAGTAAGGTAGACAGCCAACCTATAATTAACTGTCCTGCGGAGTTCGAAGTAAGGCCTAGAGTCAGTTACTCCCGCGGTGTTCCGGCCACCGGCTACGCGCCTCAGTAGGATGTTGCCTCAGTCTCACGGCACAACTCCTACTGGTACTCCTTTGTGCTTGATCTCGTTTACACTGTTCCACATTATCCTTCCCTTCGTGTCTCTCTCTTGGATACCGCCGCGGGGTGTGCAGGCACGGTTCCGTTACGTTCTGCTCTGTTCGCTAGGTACCTGCCAGGTTCCCACGCCTGACAGGGACCCCCCTGTGTCTTCTCCCTGCAACACCCCCTGCCACGGGATGTTGCCTGAATCCAACCCAGTCAGCTTCTGACTAACTTCCTCCCCGACCCCTAAATTACCAGTGTGAGGAGTGGCCCAATAAATAAAGCCTTTTTCTCCCCCTAGTGGCCGGAGTGTGAAGTGTAATGTGTTCTGGTGATACCTGGTCAGGAGAACTCCTTAGTGCCATCAGACGTACCATCACTCCCCTTAGTGGCAGAGTGTCATACTGCAACGACCAGATCTCTGGGGCGCTGCATGAACACCTGAGATAGCCGACACCTACCAGTCACAGATTGGTTTGTCGAGCTGTCAATAAACACACCGACAGCTCAGCACGCCCCAGAATCAGACTGGACGGTCATGCCGTCAATCAAAGTACTGACAGCTTCAGCACGCCCCTTTACCAGATTGGACGGCTGAGCTGTCAGTAACTGCATCCCCCACACCCTGAGGGGTGGAACTGTGACACAACCAAAGCTCTGTCACAGGTGCGACGACCCCACACACTTTAGTTCAAACTGCACTGTGCAGAAATGTGCATTGTGTGGGGATATCGGCCATCTTGCCTCATCTTGTCTAGGAGCCACCTGTGTGGTGAGTTAGGTCACCCATTCAGCCGTTCTCCTCGCTTCTTCGCTAATGCAGTCGTGACCCCGTGGGAGAAAGCCGTGAACCTGATTCTGCTGGGGAAGGGACAAGCAGGGGTGAGGGAGCTGAGGAGCCAATTAGGAAAAGCAATAAAAAGATGCCTGCCCAGCTGAGGCATCTAGACAAGCGCAGACAGTATAGGGAGCTGGGCGAGCCCCGGGCTACTGGCCCCGAAAAATAATGATTTGGATGAGGAGGCCAGGAGGATCCACAGGGAGGAAAGGGCCACTGCCTCCGAATCCTCCCATTATGAAAGCATGGATGAGGATAATAGGCAGTGGCTAGAGGACAAGTGTAACCTCAGCACCTAAAAGAAGAGAAAGAAGGGAGATAAAACATCTCCCGCTTTGACCAAGGTACCTAAGGAAGGAAAAACTGACTCCCTTCTGGTTTGTCTTTCTAAGCAGTTCCAAGCCCTTGAGAACATCTCTTCCACTGAGGAGCAAGCTGAGGGTGAGGTTCTGGCTCCGGTGGGGCTTACAGGGGATGCCAAGTCTCTTTCTTCTGGGAATGTAAGGTCCTTGGAGGGAGGGAGTGTCCAAGAGTCCGGAGATGAGGACGATAAAAAAGAAAAAAACAGATGGGAATGGACACCTCTATGTCATTAAAGAGGGGGAAGGATTTCTCCTCGGAAGCAGAGGATAAGGGGAGTGGGAAGAAGAAAGCCATCTAACTCAATCACCAATGATGGCGGTACCCACTCCGTTGACGCTGGCGTCCATTAATGTCACCAGCATAAAGTCAAATACAGCTAGATTTGCGGCCTTTGATTTTCTCAACTGACACTTTCTTTTTGCAAGAGACCAGGCTGCCAAACATGGCAGATGTATTTAAAGCTAAGAGGGAGTGGAGATTTGGGCCCTCTTGCGGCCTAGCCGTATAGCGGAGTGGGGGTCCATTTTACCGCATTGGTGGAATGCCGACGAATTATTGAGCTAGAAATGGGGAGGTGCCTGATCTTAGATGTTCTCATGAGCTCTGGCTCATTAACATCTATGGTCCCCAATCTTAGTGGGACCTGCAGTGTCTCTTTATGAGGATCAATCCCTACCTTTTTACAAGTTGGCAGGTTGTCTTTGGATGGGACTTCAATACTGTTACGAGGCTCCGACATAGAGGAGGTTCCAAAGACAAACTGACTTATGATAGCGTCGCCCTTAATAGTATAGCTAGGGAGGCTCGCCTGGTGGATGTCCACGTTCGGCACACACCAGGCCACGAGGGGTTCACCTATCATAGAGGTAACTGTAGGTCCAGGATAGATAGGTTTTATTTAAAGGAGGAAGCTGTCTCTTCAGCAGTGTCTGTTGTTGAGGTGTTCTCTAAAAACTGTTTAATTTGATTTTCTCTGAATGTTACAGAGACCCTCCGGATGGAAAGAGGCTTTTGGAGGCTCAATGCATCTCTCTTGGAAGAAGCAGAGATAAGACAATCCTTTGAGGAGATCTCCAGAGTGAAATCTTTGTTTATGAGGTGTCAGTACAATAGACACGCATCTTTGGTTTTCGAGAGGGATTATGGGAAGTACCGCTTGCCCGACTCTTAAGGTACCTTCACACATAACGATATCGTTAACGATATCGTTGATTTTTGTGACGTAGCAACGATATCGTTAACGAAATCGTTATGTGTGACAGCGACCAACGATCAGGCCCCTGCTGGGAGATCGTTGGTCGCTCGGGAAAGTCCAGGACTTTATTTCGTGGCTGGATATCCCGCAGACATCGCTGAATCAGCGTGTGTGACGCCGATTCAGCGATGTCTTCACTGGTAACCAGGGTAAACGTCGGGTTACTAAGCGCAGGGCCGCGCTTAGTAACCCGATGTTTACCCTGGTTACCAATGTAAAAGTAAAAAAAAAACACTACATACTTACATTCCTGTCACGTTCCTCAGCGTCAGCTTCTCTGCGTCCCCCAGTGTCAGCGCCGGCCCCCCGTAAAGCAAAGCACAGCGGTGACGTCACCGCTCTGCTTTCTGGCAAGCGCGCTTACACAGAGCAGGGAAGCTGACGCCGGGGGACGTGACAGGAATGTAAGTATGTAGTGTTTTTTTTTTTACTTTTACAATGGTAACCAGGGTAATCATCGGGTTACTAAGCGCGGCCCTGCGCTTAGTAACCCAATGTTTACCCTGGTTACCCGGGGACTTCGGGATCGTTGGTCGCTGGAGAGCTGTCTGTGTGACAGCTCTCCAGCGACCAAACAGCGACGCTGCAGCGATCGGCATCGTTGTCTAGATCGCTGCAGCGTCGCTTAATGTGACGGTACCTTTACAAAAACTGCAAGATGTGAGTGAATAGTAAAGTTGTTACAGGACTGGTTTCTTCGGGCACTCTGCCAAAATTAATGATTAGGTCTGCCCTGATCATCTTGTCAAAGGGTGAGGACCCATCTTGCATTGAGACTTGGCGTCCCATAGCGCTTCTCAATGCAGACAGGAAGGTTCTGACAAAGGTGCTGTTTAATCGGCTGGTGAAATTTGCACCCCGACTCCTTTCGGAGGACCAGCATTGCTCTGTTCCAAGCCGCAGCACATTTAATGCTGTGCACTGTGTCCGAGAGGCAGTGGAGCAGGGTAGGACTGGTCACTGGAAGGGGTGCATGCTGTCACCGAACCAGGCAAAAGCGTTAGATCGGGTTAATCACGAGTACCTCTGGTCTGTCCTTCTGATATATGGCCTGCCGGGGGGGTTGTTGATTGGCTTAAGACCTTGTACAGTGGGGCAGAGAGCTTCTCGCTTGTGAACGGTTGGATTCGCAACTCTTTTGAGATTGGGTCTGGTGTTCACCAGGGATGTCCCTTGAGCCCGCTGCTGTACGTGTTTGCGATTGACCCACTTTTTAGGAGGGTGGAGTGTGGACCGTTGGCCAGGATCGGGATGGACTGGGCAGCACCGGAAGCCACTCTGTGGGTGGTGGTGTATGCCGATGATTTCACTGTTTTTGTTTCCTCTCACTAAGAGGCAGGGTGGCTGATGTCAGAGGTAGATCGCTACTCAGAGGTGTCCGGGTCCAAGATCAATCGGGATAAGTGTGAGAGTCTCTGGCTGGGAGGAGGAGATCCTGGTTTTGATCTCCCGGACACCATTCCAAGACCCAAAGTCTCTGCAAAAGTCCTTGGCATCAAATTTGGCCAGGGAGATTACCCCAAACAAAATTGGGACAGCAAGTTAGAGATTGCCACTCAGAAAGTGAACCAATGGAAGGGTTGGTCTTTGACCCTAAGGGAAAGGTTACACCTGATCAAAACTTACCTGCTCCCTTTACTGATTTATCTGGGCAGTGTGTGCATCTTGCCGGAGTCTCTCTGGACGGGGGTCTACAGTTTGTTCTTCCAACTGTTATGGGGAATAGACTGAACCTGGTCAAGAGGGAGGTTACTTACCAGACGAGCAGACTAGGAGCTTTGGGTATGGTCAACCCTGTGGTATTCCTTGTGTATACCTTCATTAAGCTCAATATTGTAAACCTCTGGAAAGAGAGCGCTCCTCCGTGGGTATTCTCCTGTAGGGGATGGTTTCAGCCTTTCATCCAGGAATGGGACACAGGAGGGCAAGTGAAGGATCTTCGTACACCGCATGGACATCTTCCGGCTTACGCTACCTTGGTTCTGAAGATAATTTGTCGGTGGGGTCTGGGAATGTGGGAGATCAGGACTCTGCCAAGGAAACTCCTTGACAATAGGGTTCTGTTGACCCATTTCCAGAGGCCTCTGGCGCTCAGGGATTGCCCAAGTCAGGATCTTGGGGTGGTTTTGCATCTTTTGAATTCTATCAGGATCCCCTCGAAGTTTTGGGACTTGGCTTGGCGCTGCTTCCATTTGAAACTGTTTGTGAGGGACAATCTGAAGTGTAGGAGCTCTGAGGACAGGAACTGTCCTCGGGAGCATTGTGGTACCTAGCTGGAAAGCATGGACCACTTCCTGATTCATTGTCCCTTCAACACAGAGGTGTACAACAGGGTGGGCGCCTTCATTGGCTGGTCTCAGATTGCCGATCTCTCCTATGCGGAATGGGCCTATGGAGCATTCGGCGACCTTGGTGGTAGGGACCTCTGCACCTTATTTGTAGTTAGCACAGTGCTTAGGTATCACACATGGAACGCACTGTGCTTAGTATTGACGCAACGAAAAATCCTCCCAGTGGAAGATGTGTTTAGGATCATACTTGGTGACATGGTGAAGGCGCGCTCTCTGGAATATGGGAGACTGGGCGCACATAGGGCCGCTCTCCTCTGGAGGGGCTTTTCTTTTAGTGTGCCCTAGTCTGGTCATCTCCTTTCCTTGTGGTGAGCTGCTGCTGACACTATAGATTTTTGTTTTGTTTGATCATTATATAGTGATGTAGGGCTGCAGGCGCCGAACTTGGGCTTCGTGATTTGTGGTTATTGTAGTGTGTGCTGCTGTATATATTGTATATTGGGATATAGATTTGGATGTAGGTGTTAGGTTAGGTGGTGGGAAAAGTGGGGAGGTGGGATAATCTTGTGGGACTATGGGACATTGGGTTGTTTGGGGGAAAAACTGGCACTGCCTGATCTGGCCTATGGACGTTTGACATGGACTGAGGCATGAGACGCAGGACCAGCTCTCAGGTCAGTGCGGGGGGTTGGGAATGGAGGATAGCTTAGCATTGTATATATTTGTTTAATTTGAGGTTATTTGATTTAAAACTAAAAAAAAGGAAAAAAAAAAAATTAAAAAAGAAAAAACGTTTATGTACAGTATATAGTTTTTGTTTGCCATTGTTTATTTGTTTGTTTGCTATTATTATTTTGTTTGGTGACTGGACTAGAAGGTCAAAGTAGTTATTATTAGTTATTATTCTGTGTATATGATATGTGTGAGAGGAGAGAATGAGCAGCTGGAACAGTGTTCAGTATACTGGTTTTATTCTGGCTAATATTTTTGTTATGTTTCTGTTATTATTATTGTTATGTTTTTCATTTTTATAATAAAAGAACTGCAGGATGTAACTCAGGATCAATACAATTTGTATACAAATTCTTCAATTTCTCTGTTGATTTTGTAGACTGTTCTAATTAAGCATATTCTGTATTTTCTATGGTTACTATGATCACTTACATATACACACGTGGTCAAAATTTGTTGGTACCCCTCATTTAATGGCAGAAAAACCCACAATGGTCACAGAAATAACTTGAATCTGACAAAAGTAATAATAAATAAAAGATCTATGAAAATGGACAAATGAAAGTCAGACATTGCTTTACAACCATGCTTCCACAGAATTTAAAAAAATAAAATAAAACAAAGCCTGGACAGAAATGATGGTACCCCTGAAAATAATATGACAAAAGGGTCATGTTAAATCTAGGTGTGTCCACTAACTAGCATCACATGTGTCTACAATCCTGGATTCAGTGAGTGGGCCTGTATATAGGGCTACAGATACTCACTGTGCTGTTTGGTGACATGGTGTGTATCACACTCAACATGGACCAGAGGAAGCGAAGGAAAGAGATGTCTCAGGAGATTAGAAAGAAAATTATAGACAAACATGTTAAAGGTAAAAGTTATATGACGATCTCCAAGCAGCTTGATGTTCCTGTGACTACAGTTGTGTAACATCCCTGCCGGCATCACTGCATGTGGAGCGCCCCCATGGGGCCATGTGGTACTCGGTACCGGGTCCTTCGGTTCACAGGGGATGTCACAGTGGCTGACCCGGTCCGTGGCCCTGGGACGTCCGTGTAAAAGGGAAAGGTCTTTAAGGGGATAAAGTTTGTGTTCGTGACGCCACCTGTGGTATTCAGTCAGGATGACCGACGCTGCTTTTAAGGGGTCCGCCGGGGTGATGTTATGGCAGCTAGATGGTATACCTTCCCACAGGTGAAGTGGATGTAGGAGGATTACCCCCTCGGTGTCCCGACTACGGGGCATCTGCGCCTCAGAAGGAGGCAGCCTGTGCAGGGCTGATCCCCTGCTGATATCCACTCCTTTGCTATGACTTCCTTGCACGCTCGCTGCAATACAGTTCTGCCTTCAATGTCTCTTTCTAGGAGCTGCAGCTCTGAGGGCATGTACAGCTCTGTGTCCTTCTCCATCGATCTCTGACAGGATCCCACCCCTGCCAGGGACCAACTAACTGAGCGGAGCTCAGCCAACAACTAACTAACTTTCCCTACAGGTTACCAGTTTTACCTAAGTGTGGGGAGTGACCTAATAAATAGTAGCAGATAGGGGCCTGGAGTGTGAAATGTGTTGCATGTTTGTGATACCTGGATGCAGTTGTCCTTCTTTGCCTCTAAACATAACACCACTCTCCCCTAGAGGAGAATGTCATTACTGCAACGACCAGGACCCTGGGGCGCTGCACTCCCCCCATTAAATCCAGTACTCCCGGACTGGGAAAAGAAACCAACAATACATTAGCAAAAAGACATACACATTTTTGAAATGCTGTGCTTCCCTTTATGGTAGGTGAGGACTCTTGAACTTTACATAACAAAAGCATATGTACATGGTAGGCCTACTTTCAAGAACAATTTAGCAAAACAGTACATTAACTATGAAATACAATTACCCTCACAGGTATACTATCTATTAAGTGCAAATCAGGCATTTTTCTTTATTCAAGTGCAAATCAACATTTGATTACTTTTACTCTTCTTCAAGTGCAGGACAGTCTATCAATCCCCACGGGCTCACTGCATTTTCCTTCAATTTATTCACAGTGCTCTATAATATCAGCTACATACTATCAGCTATGTAAAACACAATTCTATCTATATCCAAGTCTAAACTGGCAAAGTGTATTAATTAAACATTGCCTTTAAGGATTCAAACAATTCAATGAGGTAGTGCAAAATATCAATACTCAAATCAATAATACTGTAACAACAGGACCGATGCGAGGGACCCGTTATTAACCCCCAACGTTGGACTTGGGCGGGCTACAAGGCGTGTATCCCGACCTGGAATTCTGCCACACCAATGGGTTTTTCTTCAGGTCTCTGAAAAACAAAGCAGTTCTCATAACAAGATTAGCAACAGTCTATCTAGAAGCAGTCTCTGTAAAAGCTTCTGTAACGGAGTCTACTGTGCTGTAGTTCCTCTTTCAGCACCCCCTGTGTTTCAGGAGGTCCACTCTGCTTTTGCTGGATTCTGAATAAAGGACGCTGGCTGGAATTCCTTGATTACGTGAGAGCATATAAAAGCTGACTGCTACTCCACGTATTTCCAATCTAAAAGAACACACTTTATTCACAGCACACAGAATATATAACACAGATAACCAGGGCAGGCCAATAGAAAAAGCAGGTCAGACACACATTACAATAGCCGCAGGGGGGCCGGAGCCTGCTGATATTTACTGTGGGAATTACAAAGGTGGGGGAGGTCAGAAGGAGAATATCTTGTCCCCTCTGACCAGGGGCGCAGCCTGTGGACTGATGCATTTCACATGAAACCTATTATACATAATATATACTGCATAACATATTCTTGGTGCTGGGGGTTCTGTAACAGCTTCCTTTTGTAAAACCAAAAGGGGCTGCACTAGACCTCCCATCCCACAGATACAGTATATCCATGGGTAAGCTGATCTCCTAATTTATTTATTAGGTTACATTTTCCTTGGTGCTGAGTGTCAGTTCTTCTGCTTGACAGCATTTAGTGAGACTCTTATCTGGTACTCCGCCTCCTTTGGGTTTGGAACACTTGTGCTATTAATATCACTTTTAGGTACCAGTTCAGTTTACATTTATGCTAGCTGCAGTGGTATATCTGATACGCACCTGATATACGCTAATATTATCCAGGTAGAGTAGCACTTCCTTGGTTCTGCTCACACATTTGGGATGTGGTTTGGTCTTCACACCTGAGCCTGTTTATCTGTTTGACCTATTGTATATGTATACTGCCTTGTGAACTGTTCTTATGTCTGATTATTTAAATAAAATGTTTTTGGTTTTAAAATACTCTTCTGGACTATAACTCCGTTGTTCTGTATAGGATATATTACATGGGAGTGTCCTTATACACTTTATGCTGGTTTTCTTAGATTGGTGGTGCCAGCTTAAATGGATATTTGAGATGTATCAGGGGTTGCTGTTCACTTTTGTAAAACCAGTAGGAAGCACCTTTAAGAAGGTGCAAACTATATACAAGCAAGTCCAGCCCTACCCACGCCGGCAAGTGGGCAGAACCAAGGTGCAGCTTGTGGGTGCCAACTATGCGCAATGGAAAGTTTGTGGACCATTCACTGTCTATGATCCAAATGTCCTTGAAGCAAAACGAAACTCCGTAAACAGAGGATCCCTTTAAACGAGGAACCCCTTTAAGAAATAACCCTGGTAGGGTTTAGTGAACTTTAGCAGCAACAGGATGAAGAATTAACTATTTACAGTCATTTCCAGATTTGTGTGGTTTTCTTATAGTAGTTTGCAAGGCATCAGTTCGTAATGAACACTTCCTGGCCTGGGAAGGTTTATATCCGTGTCCTCATCTGATGCTATATCAACGTCATTGGTTCGCCTCTCATGTATGGTCAAGTCATTAGCCGCCTGAATACGGATGTCAGCTATAACATTTGCCACAGCGGCAGTTTCAGTGGTGGTGATTATGCACATGGTTTTAGTAGTGTTGTTTGAGGAGTTGCTGTTTCAGAGACTGGAGGGAAAGCGCTGGTGGTCTTAGTTTTGGCACCAGGTGGCGCTACTGCATTTGCACATGGTTTAACATTCCTGGCGTACCAGCCTTTATCGCTCCAGTGGCGGGTGTAGGTCACATGATCCCCTCGGCACAAATCTCGGTCAGGATGTCCTTCCCGGAGATGGGATTCCGCGTCACGGCTGGTGACATAGACTTCTGTCTGCAGTCCCATTCCTGAATGAAGCCCCAACCCCTTTTCGGGTGAAAGGCTACTACTATCCCCCGCTTCGCTGGACTCCTGTTACATTGTTTGGTTTTATGGGTCTGCACTTTACGTTGGGCTTCCTGTTCCTTTCTGTCTCTCCAGTGTAAGAGCAGGCATTGTCTCTACTCCTCCCAGGTGAGGACTCCAATATAGGACCCGTTCAACCCAGCTCTCAGAGCGTCCCATCGGAAGATCACCCCCTCAGGATTGAGGAAGAGGGGGCGTAAAGAGGGGGTACTGTAACATCCCTGCCGGCATCACTGCATGGCTTCCCATCTCCCCTCTTACTCACCACTCCGGGCCATGCTGTGAGTTCTGTCATCTGCGGGCGCCATGCTCTGGGCCTCATGTCCTTGATTATTGCATACTTCCTGGCTGAAGGCATAGGGTGGCGGCCCCGAAACTTCCTGTTTCTTATAGAGATTGTGTGCACCTTCCTAAGGTGTTCCCAACCAATTGCCAAGAGGCCTCAGCTACTTAAGGCTTCCCCTCTCCTAGGGGGATGCCTGAGCAACCTATTTTCTCAGTTAGTGTCTTGCTGCTGAGTTGCCAGGTCCTGTCTTGCTGTATCTCTTGTTTATGCCACTCAGCGGGCTTTGTACCCTGGCCCATACCTCTGTCCTCTGTCTCTCGTTTCTGCCTCCCAGGGGGCTTCACCCACTGGTCTGAATCCTTGTTATGGTGCTAGAACCTTACAACATATTGTAATTCGATTTCTTATATTTTATTCTTTTTCTTCTCCACGTTTTCCGCAATTAATGCGGCCTGAACCACTCGCCGCAGAGACCCCGTTCAGGTGGCGTTTCGAAGCCCTCGGTGGGGACAGGTGTGTTATGTATTTTTGGAGTCGATCCGATTTGTAGTTTTTTTTAAAAATCGCATTTAAAAAAAAAAATTCCCATAGGAATTAATGGCGACCTTTCCATGACCCCCAACTTGACCTTCCAAAGATGGCAGCTATGCAAATGTACGGTGTCCATTTTAGGACATGATCATTTATCAAAGTCAAACATCAGAATAAAGTGACCATGACACGCGACACTCCGACACCCCGACACCCGACACTCCGACACCTGACACTCCGACACCCGACACCCGACACCCCGACACCTGACACCCCGACACCCCGACACCCGACACTGTAAGTGCCCCCCCCGGTCCTGTGAGTGAAAAGTAAGTGCCTCCCCGGTCCTGTGTGTGAAAAGTAAGTGCCCCCCGGTCCTGTGTGTGAAAAGTAAGTGCCCCCAGGTCCTGTGTGTGAAAAGTAAGTGCCCCCCGGTCCTGTGTGTGAAAAGTAAGTGCACCCCCGGTCTTGTGTGTGAAAAGCAAGTGCACCCCCGGTCCTGTGTGTGAAAAGTGCCCCTCCGGTCCTGTGTGTGAAAAGTAAGTGCACCACCAGTCCTGTGTGTGAAAAGTAAGTGCACCCCCGCACCCCCGCACCCCCTGTCCTGTGTGTGAAAAGTAAGTGCACCCCCGGTCCTGTGTGTGAAAAGTAAGTGCACCCCCGGTCCTGTGTGTGAAAAGTAAGTGCACCCCCGGTCCTGTGTGTGAAAAGTAAGTGCACTCCCGGTCCTGTGTGTGAAAAGTAAGTGCACCACCGGTCCTGTGTGTGAAAAGTAAGCGACCTGACCCTTTCTGAACTAAGTCATATAGCTGTGTCCGTTTGTATCCCTCTCTGTAGCCTTTCCTATCCCACTGTGTGTTTCCTTGTTTTCACTCCTTCTGCTCTTTGCTCCACAACTTGCGGCTCTGCTCTTTGCTCCACAACCTGCGGCTCTGCTCTTTGATCCGCAACCTGCGGCTCTGCTCTGCTGTGCACCTTGCAGCTCTGCCCTGCTGTGCACCTTGCAGCTCTGCCCTGCTGCGCACTTTGCGGCTCTGCTCTGCTGCTCTCCTTGCAGTTATGCTCTGCTCACCGCAAGTTGCGGTTCCGCTTTGCTCGCTGCATTCTCCAGCACTGATCTACTTCCATCTCGCTTCCTGTGACTCTGCCCTGCTCTCCGCATCCTGCAGCTTTGCTCTGCTCCTGCTCAGCGCCCTGTGTTTCCTTGTCCTTTTAGTCTGAACTGGTTCCTTGCAGTTCCTGTTCCTCCAGTCTGTACTGGTTCCTACCTGCTACCTTATCCTACTCTTTCCTGCCTGTGTTCCCGTGTCTCCTGAAACAGTTCCTGTCCCTCCAGCCGTGCCCACCTGCCTGCCTAGAGTGCCAGCCGTGCCTGCCTGCCAGAATGCCAGCCAAGCCCGCCTGCCTGCCTAGAGTGCCTGCCATGTCCGCCTGCCTGTCACAGTGCCAGCCGTGCCCGCCAGTGTGACAGTCGTGCCCGTCCGTACTTGCTCGCACCTGTCACTAGTGTTTCTTCCCTCAGTGGGATCAGCTGCCACAGCCAGACACTGCCCTGGAGTGGTACCTGGCCGCTACCTGCCACACAAGCCTGACCTCACCATCAGAGGCTCCAGTAAACACCAAGGTAGCTGCTTAGTTATGCCAGGGTAGCCTGGATTGTGGCTCAGTGGGGCCACAATCCCACGCTCACGCCACCCAATCAGGGCACGAGCGTAACAAGTTGCACATTTTATTCAGAAGTTTAAGATCCATGGGACTGTAGCCAACCTCCCTGGCTGCAGGAGGAAAATTGATGACAAATCAAAGAGACAAGGTATTGAGGTATTTTATTATACCTCAAGATTGTAGACACCTGTGATGCTAGTTAGTGGACACACCTAGATTTAACATGTCCCTTTTGTCACATTATTTTCAGGGGTACCATCATTTCTGTCCAGGCCTATTTCATGAGTGGAATGGGCATCGGCCCATGCAGGAGCTGACTGGGGATTGACCGAGTCAGAAGCTGACTGGGCTTTACCCAGGCAGCACCTGTCAGGCAGAAAGGGGGAAGGAGGAACATCAAACAGCTGCAGACAGAGAGGTCCCTGACAGGGGTGGGATCCTGTCGGAGACCTAGCCAGAAGGTTATGGAGCTGCGCCTGCTCCACGTGCGGCAGCATCCTAAGAAAGGACACGAAGGGAATTGCGTTGCTGAGAGCGAGAAACGAAGTCATAGCAAAAGGAGAGGAAACCAGAAGGAGTTCTGCCCTGTAAAAGGCTGCCTCCTTCTGAGGTGCGGAAGCCGGTAGCCAGAACACCAAGGGAGCAATCGTCTCCAAGCCTTGCTTCAGGACTGCTAGTTCCATATTAGTTGCCCGACCCATACCCAGGAGGCACGGTGGCAACTTGTGGGGGCTGGGGCGTCGTAGGGTCCCTGTAAAAAGCCTCAGGCCATCAGTCACACGGATTTGTCCTATCCTTACCATCAGGGGGACAGAGAGAAAGAGACATAACATCTAGAACACCAACATCAGTTGTGAGGGCCTTACCGAGAAGCTCAGCATGGAGGTACTACAACACTCAGGCGCTAGAGGAAGGCTACTGATTTCCAACTGGATAAGGAGACTCTGGATTTGCCTTCAGACCGGCCGGACTATGCCTGCCCTGTGATCTGGTCCCCTGGACTGTGGATGCTGAAGCCTTCAGTAAAGGTAAAGAGACTGCAACCTTGTGTCCTCGTTATTCACTGCGCTTTGCATCATCCACCATCCACCATCTACACTTCGGGAAGCCCTGGGGATATACTTCACCTGTGGGAAGGTATACCATCTAGCTGCCATAACATCACCCCAGCGGACCCCTAAGCAGCGTCGGTCACCCTGACCGAATACAACAGGTGGCGTCACGAACATTAACCTATAAACATTCGTCCTTTTATTGGACGCCCCTCAAAGGGCCACGGACCGGGTCAGGCCACAGTGACATCCCCGACGAGAATCGGAGGTCCCGATACCGAGTAGCCCATTGCCCTGACGTGGGGGCGCTCCACTTTCATTTGTTCATATTCATAGATCTTCTATTTATTATTACTTTTGACAGATTCCAGTTATTTCTGTGACCATTGTGGGATTTTATGTCATTAAACGAGAGGTACCAACAATTTTGACCGTGTGTATATGCATTTCAAATTAGTAGGTGAGATGTTACGTTCCTTAACTCCATCAGAAGTGCTTTGTCATAGGACACATGGGGGCTGGGGAGAAGAATTTAAACATGTGATGGAAAAGATAGCACAGATTTTTATGGGTGGTGGTGCCAGAGACTGAAAATAATCCTGTCCGGTTGCTCGGCTCTTGCATCAGATGATGCTACACACTAATATCTACCAGCTGCGCCTTGTGACTAATTATGAGGGGCTGCTCATTCCTTGGGATCACCAACTATTTGAGGACGGATGAAGATATCTGTCCTTATATCTGTCCTCAATGTTGCTAATCCTAAAAATATAATGGTCCACTTGTGTTGGTGTCCGACATGCGGTACGTGTGTCTCCCTGATAACTAAAGGTACCGTCACACTTAGCGACGCTGCAGCGATACCGACAACGATCCGGATCGCTGCAGCGTCGCTGTTTGGTCGCTGGAGAGCTGTCACACAGACAGCTCTCCAGCGACCAACGATCCCGAGGTCCCCGGTAACCAGGGTAAACATCGGGTAACTAAGCGCAGGGCCGCGCTTAGTAACCCGATGTTTACCCTGGTTACCAGCGTAAAAAAACAAACAGTACATACTTACATTCAGCTGTCTGTCCCTTGCCGTCTGGTTCCTGCACTGACTGCTGGCCGTAAAGTGAAAGTGAAAGCACAGCACAGCGGTGAGTCACACAGCGGTGACTCACCGCTGTGGCTGTGCTCTGCTTTCACTTTACGGCCAGCAGTCAGTGCAGGAACCAGACAGCAAGGGACAGACAGCTGAATGTAAGTATGTACTGTTTGTTTTTTTACGCTGGTAACCAGGGTAAACATCGGGTTACTAAGCGCGGCCCTGCGCTTAGTTACCCGATGTTTACCCTGGTTACCAGTGAAGACATCGCTGAATCGGTGTCACACACGCCGATTCAGCGATGTCTACGGGGAGTCCAGCGACAAAATAAAGTTCTGGACTTTCTTCCCCGACCAGCGATCTCCCAGCAGGGGCCTGATCGCTGCTGCGTGTCACACTGGACGATATCGCTAGCGAGGACGCTGCAACGTCACGGATCGCTAGCGATATCGTCTAGTGTGACAGTACCTTAAGAATGGGATGAATGTGGACAGAGATTGGCACTGGCGCGTTTTGAGTTCCAAGGAAGCTTATTACTCTCTGTGTAGCTGCGACTTGTTTGTAAATACAAAATAGAACGGCACAATTAGGAGGCGATTCCATATCTTCCTACCTTTGGAGCATTAGCGCTCCCCTTTGTCAGAACTGACACCATAGATGGAGTATCCAGGAGTCAGACATTAAAGGGAATTTATCATCATCAAATGGCATATTGTTCAAAACAAGATTCTCTGTTAAAAATAGTTTTTAAAAATGCCCTATTTTATTTATATCACAATCTGCATAAAATAACAGAAGTCTTTCAATTTTCATCAAGGCCACAAGGACTATATTAGACTCATACTTCCTGTTGTTTACAGAAGGCTTTTCAACAGTCTCATTATCACCATAGACAGGAATCCAATTACTGATAGTACCTCTCTATATAGGGCTCATAACAAGTGAATCATAATTCAAAATAGATGACATCACAGCTCACCTGTTCCTCCTCCTCCTGTGCAACGATTGATAACACCTCTAAATACAGTAGATAACACAGGAGCCACCATTCACAATAGGTGATGTCACAGCTCACCTCCTCCTCCTGTACAATCTCCGATAACTCCTCTCTATACAGTAGATGACACAGGATCCACCATTCACAATTGATGATTTCACAGCTCACCTCCTCCTACTGTACAATAACTGATAACACATTGTGACAAAGTCACTGGTAGAGTGCTGGAGGGGAGATACAGTACAGACCAAAAGTTTGGACACACCTTCTCATTTAAAGATTTTTCTGTATTTTCATGACTATGAAAATTGTAAATTCACACTGAAGGCATCAAAACTATCAATTAACACATGTGGGGGGGGCGTGGCTATGTAGTCCAGGAGAGAGGACGCACCTCGGGAGAGCTCCGGTCATCCTGAACTCAATCCTGCCATAAATCCCCTGATTTACCTGCTGCACCGGCTGGAAAGGTGCTCTCAGGACTCCAGGAGACCGGCGACCCCCAAAAACGGCAACTTGGGAGCCCAGAGACGCCGGGAAGTGAAGTGGCCTGGACGGGCGGTAAAATCCCGGGGCTGCGGCGGCCATCTTGGGCGCGTGTTCCGACATACAGGACACAGCGCCGGCAATCACTGGAGCCGGATACACCTCCCCTGGAGGAGGCAGACACCGGCGCTGAAGCTGGAGCGCTGTGGAGTGACAGGATACGGGCGCTGGGTCTGAGACAGCGGCGGGAGCGCTGTGGAACGCTGAGACATAGGTACTGTGTCTGGGGCAGCGGCGGTGCCTGGGAGGACGGCAGCCATTACTGCAGCGCGCTCTCCAGCAGTGAAGAGAGCGGCACTATACAGGATGATAGCGGTATAACCCAGGAGGTGAATAAATTATTGCAATAATAAAGGGGTAGTGCGGTGTGAGCCCTGGAAGATTGGGCCCTGCATCCCCCTTATCTGACAAGCTCCTGTTTGTGCCATAAGCTTTGGAGGGATTAACCCCACCCCTCCTGCTGTGCTGCCTGTGGAGGCTGTAGGCTGCTTTGGGGCATAGTGCCTGAGTGAACCCTGAGTTGCCGCTTTTATGAATATCTGACAATCCCCTTATCTGACTGGTGGTCTCCTTGGGATCTACTCCAGGATTTAATTTTGCCGGATCAGCTATTGGGGAATAGACCAGCTATAATTATATGTGTGATCCTTCTGAAGGGTCCTTCTGCTAATCATCATGCAGCACTCCAAGGGAACAGGGGCTGCTGAGAAACTAAAGAAATATGCTAGAGAGGATGCCCATAATAATACACGCTCTCTCAGATATAATTCCACGCAGAACCAACGCAAAAATCGTCCTTCTGACAGTAATGAGGAGGGAGAACAGGGAGAATTGACCCTTAAACAAGCGTCTGAACAACTGATGCAGGCTATATCCCTCACCAGATCTTCTCTTACTGAGAAAATAGAAGACGTAAATACTGAAGTGGGTCGTTTGCGGGATAATATGCAAGCTATGAGGGGACGCATCTCGGAGGTTGAAACAAGAGTGTCTCAGATAGAGGACACCATTACCCCTATGGAAACTAAATTGTCAAAAGCCGTCGGGTCTGTAAATGCCTGGAAACAAAAAGCAGACGACCTGGAAAATAGACTGCGCCGTAATAACGTTCGAATTATAGGCCTGCCGGAGCGCTCGGAGGGTCAGCAACCTGAGCAATTCCTAGAGGATTGGCTTAAAACCTCCTTGGGAGATGGATTCTCCTCAACATTTTCCGTGGAGAGGGCCCATAGAGTACCGACGAAGCCTCTTCCCCCCGGAGCTCCGCCTCGGCCCTTCTTGGCGCGTCTTCTCAACTGCAGAGACAGAGATGCAATACTCCGCCTGGCGAGACAGAAGGGCCCTATTAAATTCAATAACGCTACTGTATCAATTTTCCCGGATTTTTCCATGGAGCTCCAAAAACAACGAGTTCGATTTGTGGAAGTTAAGAAGCGGCTCAGGGATAAAAACATAATTTATTCCATGCTTTACCCAGCTCGACTCCGTGTTGTCCATGAAGGCTCTTCCCTGTTTTTTACAGATCCGGCGGAGGTAACCGAATGGTTACGAACATGCAAGGTGTCTAATGTGCCGGACTCCTGAGCAATCTTCCTTATCCAATGGCAACACAAAATGGAGCTCTCCATACAGGTGTTGAGCTTATCAACAATACCGAACACTGATTCCAGTGAGGGTATCCCCTTTTCTATTTGACTGTAGGAGTGTAGGATTATACTCCTCCACTGTTCGAGCTTTGTTTTGTTCGGGTTTTTACACCAGTTTTGATTGTTTGATATGTTTGATAGTCGCCATTGATAATTCTGTGCTCTGTGTGATGTTCCTGATCTCGGCGCGAGCCATGGTGTACAATATTCCTTTTCTTAAGTGTATATATGGGGTCTGAGATTATATGTATGACTTGGAATATACGAGGTATTAAGACTCCCCGTAAAAAAATCAAGGTATTTTCACAGATTAAGCGGTATCATCCCCACGTGGTAGCACTTGTAGAGACACATCTGACCAGGGACACAGCTAAATGTACACAAAAGCCTTGGGTACAATGGTCCCTCCACGCATTCCATACCAGCTATTCAAGAGGGGTTTCTCTACTGATTCATAGAAGTGTTAGATGGGAGGCCAGGGAGGCAAGACGGGATCCCGAAGGTCGCTTTGTCTTTGTGCACGCCTTTATTAACACAAAGGAATACGTGATACTGTGCATCTATAACCCACCCCCAGCTAATATATCGGTTCTCCATATGGCAATGGGATTCTCCCTAAATTATCCTGATGCTAGCATTATTTGCATGGGAGAGTTTAACCTAGTTATGGATAGTTCCTTAGATAGATTGAGACTGGACGATGGGATATCTGGAGGCCCTTCTATTCAATCCTCTTCTCAATTGGCACTGTTTATGAATGGTAGCGGATGGCTGGACCTATGGAGAATATGTCACCCTGAGATGAGGGATTATACTTGCCACTCATCAACCAAACGGTCTCTGTCTCGTATAGACTATATATTTGGATCTAGTGACCTGGCATTATGGGTGGATAGCATGGCAATAGAGGGATATTGGACCACAGCCCAGTTATTCTTAAACTTAAATACGGTCAGTCAAATAATATTATACCCTGGAAATTAAATCCCTTCTGGCTGAAATTAATAGATTCTAGCGATAGAACGGTGGATCAGCTGAACTGCTTTATCTTTACCCACCCTGACCCCTCAAATTTTGGTCTGTTCTGGGATACTCTAAAAGCATATCTGAGGGGATGTCTGTCCTCCACAATTTCCTATATTAAAAGGATGACGGCGAGGGAGGATGATGAGATGGAGCGACAGCTGAAGGAGTCCGAGACTGCTTATATAGCCAACCAAACTAGCGGCAACAGGGTGGCATGGCTTACTTCCCAAAGGTTATATACTCAACATATAGACACAAAATCAAAACGTAAATTGTTTTTTACCCGTCAGTCCTATTTCGAATTGGGGAACCAGGCAAGCAAACTATTGGCTTTTTTAGTACGCCAGCACAACACATCTAATGCGGTATTACAGATCCGGGCACCTGATGGTTCATTGGTATCCTCTACTGAGGAGATCCTCCAGTGTTTTTATGATTACTACAAATCTCTATACAAGTCTAGTAGGGATTTTGGTGTCCCTGAATGTGCAGATTATTTATCGGATATAACATTCCCCTCGTTGAGTCCAGCTCAGCAAGCCTTTATGGAGGCTGAGTTCACTTTGGAGGAGGTAGAGCAAGCTATAATGGATATGGCCACCGGGAAGGCCCCTGGACCTGATGGGTTCCCTATTGAGCTGTATAAGAAATATCGGGATCAATTGGCACCACTTTTATTGAAGGTACTTCGGAGTATATGGGAGGGAGGATTCATGCCCGAAACATTTTATGATGCAAATATTATTGTACTTAAAAAGGAAGGGAAAGACCCTCTGGAATGCGGATCGTATCGCCCCATATCACTAGTAAACGTAGATTGCAAAATTTTTACTAAAATATTGGCCACTAGACTAAATACGCTCATATTAGACCTTATACACCCGGATCAAATGGGCTTTATGCCTGGGAAAAGTACTTCTATCAATATCAGGCGGGTCCAATCGGTGATTCAATATAGCTCTCTAGAGCCGGATAATGGTTGGGCGTTGGCATCGCTAGATACGGCCAAGGCATTCGACTCTCTCGAGTGGCCTTTTCTCTCTGCGTGTCTGCAGAAATATGGTTTTGGTGAGAAATTTATTAGGGGGATAGACACACTGTATAAAAATCCCAGGGCACGGGTAATTGTAAATAACTCCACCTCTGACTCTTTTACCTTACATAGGGGAACCTGTCAAGGATGTCCCCTATCCCCGGCTCTCTTTGCTCTCGCGATAGAAGCCTTAGCAATACGCATAAGGTCCTCCACAGATATTAAAGGAATAAATATCGCGGATCGTGTAGATACCATCGGTCTTTATGCTGATGACATGATAATATTTATGGATAAAGTGGAAGAAACTCTACCACAAGTGATAGCGACCATAGATAAATTTAGTAAATTCTCCGGTTTATATATAAATTGGGATAAATCTGCCCTGATGCCTTTATCTCATACTCCGGCTCCCTGCCTCGGGACTCTCACGTCGCTACCTGTGGTTTCCAATTTCAAATATCTGGGTATCCATATGTCTCAATATAGTCGGTTAGACCTACAACTTAACATTTATCCACTGTTGGATTTGATTAAATCTAAATTTATGACCTGGAGTAGACTCCCCCTCTCGGTTGCAGCCCGCATTAATCTAATTAAAATGATACTGCTTCCCAAACTCAATTACTGTTTTCAACATAGTGCTGTACCAATACCCAAGTCATTTTTTGCAAATTTAAACTCTTTAATCACATCCTTTATATGGGGGAAGACCAGGCCCAAACTCAAACTATCTGTTCTACAAAGACCAAAAAAGGGGGGTGGGGCGGCCCTACCAGACCTCTATCTATATTACCTTGCCGGGCAGGCTAAGGCGATAAGTAAGTGGATGCCTAATAGCTCCCTACCTAATTCCGAGAGTCATTTAATTCATTCTGCCCGGATTGACTGCCCACTGGGTTTCTTGGAAATGGAGAAAGTTGGTGCTTGTCGTCTGTTGCCTATGCTCCGACTGGCGAGATTGGTATGGAGACAAATTAAAAAAGTTATTAATTTTGTGGATGTTATAGCTGAAATGCCACTGTGGAATAATAGTTATCTACCAGAATTACTGAATCACCCATCTACTGATTTTTGGGTTTCCTGCGGTGTTCTCTCGGTGAGCGACATACATGACCAGGGGGTTTTTGTAACTTTTGAACAATTACAGAATAGTTACAACATCCCGAGGTCTCAATTCTTCCAGTATTTACAATTAAGATCAACCTTCCAATCGCACATTCGGAATGTAGATACAGGTCGGTCGATCTCTTCTTTACCTTTGATAGTGTGAAGAGCAGAACAAAAATGATTACCTCAATGAACAAAAATAAAAAAAAAGAATTTGTGATAAATATTGACCTGTCCATTCAAGGACATTTTAGCTATAGTATGAAATCCTGTTTTTCTTGTCTGTGGAATTGCCTTTGTACTGTTTGTTGTGAAACTGCCGCCCACGAAACTGTTTTCTTTTCTTTTCTTTCTTTCCTGTTTTGTCTCTTTGTTTAAACATGCAAAACTTGTATAACCACTAAACCTACTGAAACAACTATATAAAGAAGGGATAGCACTTTGAAGGCAGGCGTGCTTCAGAGACTTCCCAGTGATACACTATACAAGACGTGTCTTGTGTATTATTTCTGGTGAATCCCCACTTCCAAAGGCTGCTCCGACTGAGTGTGATCCCGACATTTCCTGGCGCCTGAACAGGGACCCGAGGTCTGTGTATTCCTTCAAGAACACCGGCAGAATACGAACGAAAAGAGAATCTGGGATAATGGACAGATGAACAAAAACCTGGCCAGGTAAGAGACACTGTTAGATCTCTTATATCTGCCCTGCACTGTCCGTAAGATTTTCTGTGTCGTGTTCTTTAGCGGGTAGTTCTAGTAGAGGAGGATACCTATAGCTCGGGTTCTTGAACTATTTAGGAATTGATCACCTCACGGAGTACGGCATTGAATGAGAGTGAATGTGAATAGAAGGTGTGTGGAAGTTGGGAATAGCCCTATAAGCCGCCCAGGGGGTTGAAACAGAAGAAGTGACTGTCCCACTGGGCAACGTGGTTGCGTCCTTTCGGGGAGACCTCCGCGCCTATGTTCAATCTCTGATCCTGTCTTTGACAAAAACCTGGTGACGGATAAGTGTATGATAGTATGAGCCCAGGACAGATAAATTAGCCTGGGACAAGAATACGTTGTATGTGATAGTATAAGCCCAGGACAGATAAATTAGCCTGGGACAAGATACGTTGTATGTTCTTTTTCCTTTTCTGTCTGGTTGCATTTGTGTTGTTTGCTATAGGTGTAGGAATCAGGATTTTCTTACATCAACACAGTTTAAACATCCTAGCTCCTTAGGAAGAAGGTAACGAGGTATTCTCATACCCAAACGTGTTGTGAATTCTGTGGCTGAATTCACTCCTGTGGTCACAAGTAGTACTGCAGCTTCTGAGCTTCCTCCCTCAGGTGTTCTGGTGAGCTCGTTAACTGCTTCATTACTTAACTCCGCCTGATGCTGCTATCCTTGCTCCTTGTCAATGTTTCAGTGTTGGATCTGAGCTTCTCCTGATTGTTCCTGTGACCTGCTGCTCTGTATAGCTAAGTGCCTTTTGCTTTTTTGTTGCTTTTTTTCTGTCCAGCTTGTCTTTTGTTTTGCTGGAAGCTCTGAGACGCAAAGGGTGTACCGCCGTGCCGTTAGTTTGGCACGGTGGGTTTTTTTTTGCCCCCTTTGCGTGGTTTTACTTTAGGGTTTTTTGTAGACTGCAAAGTTCGCTTTACTGTCCTCGCTCTGTCCTAGAATATCGGGCCCCACTTTGCTGAATCTATTTCATCCCTACGTTTTGTCTTTTCATCTTACTCACAGTCATTATATGTGGGGGGCTGCCTTTTCCTTTGGGGAATTTCTCTGGGGCAAGTCAGGCCTATTTTTCTATCTTCAGGCTAGCTAGTTTCTTAGGCTGTGCCGAGTTGCCTAGGTAGTTGTTAGGCGCAATCCACAGCCGCTTTTAGTTGTGTTTAGGATAGGATCAGGTGTGCAGTCTACAGAGTTTCCACGTCTCAGAGCTCGTTCTTGTATTTTTGGGTATTTGTCAGATCACTGTGTGCGCTCTGATTGCTAAGCACACTGTGTTTCTGGATTGCCTTCATAACACCTGTCATTAGCAAACATAACAGTACAAGGAGCCCAAACTAATGATTCTCAATAGAGGGAAAGAAAAAGTTCTGACATCATTTTTTTTTTTTTTTCTGCTCTGTGTTCACTTTTTTTTTTTCCCCTAGACATTTGGGTGATTCTGGACACAGGTGTGGACATGGATATTCAGGGTCTGTGCTCTTCAATGGATAATCTCGTTATAAATGTACAAAAAATTCAAGATACTATTGATCAGAAATCTATGTTAGAACCAAGAATTCCTATTCCTGATTTGTTTTTTGGAGATAGAACTAAGTTTCTAAGTTTCAAAAATAATTGTAAGCTATTTCTGGCCTTGAAACCTCATTCTTCTGGTAATCCTATTCAACAGGTTTTGATTATTATTTCTTTTTTGCGCGGCGACCCTCAAGACTGGGCATTTTCTCTTGCGCCAGGAGACCCTGCATTGAGTAGTGTCGATGCGTTTTTCCTGGCGCTCGGATTGCTGTACGATGAGCCTAATTCAGTGGATCAGGCTGAGAAAAATTTGCTGGCTTTGTGCCAGGGTCAGGATGATATAGAAGTATATTGTCAGAAATTTAGGAAATGGTCAGTACTCACTCAGTGGAATGAATCTGCGCTGGCAGCTTTGTTCAGAAAGGGTCTCTCTGAGGCTCTTAAGGATGTCATGGTGGGATTTCCTATGCCTGCTGGTTTGAATGAGTCTTTGTCTTTGGCCATTCAGATCGGTCGACGCTTGCGCGAGCGTAAATCTGTGCACCATTTGGCGGTACTGCCTGAGGTTAAACCTGAGCCTATGCAGTGCGATAGGACTATGACTAGAGTTGAACGGCAGGAATACAGACGTCTGAATGGTCTGTGTTTCTACTGTGGTGATTCCACTCATGCTATTTCTGATTGTCCTAAGCGCACTAAGCGGTCCGCTAGGTCTGCCGTCATTGGTACTGTACAGTCCAAATTCCTTCTGTCCATTACCTTGATATGCTCTTTGTCGTCGTTTTCTGTCATGGCGTTTGTGGATTCGGGCGCTGCCCTGAATCTGATGGATTTGGATTATGCTAAACGTTGTGGGTTTTTCTTGGAGCCTTTGCGGTGTCCTATTCCATTGAGAGGAATTGATGCTACACCTTTGGCCAAGAATAAACCTCAATACTGGGCCCAGCTGACCATGTGCATGGCTCCTGCACATCAGGAAGTTATTCGCTTTCTGGTGTTGCATAATCTGCATGATGTGGTCGTGTTGGGGTTGCCATGGCTACAAACCCATAATCCAGTATTGGATTGGAATTCCATGTCGGTATCCAGCTGGGGTTGTCAGGGGGTACATGGTGATGTTCCATTTTTGTCGATTTCGTCATCCACCCCTTCTGAGGTCCCAGAGTTCTTGTCTGATTATCAGGATGTATTTGAAGAGCCCAAGTCCGATGCTCTACCTCCGCATAGGGATTGTGATTGTGCTATCAATTTGATTCCTGGTAGTAAATTCCCTAAAGGTCGATTATTTAATTTATCCGTGCCCGAACACGCCGCTATGCGCAGTTATGTGAAGGAATCCCTGGAGAAGGGACATATTCGCCCATCGTCATCACCACTGGGAGCAGGGTTCTTCTTTGTAGCCAAGAAGGATGGTTCGCTGAGACCGTGTATTGATTACCGCCTTCTTAATAAGATCACTGTTAAATTTCAGTATCCCTTGCCATTGTTATCTGACTTGTTTGCTCGGATTAAGGGGGCTAGTTGGTTCACTAAGATAGATCTTCGTGGTGCGTATAATCTGGTGAGAATCAGGCAAGGAGATGAATGGAAAACTGCATTCAATACGCCCAAGGGTCATTTTGAGTATCTAGTGATGCCGTTCGGACTTGCCAATGCTCCATCTGTGTTTCAGTCTTTTATGCATGACATCTTCCGTGAGTATCTGGATAAATTCCTGATTGTTTACTTGGATGACATTTTGATCTTCTCAGATGATTGGGAGTCTCATGTGAAGCAGGTCAGAATGGTTTTTCAGGTCCTGCGTGCTAACTCTTTGTTTGTGAAGGGATCAAAGTGTCTCTTCGGTGTGCAGAAAGTTTCATTTTTAGGGTTCATCTTTACCCCTTCTACTATCGAGATGGATCCAGTTAAGGTCCAAGCCATCCAGGATTGGATTCAGCCGACATCTCTGAAAAGTCTGCAAAAGTTCCTGGGCTTTGCTAATTTTTATCGTCGCTTCATCTGTAATTTTTCTAGCATTGCCAAACCATTGACCGATTTGACCAAGAAGGGTGCTGATTTGGTTAATTGGTCTTCTGCTGCTGTGGAAGCTTTTCAGGAGTTGAAGCGTCGTTTTTGTTCTGCCCCTGTGTTGTGTCAGCCAGATGTTTCTCTTCCGTTCCAGGTCGAGGTTGATGCTTCTGAGATTGGAGCAGGGGCGGTTTTGTCACAGAGAGGTTCTGATTGCTCAGTGATGAAACCATGTGCTTTCTTTTCCAGGAAGTTTTCGCCCGCTGAGCGTAATTATGATGTGGGCAATCGAGAGTTGCTGGCCATGAAGTGGGCATTCGAGGAGTGGCGTCATTGGCTTGAAGGAGCTAAGCATCGCGTGGTGGTATTGACTGATCATAAGAACTTGGCTTATCTCGAGTCTGCCAAGCGCTTGAATCCTAGACAGGCCCGTTGGTCGTTATTTTTTGCCCGCTTCGACTTTGTGATTTCGTACCTTTCGGGCTCTAAAAATGTGAAGGCGGATGCTCTGTCTAGGAGTTTTGTGCCCGACTCTCCGGGTTTATCTGAGCCAGCGGGTATCCTCAAGGAAGGAGTCATTGTGTCTGCCATCTCCCCTGATTTGCGGCGGGTGCTGCAAAAATTTCAGGCGAATAAACCTGATCGTTGTCCAGCAGAGAAACTGTTCGTCCCTGATAGGTGGACTAATAAACTTATCTCTGAACTTCATTGTTCGGTGTTGGCTGGTCATCCTGGAATCTTTGGTACCAGAGAGTTAGTGGCTAGATCCTTCTGGTGGCCATCTCTGTCACGGGATGTACGTACTTTTGTGCAGTCCTGTGGGATTTGTGCTAGGGCTAAGCCCTGCTGTTCTCGTGCCAGTGGGTTGCTTTTGCCCTTGCCGGTCCCAAAGAGGCCTTGGACACATATTTCGATGGATTTCATTTCTGACCTTCCCGTTTCTCAAAAGATGTCAGTCATTTGGGTGGTCTGTGATCGCTTTTCTAAAATGGTCCATCTGGTGCCCTTGGCTAAATTGCCTTCCTCCTCTGATTTGGTACCTTTGTTCTTTCAGCATGTGGTTCGGTTGCATGGCATTCCTGAGAATATTGTTTCTGACAGAGGTTCCCAGTTTGTTTCAAGGTTTTGGCGAGCCTTTTGTGGTAGGATGGGCATTGACCTATCCTTTTCCTCGGCTTTCCATCCTCAGACTAATGGCCAGACTGAACGAACCAATCAGACCTTGGAAACATATCTGAGATGTTTTGTTTCTGCAGACCAGGATGATTGGGTGTCCTTTTTGCCGTTGGCTGAGTTCGCCCTTAATAATCGGGCCAGCTCGGCTACCTTGGTTTCTCCATTTTTTTGCAATTCTGGGTTCCATCCTCGTTTCTCTTCAGGACAGGTTGAGTCTTCGGACTGTCCTGGTGTGGATTCTGTGGTGGATAGGTTGCAGCAGATCTGGACTCAGGTAGTGGACAATTTGATCTTGTCCCAGGAGAA
The DNA here is from genome assembly GCF_032444005.1 of Ranitomeya imitator. Classification (NCBI taxonomy): domain Eukaryota; kingdom Metazoa; phylum Chordata; class Amphibia; order Anura; family Dendrobatidae; genus Ranitomeya; species Ranitomeya imitator. The sequence goes on along the minus strand of NC_091282.1, from coordinate 641,045,291 downwards.
AGCTCAACTTTTCGCTAATCGCAGACGCCGTGTGGGTCCCCGACTTCGTGTTGGGGATCTGGTTTGGTTATCTTCTCGTCATATTCCTATGAAGGTTTCCTCTCCTAAATTTAAACCTCGTTTTATTGGTCCGTATAGGATTTCTGAGGTTCTCAATCCTGTGTCTTTTCGTTTGACCCTCCCAGACTCCTTTTCCATACATAATGTATTCCATAGGTCGTTGTTGCGGAGATACGTGGCACCTATGGTTCCATCTGTTGAGCCTCCTGCCCCGGTTTTGGTGGAGGGGGAATTGGAGTATATTGTGGAGAAGATTTTGGATTCTCGTGTTTCTAGACGGAAACTCCAGTATCTGGTTAAATGGAAGGGTTATGCTCAGGAAGATAATTCCTGGGTTTTTGCCTCTGATGTTCATGCTTCCGATCTTGTTCGTGCCTTTCATGCGGCTCATCCTGGTCTGCCTGGGGGCTCTGGTGAGGGTTCGGTGACCCCTCCTCAAGGGGGGGTACTGTTGTGAATTCTGTGGCTGAATTCACTCCTGTGGTCACAAGTGGTACTGCAGCTTCTGAGCTTCCTCCCTCAGGTGTTCTGGTGAGCTCGTTAACTGCTTCATTACTTAACTCCGCCTGATGCTGCTATCCTTGCTCCTTGTCAATGTTTCAGTGTTGGATCTGAGCTTCTCCTGATTGTTCCTGTGACCTGCTGCTCTGTATAGCTAAGTGCCTTTTGCTTTTTTGTTGCTTTTTTTCTGTCCAGCTTGTCTTTTGTTTTGCTGGAAGCTCTGAGACGCAAAGGGTGTACCGCCGTGCCGTTAGTTTGGCACGGTGGGTTTTTTTTGCCCCCTTTGCGTGGTTTTACTTTAGGGTTTTTTGTAGACTGCACAGTTCGCTTTACTGTCCTCGCTCTGTCCTAGAATATCGGGCCCCACTTTGCTGAATCTATTTCATCCCTACGTTTTGTCTTTTCATCTTACTCACAGTCATTATACAGTGGGGCAAAAAAGTATTTAGTCAGTCAGCAATAGTGCAAGTTCCACCACTTAAAAAGATGAGAGGCGTCTGTAATTTACATCATAGGTAGACCTCAACTATGGGAGACAAACTGAGAAAAAAAAATCCAGAAAATCACATTGTCTGTTTTTTTAACATTTTACTTGCATACTATGGTGGAAAATAAGTATTTGGTCAGAAACAAAATTTCATCTCAATACTTTGTAATATATCCTTTGTTGGCAATGACAGAGGTCAAACGTTTTCTGTAAGTCTTCACAAGGTTGCCACACACTGTTGTTGGTATGTTGGCCCATTCCTCCATGCAGATCTCCTCTAGAGCAGTGATGTTTTTGGCTTTTCGCTTGGCAACACGGACTTTCAACTCCCTCCAAAGGTTTTCTATAGGGTTGAGATCTGGAGACTGGCTAGGCCACTCCAGGACCTTGAAATGCTTCTTACGAAGCCACTCCTTCGTTGCCCTGGCGGTGTGCTTTGGATCATTGTCATGTTGAAAGACCCAGCTACGTTTCATCTTCAATGCCCTTGCTGATGGAAGGAGGTTTGCACTCAAAATCTCACGATACATGACCCCATTCATTCTTTCATGTACCCGGATCAGTCGTCCTGGCCCCTTTGCAGAGAAACAGCCCCAAAGCATGATGTTTCCACCACCATGCTTTACAGTAGGTATGGTGTTTGATGGATGCAACTCAGTATTCTTTTTCCTACAAACACGACAAGTGGTGTTTCTACCAAACAGTTCCAGTTTGGTTTCATCAGACCATAGGACATTCTCCCAAAACTCCTCTGGATCATCCAAATGCTCTCTAGCAAACTTCAGACGGGCCCGGACATGTACTGGCTTAAGCAGTGGGACACATCTGGCACTGCAGGATCTGAGTCCATGGTGGCGTAGTGTGTTACTTATGGTAGGCCTTGTTACATTGGTCCCAGCTCTCTGCAGTTCATTCACTAGGTCCCCCCGCGTGGTTCTGGGATTTTTGCTCACCGTTTTTGTGATCATTCTGACCCCACGGGGTGGAATTTTGCGTGGAGCCCCAGATCGAGGGAGATTATCAGTGGTCTTGTATGTCTTCCATTTTCTAATTATTGCTCCCACTGTTGATTTCTTCACTCCAAGCTGGTTGGCTATTGCAGATTCAGTCTTCCCAGCCTGGTGCAGGGCTACAATTTTGTTTCTGGTGTCCTTTGACAGCTCTTTGGTCTTCACCATAGTGGAGTTTGGAGTCAGACTGTTTGAGGGTGTGCACAGGTGTCTTTTTATACTGATAACAAGTTTAAACAGGTGCCATTACTACAGGTAATGAGTGGAGGAAAGAGGAGACTCTTAAAGAAGAAGTTACAGGTCTGTGAGAGCCAGAAATCTTGATTGTTTGTTTCTGACCAAATACTTATTTTCCACCATAATATGCAAAAAAAATGATAAAAAAACAGACAATGTGATTTTCTGGATTTTTTTTTCTCAGTTTGTCTCCCATAGTTGAGGTCTACCTATGATGTAAATTACAGACGCCTCTCATCTTTTTAAGTGGTGGAACTTGCACTATTGCTGACTGACTAAATACTTTTTTGCCTCACTGTATGTGGGGGGCTGCCTTTTCCTTTGGGGAATTTCTCTGGGGCAAGTCAGGCCTATTTTTCTATCTTCAGGCTAGCTAGTTTCTTAGGCTGTGCTGAGTTGCCTAGGTAGTTGTTAGGCGCAATCCACAGCCGCTTTTAGTTGTGTTTAGGATAGGATCAGGTGTGCAGTCTACAGAGTTTCCACGTCTCAGAGCTCGTTCTTGTATTTTTGGGTATTTGTCAGATCACTGTGTGCGCTCTGATCGCTAAGCACACTGTGTTTCTGGATTGCCTTCATAACACCTGTCATTAGCAAACATAACACAAACGCCACCTAGGGCAAGAAAAAGACATCCTAGCTCCTTAGGAAGAAGGTAACGAGGTATTCTCATACCCAAACGCCACCTAGGGCAAGAAAGCTCAGGATAAGAAAATGGGGAATAAGCAAACAAAGTCGGTACCAGAAGAATTAGATATCTATACTATCATAAAGGAGAGAAGTGGTGAAGATGCCACTAAGGGGCTGAAAAAGATTTTTAGTAAGTTTGGAGTTACTAGGGCAGAAGCTTTTAGTAGAAAACTATGGGAAGGAATTCAGGAAAGGAAAAAAGGCATAATCAGAGACAAGAAATGGATAGATCAGATCCAAGCATTGATTGATGTCTCTAGGGTAGCAGAAAATGAGGGATGGACATATAATCAACAGAGTAAAAAGTGGTGTATTAGACCCACAGGCTGTGGAGAAAAACAAAATGTGGAATCTAAAAATACCCCACCCCCATACCTTAACCCACATGCCCCATCTTTTCTCCAAACACCACCTCAAAGTTTAGCCGGACCAGGAGGATGGGTATGTCCGCACTGTGGACAACAAAATCCAGACTGGAGAAATGATTGTCTAGCCTGTGGTACACCTAGACATGGCGCTGTACTTGCCCCTGTTAGGGTAGTACCAAGACCCTTTAGGGAACCTGGTGCTGACGGAGTAATGGGAACTAGATATCACCAAACTCGACAATATTTCCCTTGGCCCCCCGCTGAAGGCATGTCTCTCTTGCATAACGCACCAGATCCCACCCAGTGTCCAGTTAGATTTGCACAATATATACAGCAAATTATGCAGACTCACGCTGGAGTTTGGGCAGATGGAGAAGAATTATGTAGAATGAAAATGACTCCTGGACTCTTCCAGGAGCTATTAGCAAATCTACAGGTACATAGGCCCCAAGCAGGAGATGGTGCCTTACAAACGATAGAATCAGGTACACAATTTGTAGATCACTTAATGGTTTTCATGAGGGAGAGACAGAGGCAGAGAGGAACAACGGGAGTGGTGGCTCAGAAATCTGGACAATCAGTAGACGAATATTATCTAAGTGTAGAAAATAATTTCAGAGATGAAGGCATGGATCTAACCGCTCCAGGAATGATGAGGTTAGTTACAAAAATCTTTATAGATGGATTGTCTCCAAAAGTGAAGGAAAAGCTTAAGGCCGCAACCCCTGATTGGAGAACCTTGGAAGACCCACACCTGGCTAGACAGAAAGCTGTAGGGATAGAAATGGACTTAAGAGAAAATTCTAAGCCAGTAAGAATTGCACAGGCTAATACTGGCTCTGCTAATCAAAAGTTTACTTGTCATTACTGTAAGAAGCCAGGACATTTCCAAAGGGAATGTAGGAAGAGAAAAACAGATATAGATTCAGGAACCTTTGTACCCAAAAATAGGATAAATAACCCAGTGCCTAATCAAACAGACAGCTCAGAATGACTGAAAGTTATGCAGGTCTCTCTTCCTTCTAGAAGACCAATAATACAAGTTGAAGTTGAGGGTAAAAATGTACCTTTTCTGATAGATACGGGAGCAACATCCTCCATTTTAAATCAGGACTTTTTACCATATCCTGACAATATATCCTCAAAGGTTACATATGCAGAAGGGTATGATGGTAAAATTCAGGCGTTGCCCTTTACAAAACCTTTAAATGTGAGCTTTGTCCCTAAAACTTTTGTATCCAAATTTTTATTTGCTAAAGGTGCACCTACCTGCTTGTTGGGTACTGATGTCTTAAGTAAAATGCATGCAAACATCCATTTTAGAGAAGATGGCACAGTTATGCTGACCATCCCTGAAGATGCAGAAACTCTGGAACCATATGTTAGAATACAGGCAATGGAGGATTTTCCCGAAATTTACACTCAACAAGCAAAAATTGACTTGTCTCGGGTTCCTGACAGCCTATGGACAAAAGGAGACACTGATGTAGGATTTTTATCAGTAGCTCCTATACTGTTAGAAACTGCCCCGGGAACCATATTACCTCAGCTTAGGCAATACCCCATCAGCGCCCAGCAAGAACAGGCGATTTCTCAACAAATTCAGGATTATGTGTTACAAGGTGTTTTGGTAGAAATCAGGTCACCCGCCAATACACCCTTATATCCTGTTAAAAAGAAAGTGTCCTCCAAAGAAACTATGGTGAAATATCGCATGGTGCACGACTTACGGGAAATCAATAAGGTTTTGGCACCGGTCACCCCTGTGGTACCGAATCCTCATACCTTAAGGCCCCTTCACATTAGGCGACGCTGCAGCGATACCGACAACGATCCGGATCGCTGCAGCGTCGCTGTTTGGTCGCTGGAGAGCTGTCACACAGACAGCTCTCCAGCGACCAACGATGCCGGTAACCAGGGTAAACATCGGGTAACTAAGCGCAGGGCCGCGCTTAGTAACCCGATGTTTACCCTGGTTACCATGCTAAAAGTAAAAAAAAAAAAACACTACATACTTACCTACAGCCGTCCGTCCTCCAGCGCTGTGCTCTGCTTCTCTGCTCTCCTCCTGTACTGTCTGGGAGCCGGAAAGCAGAGCGGTGACGTCACCGCTCTGCTTTCCGGCTCACAGACAGTACAGGAGGAGAGCAGAGCACAGCGCTGGAGGACAGACGGCTGTAGGTAAGTATGTAGTGTTTGTTTTTTTTTACTTTTAGCATGGTAACCAGGGTAAACATCGGGTTACTAAGCGCGGCCCTGCGCTTAGTTACCCGATGTTTACCCTGGTTACCAGTGAAGACATCGCTGGATCGGTGTCACACACGCCGATCTAGCGATGTCCGCGGGAGATCCAGCGACGAAATAAAGTTCTGGACTTTATTCAGCGACCAACGATCTCCCAGCAGGGGCCTGATCGTTGGTCGCTGTCACACATAACGATTTCATTAACGATATCGTTGCTACGTCACAAATAGCAACGATATCGTTAACAATATCGTTATGTGTGAAGGTACCTTTACTGTCTCAAATTCCCAGCACTGCTGCATATTTTACGGTAATTGGCTTATCAAACGCATTTTTTTCTGTGCCACTACATAAGAACTGTTGGCATTTGTTTGCCTTTACATTCAAGGGTAAACAATTAGCATGGACAAGATTGCCACAAGGTATGGTACACTCACCAACTTTGTACTCTGAAGCAATGCAGACCGTGCTAAAAAATTTCATCCCAGAACCAGGAGTAGTCATTCTACAGTATGTAGATGACTTACTTATTTGTTGCCCTGATGAGCAGACGGCAGTTACCTCAACTGTCAACCCCTTAGTGACAGAGCCAATTTGGTACTTAATGACCAGGCCAATTTTTGCAATTCTGACCACTGTCACTTTATGAGGTTATAACTCTGGAACGCTTCAACGGATCCCGCTGATTCTGAGATTGTTTTTTCGTGACATATTGTACTTCATGTTAGTGGTAACATTTCTTCGATATTACTTGCGATTATTTATGAAAAAAACGGAAATATGGCGAAAATTTTTAAAATTTTGCAATTTTCAAACTTTGTATTTTTATGCCCTTAAATCAGAGAGATATGTCATGAAAAATAGTTAATAAATAACATTTCCCACATGTCTACTTTACATCAGCACAATTTTGGAAACAAAATTTTTTTTTGTTAGGGAGTTATAAGGGTTAAAAGTTGACCAGCAATTTCTCATTTTTACAACACCATTTTTTTTTAGGGACCACATCACATTTGAAGTCATTTTGAGGGGTCTATATGATAGAAAATAATGAAGTGTGACACCATTCTAAAAACTACACCCCTCAAGGTTCTCAAAACCACATTCAAGAAGTTTATTAACCCTTTACGTGCTTCACAGGAACTGAAACAATGTGGAAGGAAAAAATGAACATTTAACTTTTTTTTGCAAACATCTTAATTCAGAACCATTTTTTTTATTTTCACAAGTGTAAAAACAGAAATGTAACCATAAATTTTGTTATGCAATTTCTCCTGAATACGCCAATACCCCATATGTGGGGGTAAACCACTGTTAGGGCGCACCGCAGAACTTAGAAGTGAAGGAGCGCCGTTTGACTTTTTCAATGCAGAATTGGCTGGAATTGAGATCGGACACCATGTCACATTTAGAGAGCCCCTGATGTACCTAAACAGTGGAAACTCCCCACAAGTGACACCATTTTGGAAACTAGACCCCTTAAGGAACTTATCTAGATATGTGGTGAGCACTTTGAACCCCCAAGTGCTTCACAGAAGTTTATAACGTAGAGCCGTGAAAATAAAAAATCGCTTTTGTTTACACAAAAATGATCTTTTCGCCCACAAATTCTTATTTTCACAAGGGTAACAGGAGAAATTAGACCACTAAAGTTGTTGTGCAATTTCTCCTGAGTACGTCGATACCCAATATGTGGGGGTAAACCACTGTTTGGGCGCACCGCAGAGCTTGGAAGAGAAAGAGTGCCGTTTTACTTTTTCAATGTAGAATTGGCTGGAATTGAGATCGGACGCCATGTCGCATTTGGAGAGCCCCTGATGTGCCTAAACAGTAGAAATCCCCCACAAGTGACCCCATTTTGGAAACTAGACCCCCCATGGAACTTATCCAGATGTGTGGTGAGAACCTTGAATGCCCAAGTGCTTCACAGAAGTTTATAATGCAGAGCCGTGAAAATAAAAAATATTTTTTTTTTCCACAAAAAAGATTTTTTAGCCACCAAATTTTTATTTTCACAAGGGTAACAAGAGAAATTGGACCGCAAAAGTTGTTGTCCAATTTGTCCTGAGTATGCTGGTACCCCATATGTGGGGGTAAACCACTGTTTGGGCGCACGGCAGAGCTCGGAAGGAAGGAGCGCCGTTTTGGAATGCAGACTTTGATAGAATGGTCTGCGGGTATTATGTTGCGTTTGCAGAGCCCCTGATGTACCTAACCAGTAGAAACCCTCCACAAGTGACCCCATTTTGGAAACTAGACCCCCCAAGGAACTTATCTAGATGTGTGGTGAGAACTTTGAATGCCCAAGTGCTTCACAGAAGTTTAGAATGCAGAGTCGTGAAAATAAAAAATATTATTTTTTTCCTCAAAAAAGATATTGTAGCCCCCAAGTTTTTATTTTCACAAGGGTAACAGGAGAAATTGGACTGCAATAGTTGTTGTCCAATTTATCCCGAGTACGCTGATGCGCCATATGTGGGGGTAAACCACTGTTTGGGCGCACGGCAGAGCTCGGAAGGGAAGGAGCGCCTTTTTGGAATGCAGACTTTGATAGAATGGTCTGTGGGCATTATGTTGCGATTGCAGAGCCCCTGATGTACCTAAACTGTAGTAACCCCCCACAAGTGACCCCATTTTGGAAACTAGACCCCCCAAGGAACTTATCTAGATGTGTGGTGAGAACTTTGAATGCCCAAGTGCTTCACAGAAGTTTAGAATGCAGAGTCGTGAAAATAAAAAATATTATTTTTTCCACAAAAAAGATTTTGTAGCCCCCAAGTTTTTATTTTCACAAGGGTAAAAAGAGAAATTGGACCCCAGAAGTTGTTGTCCAATTTATCCCGAGTACGCTGATGCCCCATATGTGGGGGTAACCCACTGTTTGGGCGCACGGCAGAGCTCAGAAGGGAGGGAGCACCATTTGACTTTTTGAGCGCAAAATTGGCTGTCGTATTTGGAGACCCCCTGATGTACCTAAACAGTGGAAACCCCCCAATTCTAGCTCCAACCCTAACCCCAACACACCCCTAACCCTAATCCCAACCTCATCCATAATCCTAATCACTAACCCTAACCATAATCACAACCCTTACCCCAAAACAACCCTAATGTCAACCCTAACCATAACCCTAATCAAAACCCTAAATCCAACACACCCCTAATCCTAATCTCAACCCTAACCTCAAACCTAACCCTAATCCCAATACACCCCTAATCACAACCCTAACCTTAACCCTAATCCCAAACCTAACCCTAATCCCAAGCGTAACCCTAATGCCAACCCTAACCCTAATACGAACCCTAATCCAAACCCTAACCCTAATCCCAGCTCTAACCCTAACTTTAGCCCCAACCCTAGCCCTAACTTTAGCCCCAACCCTAACCCTAGCCCTAGGGCTACTTTCACACTTGCGTCGTTTGGCATTCCATCGCAATCCGTCGTTTTGGACAAGAAACGGATCCTGCAAATGTGCCCGCAGGATGCGTTTTTTGCCCATAGACTTGTATTGCCGACGGATCGTGACGGATGGCCACACGTCGCGTCCGTCGTGCACTGGATCAGTTGTGTTTTGGCGGAGCGTCGGCACAAAAAAAGTTCAATGAAACGTTTTTTTGTACGTCGCATCCGCCATTTCTGACCGCGCATGCGTGGCCGTAACTCCGCCCCTCTTCCCCAGGACATAGATTGGGCAGCGGATGTGTTGAAAAACTACAGCTGCTGCCCACGTTGTGCACAATTTTCACAACGTGCGTCGGTATGTCGGGCCGACGCATTGCGACGGCCCCGTACCGACGTAAGTGTGAAAGAAGCCTAACCCTAAGTTTAGCCCCAACCCTAACCCTAAATTTAGCCCCAACCCTAACCCTAAATTTAGCCCCAACCCTAACCCTAAATTTAGCCCCAACCCTAGCCCTAACCCTAGCCCTACCCCTAACCTAACCCTACCCCTAACCCTAACCTAACCCTACCCCTAACCCTACCCCTAACCCTACCCCTAACCTAACCCTCCCCTAACCCTACCCCTAACCCTACCCCTAACCTAACCCTAACCCTACCCCTAACCCTACCCCTAACCTAACCCTACCCCTAACCCTACCCCTAACCCTACCCCTAACCTAACCCTACCCCTAACCTAACCCTACCCCTAACCCTACCCCTAACCTAACCCTACCCCTAACCCTACCCCTAACCTAACCCTACCCCTAACCCTAACCCTACCCCTAACCCTAACCCTACCCCTACCCCTAACCCTACCCCTACCCCTAACCCTACCCCTAACCCTACCCCTACCCCTAACCCTACCCCTAACCCTAACCCTACCCCTACCCCTAACCCTACCCCTACCCCTAACCCTAATTTTAGCCCCAACTGCTTTTCTCCTGCCGGCCGGCAGATGGAGACAGATGGCGGGCGCACTGGGCATGCGTCCGCCATGTTCTGCTGCCGGCGGCCAGGAGGAGCAGCAAGAGGATCCAGGGACCTAGGTGAGTATGCTAGGGTCCCCGAATCCCCCTATTTCTCTGTCCTCTGATGTGCGATCACATCAGAGGACAGAGAATTACACTTTACTTTTTTTTTTTTTTTTTGCGGTCGCCGGTAAACAGTTAATTACCGGCGATCGCAAAACAGGGGTCGGTAATACCGACCCAGATCGTGCTCTTTGGGGTCTCGGCTACCCCCGGCAGCCGAGACCCCAAAGATTCTCCCGGTGCCGGCCGGCGGGCGCACTGCGCATGCGCCCGCCATTTTGAAGATGGCGGCGCCCACCGGGAGACACGAGGAGCATCGGGGGAGCTAGGTGAGTATTGGGGGGCCACCTGGGACCCCTTTTCTCTGTCCTCTGATGTGCGATCACATCGGAGGACAGAGAAATTAAAAAGAGATCGCTTTTTTTTTTTTTTTTTTGCGATCGCCGGTAAACGGTTAATTACCGGCGATCGCAAATGCGGGGTGGGTTAAAAACCCCCCGAATCATGTTCTCTGGGGTCTCGGCTACCCTCGGCAGCCGAGACCCCGGAGAAAATCGGCCTCTGGGGGGCGCTATGGACTTTTTCCACAGCGCCGTTAATTAACGGCGCTGTGGTTTAAGTACCCTTAGCGGCCGCCGTTAAAAGGCGTATCGGCGGTCGCTAAGGGGTTAATTTCTTAATTTTCCTAGCGCAAGAAGGCTGTAAAGTAAATAGACAGAAACTCCAGGCTTGTCAACAAACAGTCGTGTTTTTAGGTCACTGCATATCACAGGGCATCAGACACCTCACACCTCAACGTACGGAAGCCATACGTAACATGCTTGAACCCAGGAATCACAAACAGCTGCGTGCTTTCCTAGGTATTGTTTCACACTGTAGACAGTGGATCATACATGCAAGTCAACTCATGCAGCCTTTATATGACTGTATTGCCAACACACCATATTCACTCAGTGAAGAGGCTAAACAGTTATTTTCCTCTTTCAAAACAGCACTGGTATCAGCTCCGGCTTTGGGACTCCCAGACTACACTAAACCTTTTTCAATTGATGGCAGCTGAGATATCCTCACATGCTACAGGGGTGCTCACACAAAAACATGGAAACAAACAGAGACCTGTGGCATACATATCAGCTCATCTGGACCCTGTAGCTATAGCCGCACCTTCTTGTGTAAGAGTAGTAGCCGCAATTTCACTGTTATTAGATAAAGCTTCTGAGATTATTCTTGATCACCCACTTCTAGTTCAGACCACTCATGATGTACATGGCATTCTTAACCAGGTCCAACCTAAACATATTTCAATGGCCAGACACCTCCGTCTCCAATGTTCCCTACTACTGCCGCCCAACATTTCCTTTGCCAGGATTCAGACTCTTAATCTCGCGTCTTTGCTCCCTTTAGAGTCTGAGGGGGGTACCATACCTGAGGAAACTGCACTCTCCAACTCCTTTGAAACTGCACTCTCCAACTCCTTTGACCCATCAAAGTCAATGCATGATTGTGTACAATTAATGGAACAAGAGACTCAGGGCTTATGTAATGTACGTGACAAGCCACTCTGTAATGCTACATTTGAACTTTTCATAGATGGCAGTAGATATGCAGATATGAATGGACAATTTCATACAGGTTATGCGGTAGTAACTCAGCATGAAGTGCTGAAAGCAGAACCTCTCCCTGCTAATCAGTCTGCACAAGAAGCAGAACTTACGGCATTAGTTGAAGCTCTAAAAATAGCCAAAGATCAGACAGCAAACATATACACTGATTCTAGATATGCACATGGCATTATTTTGGCGTAATATGGAGAGCCAGAGGTTATATGACTGCTTCAGGCCAACCTGTTAAACATGCCTCCCTCATTAGACAGATTCTGGAGGCAGCACAAGAAACTAAAGAAATAGCGGTGATAAAGGTAGCTGCACATGTGAGACTCGACACCGAGGAACCCAGGGGTAACGATAAAGCCGATAAGGCAGCAAAACAGGCAGCACGTAAACCCTTACATCATGCCCACACACTAGATAGCTCTGAAGATGATGAGGAAAGATTGAAGGAAGCTCAGAAACAGGTAGACGACGAAGAACGAGGGCAGTGGCAGAAAAAAGGGGCAGAAGATCAGCAAGGATTATGGAAAAAAGGAACTTTGTTGTGTTTACCCAGAGCCTGGTACCCCGCAGTGGCAAGTGACCTCCACCTACCCACGCATGTGTCGGCAAATGGTATGATGCTCAAGGTAAAAGAAAGGTGGTTGGCTCCAGGCTTTGGTAATTTTGCTCGGAACATGTGTGCTGCATGCGCTATATGCCTGGCACACAATCCAGGTCAGGCCATTAAAACCCCAACCAAGCATCATGTAAGACCACTGTATCCCTTTCAAAGACTCCAGATCGACTACATCCAACTTCCTAGGTACAATGGATGCGAATATGTGCTTGTGTGTGTGGACATGTTCTCAGGGTGGCCAGAGGCTTATCCAGTTCGTAAAGCCTCAGCAAAAACTACTGCCATTAAAATAGCACATGAACTGATACCCCGTTACGGCATGCCTGAGGTGATCGAGTCAGATAGGGGTACCCATTTTACTGGGGAAATATTCCAGAATGTTATGAAAATGTTGGGAGTAGAAAACCAGTTTCACACTCCATATCATCCACAGAGTTCAGGTAAAGTGGAAAGATTAAATGGGACAATAAAATTAAAAATCCAGAAGGCCATGGCAGAAACAGGAAAGCCTTGGACCGAGTGTCTACCACTTGCCCTGTATTCCATCCGAAACACCCCAAGGGGGAAGGCTAAGCTGTCACCACATGAGATTCTTTTTGGTAGAGCAGCAAATTTGGGTTGTTATTTTCCACAACAACTGATGTTGAATACTGAGACTTTAACTGCTTATGTACAAGAATTACCAAAACGTTTAACTAAAGTGCATTCGCAAGTTTTTGCTTCCCTTCCAGATCCAGAAAATCTCGAAGGAGGCCACAAGTTGGAACCTGGTGATCAAGTCTACGTGAAAAGACACACCAGAAAGACTCTGGAACCGAGATTTGACGGACCTTTCCAAGTCCTGTTAACAACTCCAACAGCAGTCAAGCTTGAAGGAAAGGCATCATGGATACATGCAAGCCGTGCCCAAGCACACACTGTATAAAAGAGCTGCAGATAACTCACCACGTCCCTCGGGGAGGCCGCATATAGTACAAATGGGAATTCCCAACAAAATTGCTAGTACCATTTTTATTTATCCTATGTTAACACAAATGTGGGATAAATTAGTTAGAACCACGGATTATCTAGATGATCAGATTTGGGATATATTGGACATATTAAATACTAGTATAGCTGTACAGAATCAGCTTATAATAGTCACTAACCAACATACCCTGGTATTGGATTACCTAACTGCCTCACAAGGGGGTATGTGTCAAATCATCGGACCCACCTGCTGTCATTATATAGACCCGAATAGTACTATGAGTATGAGATTTAAATTAAAAGACGTACAACGACTCAGGGATCAGTATGACAAAGACAATGACCAAAATAAGGATAGCTGGTGGTCAGATACCTTTTCTTTTCTTAACCCGGCCAATTGGTTCAGAGGGATCGGTGGGTGGGTTACCGGGATTATGCAAAGCCTAATACATACAGTTATGGTTATTGTAATTATATATGTATTATTCAAGGTTGTACTCAAGGGTATCTCGGTATGCACAAATAAATTTTGTGTAATGGATGCGAGAATATAAAGTTTTTTTTTTGTAATATCACAAAAAGAATGACTAAAATGATCGACAAGGTTTTGAATGGAATATGTCAAAGGGGGGATTGTGAAGAGCAGAACAAAAATGATTACCTCAATGAACAAAAATAAAAAAAAAAGAATTTGTGATAAATATTGACCTGTCCATTCAAGGACATTTTAGCTATAGTATGAAATCCTGTTTTTCTTGTCTGTGGAATTGCCTTTGTACTGTTTGTTGTGAAACTGCCGCCCACGAAACTGTTTTCTTTTCTTTTCTTTCTTTCCTGTTTTGTCTCTTTGTTTAAACATGCAAAACTTGTATAACCACTAAACCTACTGAAACAACTATATAAAGAAGGGATAGCACTTTGAAGGCAGGCGTGCTTCAGAGACTTCCCAGTGATACACTATACAAGACGTGTCTTGTGTATTATTTCTGGTGAATCCCCACTTCCAAAGGCTGCTCCGACTGAGTGTGATCCCGACAATAGGTATCCTCAACTCACAGGGTCCTCAAGGACTCATTTCCACTCTATATACATATCTACTATCCGTGGGAGATGGGTCTGTTATCAATTCTGTCAGAGGGAAATGGGAGGAACTCCTTCCTGATGTACTGGGAGAAGAATGGGAGGATATTCTAGAATCTCCAACTAAAGTTTCCCCCTCAGTCAATAATAGGATGACTCAGTTGTATATAGTATATCAGGCCTATTTGACCCCGACACGACTCTTTAAAATGGGTCGTTTACATTCGTCAGATTGTTTACGATGTCATATGCCTGATGCAGATTTTATTCATATGATTTGGAGGTGCCCTGTAGTTCTTCATTACTGGAGAGAGGTCACGATATTACTAACGTCTATACTGTCAATCCCTGTCCCACTCAAGCCATTGACCTGTTTGTTCGGGGTGTGGGATGAGGAGTCCTGGGATCACTATAATGGGATCTTTCTCCGAGAGACACTCTTTTTGGCACGGAAGGTGTTGGCGTTAAGATGGATGGGTGGCTCCCCCCGACCCTTAGAGTTTGGATTGATCTGGTGAATTCGATTATCCCATATGAAAAAACAATGTATCAAAATAGAGGCTGTCCAGGTAAATTCGAAAAGATATGGGGCAGATGGAATTCCTCTTATCGTATTCTATAGTCTGCACTGATTAGACATCTACATAGAAAGGTGGGCTTGTGGCTTTCGGGGGCATCGTTTATAGAGCAGGATTTAACCCCTTCATGACCATGGGATTTTTCATTTTTCCGTGTTCGTTTTTCGCTCCCCTCCTTCCCAGAGCCATAACTTTTTTATTTTTCCGTCAATTTGGCCATGTGAGGGCTTATTTTTTGCGGGACGAGTTGTACTTTTGAACGACATCATTGGTTTTAGCATGTCGTGTACTAGAAAACGGGAAAAAAATTCCAAGTGCGGTGAAATTGCAAAAAAAGTGCAATCCCACACTTGTTTTTTGTTTGGCTTTTTTGCTAGGTTCACTAAATGCTAAAACTGACCTGCCATTATGATTCTCCAGGTCAGTACGAGTTCATAGACACCTAACATGACTAGGTTATTTTTTATCTAAGTGGTGAAAAAAAATTCCAAACTTTGCTAAAAAAAAAAAAAAATTGCGCCATTTTCCGATACTCGTAGCGTCTCCATTTTTCGTGATCTGGGGTCGGTTGAGGGCTTATTTTTTGCGTGCCGAGATGACGTTTTTAATGATAGCATTTTGGTGCATATACGTTCTTTTGATCGCCCGTTATTGCATTTTAATGCAATGTCGTGGCGACCTAAAAAACGTAATTCTGGCGTTTTGAATTTTTTTCTCGCTACGCCGTTTAGCGATCAGGTTAATGCTTTTTTTTAGTTGATAGATCGGGCGATTCTGAGCGCGGCGATACCAAATATGTGTAGATTTTATTTTTTTTTTATTGATTTATTTTGATTGGGGCGAAAGGGGGGTGATTTAAACTTTTATATTTTTTTTATTTTTTTCACATTTTTTTTTACTTTTTTTTTTTACTTTTGCCATGCTTCAATAGCCTCCATGGGAGGCTAGAAGCAGGCACAGCACGATCGGCTCTGCTACATAGCAGCGATCTGCTGGTCGCTGCTATGTAGCAGAATTGCACGTGTGCTGTGAGCGCCGACCACAGGGTGGCGCTCACAGCGACGGGCGATCAGTAACCATAGAGGTCTCAAGGACCTCTATGTTTACAATGGAGATGCATCGCCGACCCCCGATCATGTGACGGGGGTCGGCGATGACGTCATTTCCGGCCGCCCGGCCGGATGCGGTAGTTAAATGCCGCTGTCTGCGATTGACAGCGGCATTTAACTAGTTAATAGGTGCGGGCAGATCGCGGTTCTGCCCGCACCTATTGCGGGCACATGTCAGCTGTTCAAAACAGCTGACATGTCCCGGCTTTGATGCGGGCTCACCGCGGAGCCCTGCATCAAAGCAGGGGATCTGACCTCGGACGTACTATCCCGTCCGAGGTCAGAAAAGGGTTAAATCTGTTTTCCTTTTGGCGACTCACTATTAATGGTTAAAGTTGTTAATGTTGTATAATAGGTATTTTCTTATAAGGATCTAATGATTTAACATGCACACTACACTACCTTTGTAATCTTTGGTATGACGATGTTTTGCAACTATTTGTATTCCATGGTATAATTAATGATGTGTGTAATGTTTGTTTAATCTGAACCAATAAACGAATTTAAAAAAAATTAACACATGTGGAATTATATACTTAACAAAAAAGTGTAAAACAACTGAAAATATGTCTTATATTCTAGGTTCTTCAAAGTAGCCACCTTTTGCTTTGATGACTGCTTTGCACAGTCTTGGCATTCTCTTGATGAGCTTCAAGAGGTAGTAACCAGGAATGGTTTTCCAACAATTTTGAAGGAGTTCCCAGAGATGCTTAGCATTTGTTGGCCCTTTTGCCTTCACTCTGCGGTCCAGCTCACCCCAAACCATCAGGTCATCTGGCGTAGCACCCCATCACTCTCCTTCTTGGTCAAATAGCCCTTACACAGCTTGGAAGTGTGTTTGGGGTCATTGTCCTTTTGAAAAATAAATGATGGTCCAATTAAACGCAAACAGAATGGAATAGCATGCCCCTGCAAGATGCTGTGGTAGCCATGCTGGTTCAGTATGCCTTCAATTTTAAATAAATCCCCAACAGTCTCACCAGCAAAGCATCCCCACACCATCACACCTCCTCCTCCATGCTTCACGGTGGCAACCAGGCATGTAGAGTCCATCCGTTCACCTTTTCTGCATCGCACAAAGACACTGTGGTTGGAACCAAAGATCTCAAATTTGGACTCATCAGACCAAAGCACAGATTTCCACTGGTCTATTGTCCATTCCTTGTGTTCTTTAGCCCAAACAAGTCTCTTCTGCTTGTTGCCTGTCCTTAGCAGTGGTTTCCTAGCAGCTATTTTACCATGAAGGCCTGCTGCACAAAGTCTTCTCTTAACAGTTGTTGTAGAGATGTGTCTGCTTCTAGAACTCTGTGTGGCATTGACCTGGTCTCTAATCTGAGCTGCTGTTAACTTGCGATTTCTGAGACTGGTGACTTGGATAAACTTATCCTCAGAAGCAGAGGTGACACTTGGTCTTCCTTTCCTCATGTGAGCCAGGTTCTTTGTAGCGCTTGATGGTTTTTGCAACTGCACTTGGGGACACTTTCAAAGTTTTTCCAATTTTTTGGACTGACTGACCTTCATTTCTTAAAGTAATGATGGCCACTCGTTTTTCTTTACTTAGCTGCTTTTTTCTTGCCATAATATAAATTCTAACAGTCTATTCACAAGGACTATCAGGTGTGTATCCACCAGACTTCTGCTCAACACAACTGATGGTCCCAACCCCATTTATAAGGCAAGAAATCCCATTTCTTAAACCTGACGGGGCACACCTGTGAAGTGAAAACCATTTCCTGTGACTACCTCTTGAAGTTCATCAAGAAGAGAATGCCAAGAGTGTGCAAAGCAGTCATCAAAGCAAAAGGTGGCTACTTTGAAGAACCTAGAAAATAAAACATATTTTCAGTTGTTTCACACTTTTTTGTTAAGTATATAATTCCACATGTGTTAATTCATAGTTTTGATGCCTTCAGTGTGAATTTACAATTTTCATAGTAATGAAAATACGGAAAAATCTTTAAATGAGAAGGTGTGTCCAAACTTTTGGTCTGTACTGTATGTTTCACTACACTTAATGGCATCAATTATATAAAACCCAGAGATTTTCCTCCAGCACACTAAGTGCGGTGAGGGGTTAACAGCTAATTTGTATAATAGGCTGAGTTTTATGTGGACATCCATAGAACAGGTGGGAGGATGTCCACCTTATCTCCAGCCCAGAGTGTGATCTGGGGCTTAAGTAACTGGCCTCCAAAGGCACCAGTGTTCAGTGTCTGGAGAGGAACATTCCAGGGAAGTTTTTATAGTTTGCACTGTGAGTCTTGCTAATCCTGAGCGAGCTGATCCCCGGGAATGCAAGGACTGTACTTAGTGCTACCATTTTGTTTTGTTTTCCTTCTTTGCCCAGAGGGCCGAATTTACTTTGTGCTTCACCTTGGTTAATACCGCATTTAATAAACAAGGACATTCCTAAAACGACAGTGTTCCTGTGTCTACCTTCGTGTACGGCTGAGTGAGCCGATCTACCACATCTATAAACAGTAGATATCACAGGATCCACCACTCATAATAGGTGATGTCACAGCTCACCTTCTCTTCTTTTACAATAACTGAATATTAAGTCTGGCATGGAACAGATGTAGTCCTATGGCTGACATTATGGCATTGGTGAAGTTATGACTTTGTTTTGTATGGTTCTGGGGGCAATGTGGCTGTCGTGGTATGGATGTAGTTCTGTGGCTGTTGTGGTATGGTTGTAGTTCTGTGGCTGTCATGGTATGGATGTAGTTCTGTGTCTGTCATGGTATGGATGTACAGTAGTTATGTGGCTGTCATGGAATGGATGTAGTTCTGTGGCTGTTGTGGTATGGATGTAGTTCTGTGGCTGTTGTGGTATGGACGTAGTTCTGTGGCTGTCGTGGAATGGATGTAGTTCTGTGGCTGTCATGGAATGGATGTAGTTCTGTGGCTGTCGTGGAATGGATGTAGTTCTGTGGCTGTCTTGGTATGAATGTAGTTTTGTGGCTGCCTTAGAATAGATGTAGTTCTGTGGCTGTTGTGGTATGGATGTTGTTCTGTGGCTTTGCGTGGTATGGATGTAGTTCTGTTACTGTCATGGTATGGATATAGTTCTGTGGCTGTCATGGTATGGGTGTAGTTATGTGGCTGTAATGGCATTGATGCAGTTCTGTGGCTTTCATGGTATTGATGTAGTTCTGTGGCTGTCGTGGTATGGATGTAGTTCTGTGGCTGTCATGGTATGGATGTAGTTCTGTGGCTGTCATGGTATGGATGTAGTTCTGTGGCTGTGGTAGAATAGATGTAGTTCTGTGGCTGTCGTGGAATGGATGTAGTTCTGTGGCTGTTGTGGTATGGATGTAGTTCTGTGGCTGTTGTGGTTTGGACGTAGTTCTGTGGCTGTCGTGGAATGGATGTAGTTCTGTGGCTGACTTGGTATGGATGTAGTTCTGTGGCTGTCTTAGAACAGATGTAGTTCTGTGGCTGTTGTGGTATGGATGTTGTTCTGTGGCTGTTGTGGTATGGATTTAGTTCTGTGGCTGTCATTGTATGGATGTAGTTATGTGTCTGTCATGGCATGGATGCAGTTCTGTGGCTTTCGTGGTATGGATGTAGTTCTGTGGCTGTCGTGGTATGGATATAGTTCTGTGGCTGTCGTAGTATGGATGTAGTTGTGTGGCTGTTGTGGTATGGATGTAGTTCTGTGGCTGTCATGGTACGGCTGTAGTTCTGTGGCTGTGGTAGAATAAATGTAGTTCTGTGACAGTGGTGGAATGGATGTAGTTCTGTGGCTGTCATGGTAGGATGTAGGTCTGTGGCTGTCATTGTATGGATGTAGTTCTGTGGCTGTCAGTCATGGAATAGAAGAAGTTCTGTGGCTGTAGTGGTATGGATGTAGTTCTGTGGCAGTGGTAGAATAGATGTAGTTGTGTGGCTGTTATGGAATGGATGTAGTTCTGTGGCTGTCGTGGTATGGATGTAGTTATGTGGCTGTCATGGTATGGATGTATACAAAAAAAAGTTGCACTCTATCATGCTAAAGCATGGTAATATAAAATATATGAAATATGAATAGCAATAAGGCTTTTGAATATTAGGGAAAAAAACGAGATGATTTGCATACAATTTGGCCAAATTATATCTGCCCATCAACCAACGTCAAGGTGGTCTCAAACACTGATGGGTCCCTATGTGTATGAATACCTTTCTTAGGTTGATGTCTGAATTCCTGGGGAATGGGGACACCTCTCTCAGCAAAGCCTGCATTTATGGATAGGTAGGAACCTGCTGTAGTTAAAATCACCACATGATGAAGGGCTATGCACCTATTCACATTAGTTTGGATGTGCAACTCAGTTTTTTGTCATTTGTATGTTAGCTTACTGACCGAGCACTCCACCCTTCCCTGTCATGGAATAGATGTAGTTCTGTGGATGTCGTGGTATGGATGTAGTTCTGTGGCTGTCATGATATGGATGTAGTTCTGTGGCTGTCATGGTATGAATGTAGTTCTGTAGCAGTCGTGGAATAGATGTAGTTGTGTGGCTGTTGTTGTATGGATGTAGTTCTGTGGCTGTCATGGTATGGATGTAGTTCTGGGGCTGTCGTGGTTGGGATGTAGTTCTATGGCTGTCATGGAATGAATATAGTTCTGTGGCTGTCATGGTATGGGTGTAGTTCTGTGGAGGGTATTCTACGGAGAAATAGTGTCTGGTATATGACTGCCTCTGTTATGTATAATGTTAGGTTATTTATGCATGGTATAGTGCAGGTGTAGCTGTGCAGCTCACATTGTACAGTGCCATGATGACAGGCAATACATGGGGGCTGTAGGGGTTGTACTCGCTCAGTTGCATAGGAGGAAACAGGAGGCACATTCTCTTCAGCGTTCATGTAGGTTTATTCACTCCATAAACCATTTAAGTCAGCAACACCAGGGTAAACAGTCTTACATCAGATGGAAAAGTCCTCAGTGTCCATAGTAGAGCTCCGCTCTCTCTCAGACCTGTAAGCATTCAGGCTGTGCCATGTCCAGCACGTAGGCTCTCCAGCCTAAAGATGGTCTCGGTGTGTTGTTCAGGACGCCTGTCCCCACGTGGAACCGTCCAACACACAGGCCACTCTGCAGTGTCCGGCCAGGACACATGGAAGTGTGTCCACTCTGACAGACTTCCAAAACACTCTCACCATGTGCTACACACACACCTCTTTACATAGGTGTAACCACACCCAGGAACCCATCACATGATTAGACATGTGGTTCTGACATCACCACAGGTCCTGAAACAAACATAGATAGGCACGGTTATGCCCCTTACCCAGGGGTGAGGTATATCGGTAGCCAGACCCTCCCATCTCTCATAGCTACCCGTAACCCGGACCCAAATATCCTAAACAATTTCTTATTGCTTTATGTGCATTACAGAAAACACTCCGGGTCACATCACAGCGACAAGCCTTCTCTGCGATACCTACCTCCCGTCGACTATCCAACCTTTAGCCATGTTACAGGGCATTGTGGCTTACTACAAAGACACTTTGGATAGTGTTGTGCATTTAGCCCTGTAGCTGGCATTGTATGGTGGCATTGTGGCTGGCATTGTATGGAGTCATTGTGGCTGGCACTTTATGGGGTCATTATGGCTGGCATTATATTGGGTCATTGTGGCTGGCATTGTATGGGGCATTGTGGTTGGCACTGTATGGGGTCACTTTGGCTGGTATTGTATGGGGTCATTGTGGCTGGCATTGTATGTTGGCATTGTGGCTGGCATTGTATTAGGTAACTGTGGCTGGCACTATATGAGGATGTTACAGCTGTCATGGCGCTGTCATTGCTTCCTTTGATGTAGGGGCACTTTGGAGGGCATACTCCGGACACATTGTAGCTGGCATACTTTGGGGACTTTGTGGCTGGTGTAGCCCAGTTGGAGCTCTGTGGCATCGTAATTTGTGAGGACATCTGGCTGATTTGTGGCTGTCTTTGTTCCATAGGCTGTGACAGCCATTTTGGCGGCATAGTATGGGGTCTACGTGGCTCTATTGGAGTATATTTTACCACAGTTGTTCCATATGATTTTGGGGGCATCGTGACAAACATGGTGTGGATCAGAGGCGTAGCTAAGGGTTCAACTCAGGGGGGGTCGAAACATCTGAGTGGGCCCGTAACTCCTGATTACAACTATGGTTGCACACTCTAATCGTGGGTATAGGAGAACCTCAGCAGATGATCCTGCTGTAACTAAAAAAATCATCTCCACAAAGAACAACACTGATATTACCGCCATATGGTGACCATATAGTAGTAGATACCAGTCCTACAAAACATACAAGTGATTACAGCACAGTTACAGATGGGGACTTACAGAGGATGTTCTTTCTGATGGAATCGTTCACTTTTCCCATCTTTTCCTTGTGGCCCAGACCGACATGGCGACTTCTCCAGCCAGGACTCGGCTGCAGCGATTAAAACAAAGACACATCTGACTTCTCACATTTCAGGCACCATACCCATCTCTCCCCAACCTGCACAAACGCCTCATCCTGCTGATACCCCAATACTTAGCCACTGCTGTTTGTCCCTATTACTGCTCCTGCTGTGTGGTACAAAAGCAATGCTCCTCTTACTGACAAAATAAGGCCACCACTGTGCCCTTACAAAGTAAAATGTCTCTTATGTGCCCTGACAGTAGTCCCAAACTCTTTACAGGCCCCCACAGCAGTCCTCCCACTGTATAATGGCCCCACACAGTAGCTCCCACACTGTATATAGGCCCTTACACTGTATGATGACCCACCAGCAACCTTCAAACTGTATAACAGCCCTTGCATTATCCCCCACACTGTATAATGACCCCCGCATTATCTCCCACACTGTATGCTAAATAGAAGAAACTAGAAACAGCTAGTAGGTGTGTATAGAGGCCGGCCTATGGGTATAGGTCCCTGAATGTGTCCAGGTAACCCAATAGGAATACTCTTGTCTGGACAGGACCCCAAAGAGGGAAACAAAGGAGGGAACCAGAAAAAAGAGGGGGAGGTAGAATATTACCAATCTAAAGAAGAAAGTACACCCCCTGGCTCATCTGTTCATCTATTTTTCCACTTCTCCCCCTTTGGGGGTCTTGTTGTCTAGACTACTTACACATTCAGGGGTCTGCACCCATATGTGATTGTCTATATGCCCCTACTTTCTATTTCTGTTTTCTTCTGTCTGGCTATTTATGTATCATATATACTAGATGTTGGCCCAATTCTAATGCATCGGGAATTCTAGAATATGCATGTCCACGTAGTATATTGCACAGCCCACGTAGTATATTGCCCAGCCACGTAGTATATTGCCCAGCCACGTAGTATATTGCCCAGCCACATAGTATATTGCCCAGCCCACGTAGTATATTGCCCAGCCACGTAGTATATTGCCCAGCCACGTAGTATATTGCCCAGCCACGTAGTATATTAGAAACACAAGATAAACCACAGGATCAAAATAGTAGAAACTCCAAACAATACATAACACAACCAGGGAAAACTCAATCATAAGAGATCCAAAGGAGTATATAACAAATATTTATTAATTGGAAAATACCAGAGCAGAATAAACACTACCAAGCAGGTAAAAGGCAAATACAGCTGGTCCGCATAAAATACAATATCCCAAACCCTGACCATATACTGAGAAAAAGGGAAAAACAATTGCACTATACTAGAAAAATAACAAAAATAACCAAAATTGGTATAACTGTGCAAATAACAAATGTAAACTCTAAAGTGCAAATGCTAGCTAAAGTGCTGTAGTAATATAGGTGCTGCACTAATTAAGCCACCAAGGCCCCACTCAAATACTTATGCTGGAAGCACACCAATCCTTAATAGTATGCAAAGTGCCAGGAGTGCCAGGATAGGGAGAAATGGGATAAAGTGCACGCTATCTATAAGGTCAGGGAATACCAGGAATTAAAGATGAGTACATAAGAGGAAAGAATACCTACATGCGGAGAACCATCTGAAGTCCTAGCCTGCCGCCTCAACGCGCGTTTCGCCGGTCTTCGTCAGGAGGCGTGCCTGACAAAGACCGGCGAAACGCGCGTTGAGGCGGCAGGCTAGGACTTCAGATGGTTCTCCGCATGTAGGTATTCTTCCCTCTTATGTACTCATCCTTAATTCCTGGTATTCCCTGACCTTATAGATAGCGTGCACTTTATCCCATTTCTCCCTATCCTGGCACTCCTGGCACTTTGCATACTATTAAGGATTGGTGTGCTTCCAGCATAGGTATTTGAGTGGGGTCTTGGTGGCTTAATTAGTGCAGCACCTATATTACTACAGCACTTTAGCTAGCATTTGCACTTTAGAGTTTACATTTGTTATTTGCACAGTTATACCAATTTTGGTTATTTTTGTTATTTTTCTAGTATAGTGCAATTGTTTTTCCCTTTTTCTCAGTATATGGTCAGGGTTTGGGATATTGTATTTTATGCGGACCACCTGTATTTGTCTTTTACCTGCTTGGTAGTGTTTATTCTGCTCTGGTATTTTGCAATTAATAAATATTTGTTATATACTCCTTTGGGTCTCTTATGTTTGAGTTTTCCCTGGTTGTATTACGTAGTATATTGCCCAGCCACGTAGTATATTGCCCAGCCACGTAGTATATTGCCCAGCCACGTAGTATATTGCCCAGCCACGTAGTATATTGCCCAGCCACATAGTATATTGCCCAGCCACGTAGTATATTGCCCAGCCACGTAGTATATTGCCCAGACACGTAGTATATTGCCCAGCCACGTAGTATATTGCCCAGCTACGTAGTATATTGCCCAGCCACGTATGTCACAGGTTAAAAAATAAAAAATAAACATATATTCACCTTCTGAGGGAGCCCTTGTAGTCATGTTGCCTGTGTGCGGTGCACTCGTCAGCTTCCGGTCCCAGGGTTGGTAGCGCAGGACCCGTGATGACGTCGCAGTCACATGACCGTGATGTCATGGCAGATCCTTCTCGCGCAGGCGTGCAGGACCTATGATGACCGTGACGTCTTGGCAGGTCCTTGTCGCATACCATCCTTGCCATCGGAACCTGCCGCTTGCATGGAGCGGTTACCAGAGCATCGCGAGGAGCGAGAAATGTGGCGGAAGGTGAGTATATAATGAGTTTTTGTTTTTTTAATTATTTTTAACATTAGATCTTTTTACTATTGATGCTGCATAGGTAGCATCAATAGTAAAAAGTTGGGGACACACAGGGTTAATAGCAGCGGTAACGGAGTGCGTTACCCGCGGCACATCGCAGTCCGTTACCGCCAGCATTAACCCTGTGTGAGCGGTGACTGGTGGGGAGTATGGAGCGGGCGCCGGGCACTGGGCACTGACTGCGGGGAGTAAGGAGCGGCCATTTTCTTCAGGACTGTGCCCGTCGCTGATTGGTCGTGGCTGTTTTGCCGCGACCAATCAGCGACTTGGATTTCCATGACAGAGGCCGCGACCAATGAATATCCGTGACAGACAGACAGACAGACGGAAGTGACCCTTAGACAATTATATAGTAGATATTCATCTTCAACTTCTTTTTTAAATAAAAGGTTTTCCAACATTGTTTTTCATGTTTACCACCTTGGATTTACTGATACAAGATCATACAGACACTGGACTGTTAGGGCCCTGACCCCGGCTACAGCTGCTTTGAAATCTTTTACAGATTGGGTGACGCGCTGGCGATTTGCCCTGATAGACACTAATCTGTTTAAAAGTTCAAGCAGCCGCCATAAGCTACTATGCCTCAGAGATGGCAGATACAGCACAAGAATCCGG
Source organism: Ranitomeya imitator (assembly GCF_032444005.1). Lineage (NCBI taxonomy): Eukaryota > Metazoa > Chordata > Amphibia > Anura > Dendrobatidae > Ranitomeya > Ranitomeya imitator. Next base: position 641,019,492 of record NC_091282.1, on the reverse strand, counting down.
CCGTCTTATGAACAGGAGATCAGTATCCTGCCACCTCCTCACTGCACAGAGCAGACACCTCCGACCCTGGGTACCGGCAGAAGTGTGAGCTGTTACTTACAGCGCCACTGTCTCCTGTCCTGCATGAAGGCAGGTGTCACCAGTACAGTACCGGCACCTAGTGTCCCGGGGGGACTTGGGCTCCTCTACCTCTCCCCGGCAATTGCCCGTGGTAGTGCAGGGAGATCATGGTGCTCCCCTCTACCAAGGAGCTTAACTTTATCAGTGGGTTGTGCACACCGATATAATTAAGGGTAGTGTAGCTTCAGGTATGCCCCTGTGAGCGGTGGGCCCGGGGTGACCGCACCCTCTGCCCCCGTGGTATCTACGCTACTGGTGTGGATGTAATACTGTGGCTGGCATAGTAATAGGGCATTGTTGTTGTTTTTTCAATCAGTGATTGACATCACTGTCCAATTGATCTTTGAGAAGATGTTCTGCAGTAGATGTGACCTGTATTATCAGGAAAATGACAGACCATTAGAAGTCACTGGGCTGGTCAGACACCATATATCTAGGAAAGTTCGGCTGCACCCTGTGTCATCCAATCACTCAGTGATGCCGCACGTCCCAAGGTGGCACACACATGACAGGAGGAATGTACAGCTGCTAAAGGCCACGTGCCTTATGCACAGAAAATGTCACAGCGCAGTCCCATGACCTCTGCGTATAGCAGCAATGACACCAGAATAAATATTACACACAGGGCAAGCAACATGGGCTGCAGGATCTGTGCCATGGCTGTCACTATGCCTGGCATCCTGTTGTCATACCCCACCCAGCAGGCACTGCCCCTATATTTTCCCTCTGGTTTGGATTGGGCTTTGTATGGATTGGGCATCTTCCTATAACAGCGACTATTAACACCTTAAATGCTGCTGTCATATTGGGGTGAGAAGCGTTACATGCACCCATTGGCCCACACACAATGGAGGGACCCCGTGGCCATCCTGGACCACCCCTTTAAGTATTTTATTCATCTGGAGTTATGCCATCTTTTGTGGTGCTCTAGCTTTTATTTTAGGTGATTGTTTTAGGATTTTCTGTATGTTTTTTTCACTTTATTTGATATATTATTTTTTCCATTTGTACATACACTATACATATTTTTGTAGTTTATGTCTTTTTTTATTTATATTTGCTTTTTTCTTTTAGTTTCCCAGTTTTTTTTTTTTTCTTTTTTGTAATGACTTTTTTTTTATGAGTATTTTTATGTTCTTCACCTTAATGAAATGAGCGGTATTTTTGTTCCTTTCCAATCCTGCGGGCTGTACGATCCCTCCACTCTGTGGAAATGAATTTCTTTTTTCTCTTTGATAATGGAGTAAGAAGTTTCGGCGTTGTGCCGGGAGATGTTTAGCCCCAGTCCCTCGCCAGGGAGCCGGGCTCATTCCTTTATATTCTTGTGGGTTACCATAGGAGTGAAACCTGCCAAGTGTGTGCTGCGCCACAGCCAGACCTGACGTCATCCCTTCCATCCATTCTTGTCCGCTCCGGCCCTGATCTTAAAAGATTTACATTAAAAAGGGAACAAGGGCTCCTGAATTCTGAGTAATCTGCTTAATATGAACTGGCTCACTCATGCAAGGTATATCCAGTATGGAAGCGTCTCGAGATCTAGAGACAGCCAATATGTGAGATCACCCCACCACGAGAGAACTACACCAAGTGCAGGCAATAAGCAGACAGTGATAGATGTAAATGTACAGCCAATACAAAAAATAACTTAAAGGAAACAATTATATATGTACAGCTGGTATAACCTGGGTACCTTCTGTATATAATTATATATGTACAGCTGGCATAGTCTGGGCCCTGACAGCCTGGGGCCTCTGTGCAAGAAATGTGTCTGGGTCCCTCTCCACTTATGGTGAAAAAGCTACAGAGTATATATATACTGTATATATTGTAAGCTAGCCCTTACTGCATGTGTTGGGAGATACTCGCATAGCACGGGATTCAGTCACACAGACACGGGTTTCCACGTAAACAGACTATCCGGTTTATTTTATGCAGCATAAACCAGGTCATGCGCAATTCATTATATATATTTTATGGCTTCAACTCACAGTCACTAAACATGCCGGACTTCTCACTTCATCCAGCTACCATGGGTGACCGTACGCCGAACAGTTCATCAGTGTCCATGGAACACAACAAGCACGAACACATGACATTAGGTTGCAGTCTCTAAACATGCTGAACCTTACTCTGTCCAGTTATCATGGGTGACCGCACAGTTCATTAACTGACCCCCTGTCAGTGCACACAGTTCCCCAACTCTGGGTTACCTTCCTGGAGCTCCTGCTCCACACGCTGACTCCTGTCAGTACTTTCTCTCCCAGGGAAGCTGCTGAACTGGGATCACTGTCCTGAACAATGCCTTACTCACTAGGCCACCTGACAGTCCAGATCGTCAGACAAGCAGTAGCTCCCCCAAAGCAGTGCCATCACAGACTCCACATACATGCCTTTCCACATGCTCTTCGGGAAGTCCTACTGCCAGGATCTTCCACCACAGGCCTCTCAGTGCGCTATTCAGGGATCGAATCCTACTCCCAGGGTCTCCCAACACACAAGTCTCTCAGTGCGCTATTCAGGGATCCGACCCTACTCACAGGATTTCCCAACACACAAGTCTTCAGATCCACGGCCTCTCAGTGCACTATTCAGGGATGCAGTCAACACACAGGACCTCCCAACACACAAGCCGTCCAGGATCTTCACACTCTCCATCATAGAGACCATGTGACCACACCATGCTCACATTTTGTACCTGTAACCACTCCCATAGGTGGAAGGTGTGTGGTTAGCCAGACCAGCCCAGCTCTCCAGCTAATCCTGCAAGTCTCCCTTTACAAACAATACAAATACTTGTGCAACTAGAGGTCCCAGAACAACCTTACTTCAGGCCTACAGCGCAGACTCCCTCTGCGACACATACTGGCCATTTACAATCCTGCCAGTCACTGTTTCACTACCATAATCACAGATACGCCTCTATGCGCATCATGAGGAGCACCTACAGCGCCCCCTTGCTGTAACAGGGGTCACTGCATCACATATTACCCCTCTGTTCAAACTTGTGGAGTTGAACACCTGTAATACACCCGGGGTCTCGAGGCAGGTCACGCACGTTACCTTGCCACACCAGTAGAGAGAACCGACTCAGTCGGTTTTGAGCATCATACATCATCACACCCTTGTTAGGTTTTCCCCACCCCCAGCGGTCAACATGTAGGCCTTCAGTTTTGGCCCTTAAATCATAGTCTACCTGTGTCACTAGACCTTTAGTCACCACACTTTCCTGGTGCACCCCTTCAAGTGACCTTTCTTTCCATGGCCGCCACCCACGGTTGTTGCGGTCATGAGTCCACCCTCCAGTCGAGCCTAGTGACTTATCTGAGTCTGACCCTTCATTACTAAGTCCGCTGTTGTCCATGTCCCTTAGCTTTGTACTGGGAGTAGAACTGCCACTTCCAGATACTCGACCTCTTTGTCTCTCTGAACATCTTTGGGGGTCAGCCATTCCATTATTTGGAGGGTCCCTTTTGTTCCCTTTTCCTTGGGTTGAAGGCGGCCACCACCTTATGTTCTGCAGCCGTTTCTTAACCTGCATTCGGTCCAGTCTTAGCTGCTCTATTTCTTTCAGGTACACCACCCCCCAGGAGCATACGGATATTCCCAAGACTCTCCATGGTAGAGTCCTCCGTATATTTCTGGCACCACACCATCCTTGCCAAACACACCGGGAGCCCTGGGGACCTAGCTTCACCTGTGGGAAGTGATACCATCTTTGCTGCAGTACTATCACCCCCAGAGGACCCCTTTAAGCAGCGTCGGTCACTCCTGACCGAGTACCACAGGTAGTGTCACGAACATTTCCTATTTTCTACAAACTTTATTCAAATTAATTTAAAGACCGTCCCTTTCACTTGAGTGCCCAGGGCCACAGACTGGGTCAAAGCTGACGTGACACATCCCCTTTGAGTACTAGACCCGGTACCAAGTACCCCACGGGCCTGATGGGCGTTCCGGATTTATTCGCAATCTCCTGCATCACTTTCCCAAATCTTCCGATGACCTTCCTCACCAAATTTCTGGGTACCAAAACGATGTCTTCCACAAACCCCAGCCAATGTTGAGCTTCTCTTGCTAGCTCCAGACGTCGAGTGGCTTCCTTATTTCTTAACAGGATCATCTGTTTCGTGCAGAGTCATTGTAGGTGCATATCCCTCAGGATAGCCACCCACTTCACTGTGTCTTCTCTAGTCGACAGTATCACCAAATGTTTCGCCTCTGGTGCCCAGTTCACATTACAGGCTTCTTCTGCCTTTTTAAAAGCCTCATGCACACCCTCACTGGTGCATGCATCCCGCATGTCCTCGGGTACATCTATCACACACTTGAAGAGCGAAGTCTCATTTTCTTCTTGGATGGATGGCTCCCATCTTGCCTTGGACATTTCCAGCAAGACATCTGCCAAGACGGGGTGACTGTCTTGTTCTGCTTTTAGCGCCAACTCTTTCTCCGCTTTACACTCTTCCAGACCCCTGGTCAAGATGGGCATTGGCAGCTTCACCTCGTTACCACTCTGGCACTGCCGTGGTAAGTCTGTGACTACTACCTCTTTCTCTTGTAGAGGACCTCTTAATGCTTCTCTGAGCACTTCCACATCTTCCCTTAGGGCCTTGGTCATGGTTTGCCACATTGACAGGTGAACTCTGAACTCAGACACCTCTTTCTCCAAGGCCCCCATTCCGCACTCAGCAGCCTGTCTCCGAAGATCCTCTTGCTTCATATGGGCTTCTACTGTCTCCTGGATCCTTCTTAACTCGCTTCTTCCAACATCAGGATTGGTTGAGCTTCCATCACTTGAGGAGGTCTCTGACTCAGGGCCCAATCCTTTGGTGGCTTCCTCCACTTCTGCACCCTTGGACTCAGCACTGTCGTCATCTTCAGCCCTCCATTGGGTCTCAACAGTGAGCTTCAGCCCTTTCTTGGGTTTCAGTAGTGACAACCTTAGCCTCGTCCCGATTCTTGGGAACTTCAGAGTACTTCACACTCCAGCTCCTCAGCATCAGGTTTTCTGGAGCCTTCACCATACTTGGCCCTAGCGGTTGCTACGGGCAATGACACATCACCTTCCTTCCCGATCTCTTCAGTGTCTGAAAGAGAACTCACATGGGAGGAAGAGGTACACGACCTTCTATTATCAGCCAGTGCCACTTGAACAACTTCTTTGTGGCCATAGCTCCTCCTGCGACGGGAGGTCTTTCCCTATCCCACATCCTGTCTCCCCACTTCACATGACTTCATGCAGTATATTTTAGACTGTTGGTATGAGGAAGGTTTTTGCTTTTGGCTTTAGGTTTGGGTTCTTGTACCTTTCAGTTCCCTCTCCCCCTGCCCCTCTCTCCACAGCTTTAACCTTTTCACCTTTTGTCATGTGTTTGAGGTCTTGATTTGCTCAACATTACTGCGCTAAAATTATGCACCTTATGGTGGGTCTGTATGGTACTGTAATATTGATACTATCATGCATATTTCATAATGGGGCGTTGAACATTTGCATTATTTGTATCTTGCAGTAACACCATCTTGGCATCTTTGTTGTGGGTGATACATGTTTTGTGGGTTGTCATTGCCCCCATACTAGGGCAGGACATATGTATAGGTACTTTTTGCACGTTTGCAATGTTTAAGTGTTTTTAATTGTTTTGTGTGTTTTGTTATTCACTTGTAATCTCTTGAGGTTTGCCAATAAAATACAATTTTCTTATTCTCATATGTGGAGGTGTTCCTGTATATGTGGGCATGATCTTTGTCTTGCCTTTTGCTATGTTTTAATCCCAGGCCCATGGTGAACCTTCCTTGATGTCATTTATTTGCGTTGCCCTCCATTTCTTATCTATCAGGAGGTCTTGCCCTTTACTGTACTCCCTTACTTTCTCAGAGTCACAGTCACCCACGGAGTCTGTGTCACACCCCACAGTATTATGAACCCTCAAGTTACTCTCTATCTGGGTGTCAGCTCCACTTTTTTTAACTACCACACCAGTATCAGTCATATTGTGGCACACGTCAGGTGATATCATGTCCGTCAGTTGGGCAGACGCGCCCTTCACACTGATCAACCCGACGTCTGACCCGTCAATTTTGAAAGGTATTATTGCTTTTAAGTACGCAACTCCATCAGCTGAGAGCCCTCCATTCTCCTGCTGTAGAGGAGCTCCCCTCTCCCACAAGACTGAGAACAGCCCAGAGTCCCGGCCTAATATCACCAAACAGGCTAAGTTTGAGACTACAGCAACATCATGGATTGCACTGTCCCTGGCTGTCTGCGCCCATGGAAGCAGGTGACTCTGACTCTCCTATTGGGTATTTCAAATTCCTTGGGTGTAACCCTCATTAGAGTCACCGGGCTCGCAGAATCCACCATACCGCACATTTTTTTCTCGTGCATCCACAGGGCACACCCCTGTAAGTTCGCGACGGGTGGATAGTTCACATAGCAGACTGGACACACATAATACAACTGCTCCTGGCAACAGTTCACCTGCAGCACCCCTTTGGGATGCTCCGCCCCCTTTTGGGAAACTACCATTCCCCAGGACTCCACCCCCTTTTGGGCAACTATTCATGTTCGAGTAACCGCCCCCTTTTGGGATTCCACCACTTTTTGGGCAATGATCTGTTTGGGTTACTGCCCCCTTTTGGGACTCCACCCCTTTTGGGGCAACTATCCATGTTTGGGTTACCACCCCCTTTTGGGACCCCAACCCTTTTTGGGCAACTATCCCTGTTCGGGTCACCACCCCCTTTTGGGGCTTCACCCCTTTTTGGGCAACCATCCCTGTTTGGGTCACCGCCCACTTTTAGAGACACCACCCCTTTTAAGGACACCGCCTCTTCCCTGGGGTACACCCTGTGGACTCCCCACGGTACTCTCAGGCACCATTTCGCACAGTACACAAACAAAAAAAAAGTCTCTTTGGGTCGGAACTGGCCCTTTACGAGTCTGCACCATTTGGATCAATGTTCTCTCACGACACCACACCAACTCCTGCTGGTGCTATCACAGCTCCTTCTGCAGTCACAAACCGCCGGCACTTCCGGCTGCCGATCACAAGCCGCTGCTGCCACTGCAGCTCCCGATGCTGCAGAACCTCTTGCTGCAACTGCAGCTCCTCTCCACAAGGCACTGAACCGCAGAATTTGTGGACCCACTGATCCACAGCAACTATTCGTAACCTAGCCGAGTTACAGCCAGAGACTTGTAAGCTCCGTGGACCCGCAGATGCACAGCAGCAAACTTCGTAACCCCACCAAATTACAGAAATGAACTCCACGCGTGCTTCCTGGACCATTGCTCGCATTCTCCACCATATGTAAGCTAGAGCTTACTGCATGCGTTGAGGGACACACGCTTAGCACGGGATTCAATCACAAAGGTACGGGATTCCACTTAAACAGACTATCCGGTTTATTTTATGCAGCATAAACCTGGTCATGCACAGTTCATTATATACATTTTGTACGGCTTCAACTCACGGTCACTAAACATGTCGGACTTCTCACTTCGTCAGTTCATCAGTGTCCATGGCATACAACAAGCACCAACATATTACATTAGGCTGCAGTCTCTAAACATGCTGGACCTTACTCCGTCCAGTTACCATGGGTGACCCCACAGTTCATTAACTGACCCCCTGTCAGTGAACACAGTTCCTCAGCTATGGGTTACCTTCCTGGAGCTTCTGCTCCACATGCTGACTCCTGTGTCATGATCCCAATGGCAGGGAATCACAAAAGGACAAGCACAAAAAAGAAAACAAACTCTAGGGTGATGGAAACTGAGCTGACCGTGATCCTGAACCTCAACACACAACTAGCTGTAGCCGGGGAACGTGCCTACGATGATTCTAGACGTCTCGCGCCAGCCGAAGAACTAACTTTCCCTATTAGAAGAAACACAGACCTCTCTTGCCTCCAGAGAAACACCCCACAGAAATAGCAGCCCCCCACATGTAATGACGGTGAAATGAGAGGAAAGCACATACGTAGTTATGAAAACAGATTCAGCAAAATGAGGCCCGCTAAAGCTAGATAGCAGAGGATACAAAAGTGAACTGCGCGGTCAGCGAAAAACCCTACTAAAAACCATCCTGAAATTACTTGAACTCATGTTCCAAGTCATGGAACATGAGGAGTAATATCAGCCCACTAGAGCAACCAGCAAAAAGGAATCACATATCTGCAAGCTGGACTAAGACAAAAATTAAGCAAAACGTGGAACAGGAAAATCAAAAACTTAGCTTGTCCTGAAGAATACAGAAGCGGGAAGCAGAGGTAACAAGACACACTGATTACATTGATAGCCGGCGAGGAAATGACAAGAAAGCCAGGTTAAATAGGAAACTCCCATATCCTGATAGAACAGGTGGACACCAGAGACCGCAGAGAACACAAGTCACCCAGTACCATCTGTAACCACCAGAGGGAGCCCAAAAACAGAATCCACAACACTCCTGTCAGTACTTTCTCTCCCAGTGAAGCTGCTGAACTAAGATCACTGTCCCGGACAATGCCTTGCTCACTAGGCCACCTGACAATCCAGATCATCAGACGAGCTGTAGCTCCCCCAATGCAGTGCCATCACAGACTCCGCATACATGCCTTTCCACATGCTCTTCAGGAAGTCCTACTGCCAGGATCTTCCAACAGAGGCCTCTCAGTGAACTATTCAGAGATCCGATTCTACTCCCAGGATCTCCCAACGCACAAGTCTCTCAGTGCGCTATTCAGGGATCCGATCCTACTCCCAGGATCTCCCAACAGACAAGTCTTCAGATCCATGGCCTCTCAGTGCTTTATTCAGGGATCCGGCCCACACACAGGACCTCCCAACACACAAGCCATCCAGGATCTACACACTCTTCATCATAGAGACCATGTGACGCACCATGGTCACATTATGTACCTGTAACAACTCCCATAGGTGGGAGGTGTGTGTGGATAGTTAGACCCGCCCAGCTCTCTAGCTAACCCTGCAAGCTTCCCTCTACAAACAATACAAATACTTGTTAGACTACAGATCCCAGAACAACCTTACTTCAGGCTTACAGCGCAGACTCCCTCTGTGACACATACCGGCCATTTACAATTCTGACGGTCACTGTTTCACCATCATAATCACAGATATGCCTCCATGCGCATTCCATATACTGTATATATACAGTTAGGGCCAGAAATATTTGGACAGTGACACAATTTTCGCAAGTTGGGCTCTGCATGCCACCACATTGGATTTGAAATGAAACCTCTACAACAGAATTCAAGTGCAGATTGTAACGTTTAATTTGAAGGGTTGAACAAAAATATCTGATAGAAAATGTAGGAATTGTACACATTTCTTTACAAACACTCCACATTTTAGGAGGTCAAAAGTAATTGGACAAATAAACATAACCCAAACAAAATATTTTTATTTTCAATATTTTGTTGCAAATCCTTTGGAGGCAATCACTGCCTTAAGTCTGGAACCCATGGACATCACCAAACGCTGGGTTTCCTCCTTCTTAATGCTTTGCCAGGCCTTTACAGCCGCAGCCTTCAGGTCTTGCTTGTTTGTGGGTCTTTCCGTCTTAAGTCTGGATTTGAGCAAGTGAAATGCATGCTCAATTGGGTTTAGATCTGGAGATTGACTTGGCCATTGCAGAATGTTCCACTTTTTGGCACTCATGAACTCCTGGGTAGCTTTGGCTGTATGCTTGGGGTCATTGTCCATCTGTACTATGAAGCGCCGTCCAATCAACTTTGCAGCATTTGGCTGAATCTGGGCTGAAAGTATATCCCGGTACACTTCAGAATTCATCCGGCTACTCTTGTCTGCTCTTATGTCATCAATAAACACAAGTGACCCAGTGCCATTGAAAGCCATGCATGCCCATGCCATCACGTTGCCTCCACCATGTTTTACAGAGGATGTGGTGTGCCTTGGATCATGTGCCGTTCCCTTTCTTCTCCAAACTTTTTTCTTCCCATCATTCTGGTACAGGTTGATCTTTGTCTCATCTGTCCATAGAATACTTTTCCAGAACTGAGCTGGCTTCTTGAGGTGTTTTTCTGCAAATTTAACTCTGGCCTGTCTATTTTTGGTATTGATGAATGGTTTGCATCTAGATGTGAACCCTTTGTATTTACTGTCATGGAGTCTTCTCTTTACTGTTGACTTAGAGACAGATACACCTACTTCACTGAGAGTGTTCTGGACTTCAGTTGATGTTGTGAACAGGTTCTTCTTCACCAAATTAAGTATGCGGCGATCATCCACCACTGTTGTCATCCGTGGACGCCCAGGCCTTTTTGAGTTCCCAAGCTCACCAGTCAATTCCTTTTTTCTCAGAATGTACCCAACTGTTGATTTTGCTACTCCAAGCATGTCTGCTATCTCTCTGATGGATTTTTTCTTTCTTTTCAGCCTCAGGATGTTCTGCTTCACCTCAATTGAGAGTTCCTTTGACCGCATGTTGTCTGCTCACAGCAACAGCTTCCAAATGCAAAACCACACACCTGGAATCCACCCCTGACCTTTTAACTACTTCATTGATTACAGGTTAACGAGGGAGACGCCTTCAGAGTTAATTGCAGCCCTTAGAGTCCACTGTCCAATTACTTTTGGTCCCTTGAAAAAGAGGACGCTATGCATTACAGAGCTATGATTCCTAAACCCTTTCTCCGATTTGGATGTGGAAACTATCATATTGCAGCTGGGAGTGTGCACTTTCAGCCCATATTATATATATAATTGTATTTCTGAACATGTTTTTGTAAACAGCTAAAATAACAAAACTTGTGTCACTGTCCAAATATTTCTGGCCCTAACTGTATATAGTGGGTACAGAATGTATTCAGACCCCTTTAAATTTTTCACTCTTTGCTTCATTGCAGTAATTTGGTAAATTCAAAAAAGTTTTTTTTCACATTTATGTACACTCTGCACGTCATGTTGACTGAAAAAAACAGAAATGTAGACATTTTTGCACATTTAATAAAAAAGAAAAACTGAAATATCACATTGTAATATGTATTCAGACGTTTTGCTCAGACACTCATATTTAAGTCACATGCTGTCCATTTCCTTGTGATCCTCCCTGAGATTGTTCTACTCCTTCATTGGTGTCCAGCTGTGTTTAATTAAACTGATAGGACTTGATTTGGAAAGGCACACGCCTGTCTATACAAGACCTCACAGCTCACAGTGCATGTCAGACCAAATGAGAATCATGAGGTCAAAGGAACTGGCCATGGAGCTCAGAGACAGAATTGTGGCAACGCACAGATCTGGCCAAGGTTACAAAAGAATTTCTGCAGTACTCAAGGTTCCTAAGAGCACAGTTGCCTCCAGAATCCTTAAATGGAAGAAGTTTGGGACCACCAGAAGTCTTGGTAGACCTGGCCGTCCAGCCAAATTGAGCAATTGTGAGAGAAAAGTCTTGGTGAAAGAGGTAAAGAAGAACCACAAGATCACTGTGGCTAAGCTGCAGAGATGCAGTAGGGAGATGGGAGAAAGTTCCACAAAGCCAACTATCACTGCAGCCATCCACCAGTCTGGCCTTTATGGCAGAGTAGCCGGACGGAAGCCACTCCTCAGTGTAAGACATATGAAAGCTCGCATAAAGTTTGCTAAAAAAACACATGAAGGACTCCCAGACTATGAGAAATAAGATTCTCTTGTCTGGTGAGACGCAGAAAGACCTTTTTGGTGATAATTCTAAGCAGTATGTGTGGAGAAAACCAGGCACTACTTATCACCTGCCCAATACAATCCCAAGAGTGAAACATGGTGGTGGCAGCATCTTGCTATGGGGGTGTTTTTCAGCTGCAGGGATAGGATGACTGGTTGTCATTGAAGGAAACATGAATGCGGCAAAGTACAGAGATATCCTGGATGAAAACTTCTTCCAAAGTGCTCTGGACCTCAGACTTTGCCAAAGGTTCACCTTCCAACAAGACAATGACCCTAAGCACACAGCTAAAATAACAAAGGAGTGGCTTCAGAACAACTTTGTGACCATTCTTGACTGGCCCAGCCAGAGCCCTGATCTAATCCCAATTGAGCATTTCTGGAGAGACCTCAAAATGGCTGTCCACCAATGTTCACCATCCAACCTGACGGAACTGGAGAGGATCTACAAGGAAGAATGGCAGAGGATCCACAAATCCAGGTGTGAAAAACTTGTTGCATCATTCTCAAGAAGCTCAAAAGGTTGCTTCTACTCAATACTGAGCAAAGGGTCAGAATACTTATTACCATGTGATATTTTAGTTTTTCTTTAATTTTTCTTAAATTTGCGAAAATTACAACATTTCTGTTTTTTTCAGCCAAGATGGGGTGCAGAGTGTGCATTAATGAGAAAAAAATAACTTTTTTAAATTTACCAAATGGCTGCAATGAAACAAAGAATGAAAAATTTAAAGGGGTCTGAATACTTTCCGTACCCACTGTAAATATGTATATATATATATATATATATATATATATATATATATATATATATATAAATATATATCTTATCGATTTGTGTGTATATATATAAATATATATATGTATAGTCTTCTCTCTATTAAGTATATTGCCTTCCCTTATTACATAGTGCCCTCACTTGTTCCTTACATTTCAGACCCTCTCGTTAGATGTGAACTGAAATGACAGCTGATGGAACATGGCAAAGCTTTATTCTGAAGGAGAAGCTGATGAACTGGTCTTCTGGTCAATTGCTGCGCCATCAGAAGTCACTTTATGTCTAACAAGAGAGGACTCTATGTAATAAAGAGAGGCCGCTGTGAATAATAAAATAATGAGCAGCATACGCCATGTGCTGTACACAACAAGCAATTATACTATGTAATAATGTGACAGCGCTGAATATAAAAGATGCTTTATAATAAGGCATAACACTATACATAACTAAAGAGGATGCTGCGTAATAAGGAACAATGTTATATACACTGCTCAAAAAATAAAGGGAACACTTAAACAACAAAATATAACTCCAAGTAAATCAAACGTCTGTGAAATCAAACTGTCCACTTAGGAAGAAACACTGTTTGACAATCAATTTCACATGCTTTTGTGTAAATGGAATAGACAACAGATGGACATTATTGGCAATTATCAAGATACACTCAATAAATGAGTGGTTCTGCAGGAGGTGACCACAGACCACATCTCAGTACCAATGCTTTCTGGCTGATGTTTTGGTCACTTTTGAATGCTGGTTGTGCTTTTACACTCATGGTATCATGAGACGGACTCTACAACCCACACCAGTGGCTCAGGTAGTGCAGCTCATCCAGGATGGCACGTCAATGCGAACTGTGGCAAGAAGGTCTGTTGAGTCTGTCTGGCACACATTAACCCCTGACCACCACTGCAGCCCCTGGAGGACATATATTTATAGGTTGACTGCCAGTACTAAGACTGCAACCCAATAAGGTCTACCATACGCTATCTTGCTACAATTACACCTATTCTCTACACGTGAATTCTGATAGGAGTAACTCCTTTACAGAACTTCATAAACATTTTGAGGAGCTCATTACTCCAATTATGTGTATACAATTTTACACCATATTCTTTCTGTGACAAGCAGTTGGACTGATGAAGGTCTAGATAAGACCGAAACATTTACAGACTGCAAAAATAATAAAAATGCCTTTTGCAATGACATACTAAGTTGAGTGCCAAGTTCTTTATTTTACTGCCATTAAGTACTGAGATGAGATCCTCAGACCCCTTGTGAGACCATATGCTGGTGCGGTTGACCCTGGGTTCCTCCTAAAGCAAGACAATGCCAGACCTCATGTGGCTGGAGTGTGTCAGCAGTTCCTGCAAGATGAAGGCATTGAAGCTATGGACTGGCCCATCTATTTCCCAGACCTGAATCCGACTGAACACATCTGGGACATCATGTCTTGCACCATCCACCAACGTCAGGTTGCACCGCAGACTGTCCAGGAGTTGGCGGATGTTTTAGTCAAGGTCTGGGAGGAGATCTCTCAAGAGACCATCCGTTGCCTCATCAGGAGCATGCCCAGGCATTGTAGGGAGGTCATACAGGCACATGGAGGCCACACACTACTGAGCATCATTACCTTGTCTTGAGGCATTTCCACTGAAGTTGGATAAGCTTGTAACTTCATTTTCCACCTTGATTTTGAGCATCATTCCAACTCCAGACCTCCGTGGGATATTAGTTGTGATTTACGCTGATCATTTTTAGGTTTTATTGTTCTCAACACATTCCACTATGTAATGAATAAAGATTTACAACTGGAATATTTCATTGAGTGATATCTAGGATGTGAAATTTTAGTGTTCCCTTTATTTTTTTGAGCAGTGTATAATAATAGAGGAAACTATGTAATTAAGAATTATGTGATATATAAAACACCATATACTAAGCAACGGCACTATATATAACAAGTACACTATAGGGGACTGTGCCTTAGATAACAAGAGAGTACACTATATACTAAGGGATAGCACTATGCATAAGAAGAAAATGCTCCATATACTAAGGGTCGGTGCTATTTATAACAAGAAAGTACACTACATACTAAGAGACAGCGTTGTATATATGTAACAAGTAAGTGCACTACATACTAAGGGACAATGCTATACGTAATAAAGCTGTATCCCTGTGAGGTGTCCATATGCTACCTGATTTTTTTCGCATCCAGACCCATTCTGTATGTCCTTTTCTGACACTCAAAATCTGACCAGAAATGGACATGTTCAGAGTCTCACACATCCTATTCTCGGATCCGTGATTTTCACAGATATTTGAATGGATCTATGGAACTCTATAAGTCTGTGTGCTGTCTAATAAAAAATCTGGTAGCACACGGATATTTCACACAGATCACTGCAAGTTATTCAGTACAGACACAGAATAAATATTTCCACCCAGTGACCGCTGACATTTCGTTTGCTTTGCTTTCTGTTGTTTCTTCTCCATCTGGTCAGACCTTCATGATGACATCTCCCAGCCATGACTCATCTTGTCACGATGATCACCACTGCCCTGAAAATAACAAGGTCACATATATTGTATACATACATTTGTCTCCTGTTTAAAAATTCTCCTCTCTGCGCCCTTGACTACAAATATGTACCCCATCATTAATATGCTACTAGCTTATCGAAATAGTAAGTGATAAACTAGCACTGTGCCCCCCATTATCTATATTTTTTGCTGCACAATAAATATAAATTAATCAGTAACTTTAACTCTCCCCCTCCCAATGCATTGTAAGGCTATGTGGACACGTTGCATTGTTGTGGGATATTAGCAGTGTTTTACAGTACCAGTAAAGTGAATTAGATTTCTGAAATCTCATGGACACGTTCCATATTTTGGCAGCATATTTCACCCATACTAACGAGTGGGGAAAAATACGCAACAAAAATGCATACAAAAAAAACATGGCAAAAACATGTATTTTATGCAGTGTTTTCCCTGCCAAAACATCAGTATTTGCAGCAGAATTTTCTGATGCAAATCCTAAATGTGTGCACTCAGCCTTAGGCCGGTTTCACACGTCAGTGGCTCTGGTACATGAGGTGACAGTTTCCTCACGTACCGGAGCCACTGACACACGTAGACACATTGAAATCAATGCATCTGTGCAGATGTCATTGATTTTTTGTGGACCGTGTCTCCATGTGCCAAACACGGAGACATGTCAGTGTTCGTGGGAGCGCACGGATTACACGGACCCATTAAAGTCACACCCCCTGTGCGCCCACCCGCTGTTCTTAAAATACTCACCCGGCTCCCTCGCTGGTGCTGCTTCCTGTCCTGGCCGCATCTTCTACTGTATGAGCGGTCACGTGGGGCCGCCGATTATAGTCATGAATATGCGGCTCCACCTCCCATAGGGGTGGAGCCGCATATTCATTACTGTAAATGAGCGGCCCCACGTGACCGCTCATACAGTAGAAGGTGCGGCCAGGACAGGAAGCAGCGCCAGCCAGCGAGGGAGCCGGGTGAGTATTTTAAGAACAGCGGGCGGGCGCACAGGGGGTGGGGACATGGATATTTATTTGAAACACGAGAAACAAAAAAAAAAAGGAATATTCATATCTTCTCTACAGCAAACGTTGCTGCAGGGAAGATATGAATGGGGCTTCAGCACCAGACGCAGGGGACAGCGCTAAACTTTAGTGCTGTCTCCTGCACGGTGCGTGTGGTACCCAGTGGGCACACGGGTGGCACACGTGTGCCGCACGTGTGCCACACTGATGTGCCACAAAAATGCATGGGCACACGGACACGGATAATTCCGGTACCGATTTTTCCGATACCGGAATTATCTGGATGTGTGGGACTGCCCTTAGTCCCTGTCCTGTGTCCTTCATGCCCACGCATTCAGTATAAGTCCCTGATAGCGTCATTGTGAATTAGGGGGTGGGAGACAACATTATCATGGTCTTATAATGAATTGGGTGATGGGTGATGATTCAACCAAGTTCATAGCAAAATTTGGACCTGGGTCCCACCTGCATGTTGGTCAGATGTAAAGGCCCTTGTAGTGTTCTAGATCCTAAGAAGACACGTCTTTGACCCCCCATATAATTATTTCCATCATCCTGGCCCATTCTTGTAATAATATCCCCCATCCTGGTCCCTTCCTGTAATAATGTCCCCCATCTTGGCCCCCTTCGCGGTACAATGTCCCAAATCCCAACCCCTACCTTAATTTCCTCTATCCCGCACCCGTTCATGTAATAATATTCTCCATCCACGCTTCTCCTTGGTATAATGTCCCTCATCCCGGGATAATGTCTCATATCCTGGGATCCTTTTTCATATAATGTCCCTCATGCTGGGCCCATTCTAATAATCATGTTTCCCATCCTGGGCCCCTTCCTAGTATAATGTCCCCCAACCTGGGCCCCTTCCTAGTATAATGTCCCCCAACCTGGGCCCTTTCCTGGTATAATGTCCCCCAACCTGGGCCCTTTCCTGATAAAATGTTCCCTGTTCTTCTGCTCTTCTCCAACACATTTTTAAAAAAAACAAAACTTTATTCTTATCTTCTTCTGCTCACACACCGCTCAGCGTCCTCTTCTAGTGCTGGCGCAGGAGTTGACAGCTGACTTCGGCATGCCCGCCATGGTGCATGATGTCACTGACATGCGCAGCCCGTCATGGGCATGTCAATGTCAGCTGCAGGCTTTAGATTGGCAAGAGGAGTGTATTGCAACACAGGAACCCATCAGGTCTCAGCTCCACAATACATTTCAGCTGAATGTGCGTCCTTGGTGCAGCTGGTATAACCTGGGTATTTCCTACATGTAATTATATCTGTCCCACTGGTATAACCTGGGTATCTTCTGTGCATAATGATATTTGTACAGCTGGTATTAGTTATGCAAATTCTTGTATATAGTGATATGGACCATGCTGGTATAACCTGGATCTCTTCTTCTGTATAAAATTATAAATGTACAGCTGGTAGTTATACATACTATTATATTTGGTGATATGAATCATGCAGGTAAAACCTGGGCACCCCCTGGAATAAACCCAAATTTTAAAATTTATATTTACCAAAAATTGTGTATCAGGCAGTGTGTTTGCAGTATGGATATTTTCAGTACCGGCCTTTATAAGATCCATGAAACATGAGAAAAGAATATAAAATATTGAGTGATTTATTAAATCATTATAATAAAGGCACATTGTCACCATCTTGCATTTCCTCCAATGGTCGTCCTTGGTGAATACAGCACATTCATTTGCTCAGTGGGTGTGGTATCCATAACACTATTCCAGATACCACTAGGCACATTATCGGTGTATACATTTTTGTCATGTAAAATATAGTAACATTATATGTGCTGGCTCATATTATGAGAATTTCATACAAAATGACATTAAATGATACAAAGGCTCCATGCTGAAACAAGGCACAATGAATGAGCTGCAAGCATCGTTCTATGGATATGAGTAACACCAAGCATGGGATAATTTCCAGTTTTGTGTTCAGCCATTTAATTACCACCAATGATAACTAGGTATTACTGGTAATAATCCTCACGTAGGAAATGTAAAATAGCAAGGGTAATATATATCTGCCATGGTCATAGCTGTTAGCTGGGTTGTCATTTGACCCCATTGCCATCCCATTCAAATGCAACTTTTTGTACTGTGAAAATAAATCTTTTACATATCCTATGATAGAGCCATGGCATACGTATAACATGATTTGCAATTGCAATCCTTACTTAGTAAGCCATGTTTTTTCTGCATCTGGTTTGACAATTGAAACCACCTCAAATACAAGAGAAATCCACATTGCTCCACAGTTTCTACTTGCAATACACTGCAAAGATCAGGGAAATGGTTTAATCACTTTGTGTACACTAAAGATGTTTTTCCCTGGAGGTACACATTTTGAGGAACACCTAGAAAATGGGAATTCGTGTATTAATCATATTCTATATCTGTGGATGGATTATTCCTTCAAGCAGAGGTACGTCAGTAGCTGTTTTTATAGATGATGTTGAACCACAATATCTAATTTCTAAAAAGATCCTGAGTAGACTCTCATGTAATTTAGGTCAAGATTATATATTAGCCAGGGTCAAAAGAAATCTACAAAGAGCATTACTCCTTGTACAGGACTTAACACATCTATGTTTTACATAGACAGGCCACTTATTTCATTAAGAAAAGTGTAATACTTCAATTCCCCAGTGATATTGCTGTAGGGAAAATTGAGGACTTTCTACCAGGTTAAATCACAGATAAAAACTGATTCCAGCATCAAGACACCCTGTGATCAGCTTTTTTTGTGGAATACTTCTAACAAAATGAAATTGCCCAAAGTGAAGAACCCCTTTAAGACATTCATTTCTTTAGGCACTGAAGCAATATAATAAAATATAATGAATGTATAAATACATTTACATCATAAATATAGACCAAAATACTGAGACAAAGTGGAAGCTGTCATTTTGAAGATGCCATTAATCTGAGATTTGTGAACATATGGCCTATAGGGTCTTTATTGACCACAATTTCACAGAATAACTTGTAGCTAGTGGTTATGAGGGTAGTGAGGTCCCTCCTCCTTAAACAGAAATCTTGTTTTTATTGGAATTCAAAATGGCTGCCTCCACCTAATTACTGGATGTATAAGTCATGCTTTAACAAAATAAAAAATCACTGCATTGCTCTACTTTATGGCATTACTCGATGTACTAACTGACCTTAAAATATAAAGTATTTATGATAGGTGGATCAATTCGGGAGCTCCGATCAATCAGCCAGGTCAGTAGTATCTGGCCTCTGGAAAGAAACTCTGCCACTCTTTTGATTAAGCTCTGCTTTTGATTAGCTGGGCTGGCGCAACGTCACACCACAATGATAATGTTGTACCAGCTCGGCTAGACAAAAGCCATGTTGGGGATCCCAGAATGTTAGAGACTTACAGGGCCCCCGTCTGGTGGCCAGAAACTACTGACTCAATCCTTCCATCTCCATAAATTATGTAACTTTGAAATGGTGACCAATGATGAGAATGTAAATACAATAATGCACACAAGGAATATGTTAAGCAACTCATATTTGCATATGTAAGGTACCATGCAGAACATAAATACATAGTGGGGGGAAATACTCAGAAAATCATTGGCAGATGAGTCATAGATATATCTCAAGCAGAAAGATAAGATCCTTCATATGGAGGACTTAAAGGACTCTGAACCATGCACAGGATAATTCTTCCCATGGCTATTATTTTATCTTTGATTGCTCTCATTAACTAAATGTCTACAAGATTTTTTTGTGGCTGCTCTTTAATTTTTGATCCAGTTTCTACAGATGGGCCCTTAATATATTCCAGCTCTTCTTTCACATGTAAATTGGGCACATTCAGCCGAATTGGACCTTTCTTCCATTTGTCAGTAAAATGGACAAATGTCCACTGTGACATAAATATAGTTTCTGTTATCTTGTAATCAGCATCGATAAGTCCAGTTACTCATCTGATGACCATGAATCTTCTTGTTGGCTATTTCTTAAACCTTGGTTTGCCTCATTGACTTCTTGATTTGTGTTTATGAGACATTCATCCATCACTGATGACGTTATTTTGGTTGGGTCAACTAAATCCTTTTCACTAATATATGGGTTTATTAGTTTATTGGTATGCTGACTTTGTTCAGCAGAAGAGTCTGTTTTATTCTTAATTGCGGAGGCTTCATCTAAATGACTTTCCTTATGCTCAGATGTTTCAAATAAAGATTGAAAAAGGCCCTCACTCTTCCTTTCCGATGTTGTAAATTCAATAACAGTGTCTTCGTTTTTATCTTGGGATTGTGGATTTACTAAACCACCATCCAACCCTACAAAAGTCTTTGCTTCAGAAATTATGATTTCATGGTCTTCTTTAGTAGAATGTCCATAAAACATATGATTGTCAAAATCGAGAGTGGCCTGAACAATGGTGTGCCCAAATATTCCATTCATTGTTTTTTCATTCTCACTATACTCTCTTGTAAATTCGGATATCTCCTCATGTTCTTTGTTGGAATCAAAAGAAGAATCACTTCTTTCACTTAGTACGTCTTTCTCGTCATCTGATGGTATTTGAAGCTCTCTCTGTTCCATAAAACTACCTTCTGGAACTGGTTCTGGAGTCAATAATGGGTCATTTTGTTCCACTTGCTTTGAGATCTTAGAATCAGTGTCACTACTGTCTTGTTGCTCATGAGCATAGCTCATCATTGACACATTTGGGGAACTTTCATCTGATGTTACTGATTCATCATTTTCAGAACTTTTTCCTGATGGCTTAACATCAACCTTGACGTAATCTTGAATAGTCCCCAGTGTCATTCCAACTTGTAATTCAGATTTTATCTTAGGTATATCAGGTACATTTGAAGCGATTATAGTGTCTTTATTGTAGTCATCCAGTGACTTGGTAGAAGGTTCTTTTGTACTACTATCTATCAGATCTACATCACATTGCATATATTCTTCTTTACAAGCATCTCTTTCATTGTCTTCAGTATCGATGCTTTCTGTCTTCTCCAGTTCAAAATCTTGTTTGACTAAGTTAGAACGTTCGTTTTTAGTATAGTCTTCATTTTCTATTTTATCTTCATGACTTAATGCAGGAAATAACTCTGTCTGACTATGTTCTGAAGAAAGAACAAACTCAGTTTCTATTAACACAATGTCTGTATTTGTATCTTCATCGAGGGTTAGACTCTTTTCTTTGGATTCTTCTTCATGCTCTTCATCGGCACTTTCATGGACCATCTGCTCTGAAGATAACTGTACTTGGTTTTCAGGAGGGGATATCTCAGTCTGGTTTTGCTCCAAATGGGAATCTTTGCTTGTTTCAAATTCTTCATGTTTGAGTGACAATATAGCAGCTTCTACCTGAGAAGTTGTGGGTTCTTCAGAGTTAGACTTTTCAGCATCCATTTTGCTTTCTACTGAGTGTTCTGAGAGTTCAGTAGCCGGTTCTTCAGCATCCAGTGTTGCAGAAGAATCTTTAGTTTCTAGCTTTGGCTCTACAAATTGTTCTGAAGTTTCGCTCTCAAGCAGATCTTTAAGAATTTCATCTTGTTGTTCATTACAACCTAAGACTATGTCTTCATCTTTGTATAAAGTTGACTTCTCATTTACTTCAGGGAGTACTCCCGATGATTGTGACTCCAAACTACTGTCCAATACTTCCTCAGTTTCACCATCTTCAGGACTTTGTGATTCAGTGACCTCTGCTGACTGTTCTGATGCTAATATTATTTCATCATCTTTTAAATTCTCTGATTCATCATCAAGGTTGGGCATTGGGGTTGCATCCTTCTTAAAGAATTCTTTTTCACAGTCTTCAGTCTTAACGCTTTCTTTTTTCTCCAGTATGAAATCCTGTGTGACTAAGTCAAAATGTTCCTTCATTATATACTCTTCTTCCTCTTTTGTATCTTCATGGCCTGGAACAGGAACAAATTCTGTTTCACTATGTTCTGATGAAGGAACAGAGAAAAGAATTTCAGCTAATTTAATCTCTGTATTGGTACCTTCATTTAATGTTAGCCTTCTTTCATCAAGTTCTTCATTATGGTCTTCACCAACATTTTCACTGACCGGCTGCTCTGAAGATTGCTGTACTTGATCTTCTGAAGATGTTGTTTCAAACTGGGTTTTCACCAACGTGAAATCTTTGCTTTCTTCAAACTTATCAACGTTTGGTAAAAAAACTGCAATTTGTTCCTGAGAAGTTGTGGGCTCATCAGATTTAAACTTTTCATGAACTATCTTGCTCTCTTCTGGATATTCAGAGAGTTCAGCAGCAGGTTCTTCAGTTTCAAGCCTTGCTGAAGAATGTTCGGTTTCCAGCTTTGGCTCTACAAATTGTTCTGGATTCCCATTCTCAAGCAGATCTTTAGGACTTTCACATTGTTGTTCATTATAGTCTGAGACTGTGTCATCATCTTTGAATAAAATAGACTGCTCACTTACAATAGGAAATATTTGTGATGAATGTGACTTCAAACTACTGTCCAATACCTCCTCAACTTCACAATCATCTGTGGGACTTTGTAATTTGGTTATCTCTGCTGACTGTTGTGATGATATTATTTCATCATCTTCCAAATTTTTATTATCAGGGATGGACAATGGCTTTGTTTCTTCAGTACAAAAGTTTCCTTCCCAATCAATGCTTTCAGTCTGCTTCAGTCCAAAATCTTGTGCTAATAGTTCAGAATGTTTAATATCTTTATGGCATGGAACAGAAACTAACTCTGTCTCACTTTGTTCTGATGAAGGAACAAAGTCAAGGGTATTGGTTAATACATTCTCTGTTTTTGTAATTTCACTTAACATTAGCCTTCTTTCTTCAGGTTCTTCTTTATGGTCTTTGTCAACACTTTGACTATCCAAATGCTCTGAAAATAGCTGTACTTGGTTTTCTGAAGATGACTCAAACTGGGTTGGCTCCAACAGGGAATCTTTGTTTCCTTCAAACTCATCAACATTTGGTGAAAAAATGGCAACTTGTTTAGAAGTTGTGGGTTTTTCAGACTTTTCATCATCTACCTTACTACCAACTGGATCTTCACACGGTTCAACTGAAGTTTTTTCAGTATCCAATATTGCAGAAGAACCCTCTGTGTCCAACTTTGCCTCTACAAAATACTCAGGATTATCACTCTCAAGTAAACCTTTAGGAATATCACCTTGTTTATAATCTGAGTCTTTGTCCTCATCTTTGAATGAAATCGAATGCTCATTTGCTTCAGGAAATATCTGTGATGATTGCGACTCCAAACTACTGTCTAGCGCCTCATCAGCTTCACCACTTTCGCATGGATTTTGTAACTGGGTAACCTCTGCTGACCATTCTGATGCTAATATTTCATCAGTTTCCAAAATCTCAAACTCTTCCTCAAGGTTGGGCAACGAAGTTGTATCCTCTTCACAAAAGTCTACTTCATGATCTTCAGTATTAATGTTTTCTGTCTGATTAGATTTGAAATCCTGTGTGACAAAGTCAGAATGTTTCTTCATTATATGCTCTTCACTTTCTTTTGTGTCTTCCAGACAGGGAGATGAAATTTTAGTTATTCCTTCCTCTTTATTTGTATCTCCACAAACTGTTAGCCCTATTACTTCAGATTCTTCATTATGGTCTTCATCAACTCTTTCATTGTCAAGCTGCTCTAAAGATAATTGTAGTTGGTCCTCTGAAGATATCTCAAACTGAGTTTTCTCCAACTCTGAATCTTTTCCAACTTCAAACTCATCATCCTTTGGTGAAAAAACTACAACCTCTGGAGAATTTTTGGGTTCTTCAGACTCATACTTTTCATTTTCCATCTTGCTGTTTACTGGATTTTCAGACAGTTCAGCAGAAGGTTTTTCAGTATCTAGTGTTACAGAAGCATCTTCTGTGTCCAACTTTGTCTCTACAACATGTTCATGATTCTCACTTTCAAGCACATCTTTACGACAATCAACTTCATTATAATTTGAATCTATATCATCTTTGAATAAAATTGAATGTTCACTTGCTTTAGGAAGTACTTGTGATGATTGTGACTCCACACTGCTGTCTAACACCTCATCACCATTATCATCAGAACTTCGTAATTTAATAATCTCTGCTGATTGTTCTGATGCTAATATTTCATTACTTTCCAAATTCTTAAATTCATCATGAGGGTTGGGTAATGGGGTAGTATTCTTTTTACAAAAGTCTCTTTCATGATCTTTGATAATCCTGCTTTCTGTCTGCTTAGGTATGAAGTCTTGTTTGATAAAGTCAGAATGTTCCTTCATTATATGTTCTTCCTTCTCTTCCAGACAGGAAGCAGAAACTAACTCAATCTCACTGTGTTCTGATGAAGGAATAAAGTCATAGGTTTCACTTAATTTTTCCTCTCTATTTGTATCTTCACGTAGCATAAGCCCTCTTCCTTTGGGTTTTTTATTTTGGTCCTCATCATGAACACCTTCACTGACCAATTGCTCTGAAGATTGCTGTACTTTGTCTTCTGAAGATGTTTTCTCAAACTGAGTTTTCTCCAATTGTGAATCATTTGTTACTTCAAACTCATCATCGTTTGGTGAAAAATCTGCAACTTCTTCCCCAGAAGTTATGGGTTCTTCAGACTCAGACTTTTCCTCATCTATGTTGTTGTCTAATGAATCTTCTGACTGTTCATTAGGAGGGTTTTTAGTATCTGGTGTTATAGAAGAATCTTCTGCGTCCAGCTTTGTCTCTACAACATGTTCAGTATCCTCACTTTCAAGCCGATCTTTAGGATTATCATCTCGTTGTTTGTTACCGTTTGAGTCTATGTCATCATCTTTGAATAAAATTGACTGTTCACTTACTTCAGGGCGTACTTGAGATGATTGTGACTTTACACTGCTGTCTAACACCTCTTCAACTTCACTTTCATTGTCAGTAATCTGTGTTTTCGTTACTGCTGCTGACTGTTCTGATACTAATATGTCATTAGTTTCTAAATTCTCAAACTCATTCTCAGGATTGGGAAAAGTGGTGATATCCTTTTTATAAAACTCTCCATGATCTTCTGTATCCACACTTTCTATCTGTTTAGATTTGAAATCCTGTGTGAGGAAGTTAGAATGTTCCTTCATTATATGTTCTTTATCCTCTTTTTTATCATCTAGATATGGATCAGGAACTAACTCAGACTCACTATGATCTGATGAAGGAACAAAGTCAAGAGTTTTTGTTGATATATTCTTTGTATCTTCACTGAATGTTATCCTCCTTTCATCATGTTCTTCATTATTGTCTTCATCAACAATTTCACTGACCAGCTTCTCTGACAACAACTTTACTTGGTCCTCTGAAGCTATTGTCTCAAACTTGATGTTCCACAATTGGGAATCTTTACTTTCTTCAAACTCATCAACTTTCACTGAAAAAATATCTACTTTTTCCTGAGAAGTTGTGGATTCTTCAGAGTTTTCATCATCCAGCTTGCTTTCATCTAGATTTCCAGACAGACCAATAGGAGATTCTTTAGTATCTACTGTTTCAGACCAAGTTTCTGCCTCCAGTTTGGGCTCTTCAAATTGATCTGGATTTTTATTCTCAGGCAGTTCAATAAGACTTTCACCGTGTTCATTATAGTATTCATCTTTGAGTAAATTTGACTGTTCACTTACTTCAGGGATGTTTTGTGATAATTGGGACCCATAATTTATCTCTAACACATGCTTTGCTTCACCTTTATTTGCAGTACTTTCTGTTGCTAATATTAATTCATCTCCCAAATTCTCAGATTTATCATTAAAGTTTTGCCACTGGGTTATATTCTCCTTAGGAATGTTTCTTGTTTGGTCATCAGAATAGATGATTTTGGCTTGCTCCAGTCCAAAATCTTCTGTGACTAGGTCAGAATGTTCTTTTGTTTTATACTCTTCATTTTCTTTTGTATCATCATGACTTGATATATAAATTAATTCTACCTCACTATGTTTTGATGGAGGAGCTAAGTCAAGGGTTATGGCAATAACATTTTCAGATATTTCATCTTCACTTACAGTTATTATCCTTTCTTTGGGTTCATCATTATATTCTTCTTCAACAATTTTATTAGCCAGCTGTTTTGAAGATACTGTTACTTGGTCCTGTGACGATGATGTTACGAATTGGGTTTCACCCAACTGAGAATCTTTACTTGTTTCATAATCATCCACTTTAAGTGAAACAACTTCATCTTCTTCCTGAGAAGTTGTGAAGTCTTCAGTTTCAAACATTTCCTCATTAACCTTGCGCTCTACTTTATCTTCAGAACAATTTTCTGTGTTCAACTTTGGCTGTACAAAATTTCCAGGATTCACACTTTCAAGCAAATCTTGAGGGCTTTCAGCTTCTTGGTCACGATAGTCATAGTTATTGCCATTATTTTCCCTTAAATTTGACTGCTCACTTACTTCAGGAAATATTAGTGATGATTGTGTCTCCAAACTACTGTCTAACACCTCCTCAGCTTCACCACCATCAACAGGAATTTGTAATTTGGTAAACTCCGTTGCCTGTTCTGTTGCTAATATTAATTTGACATCATCCAAATTCTCAGATTCATCATCAAGGTTTGGCAATGAGATTGTATCCTTTTTACAAAAGTCTCTTTCATGTTCTTCCATATCAATGGTTTGTTTCTGTTCCAGTCCAAAATCCTGTGGGACTAAGTCAGAATGTTCCTTACTTATATGTTCTTCATTCTCTATTTTATCATCATGACTTGGATCAGAAACTAACTCAGTCTCACTATGTTTTGATGAAAGAACAAAGTCAAAGGTTTCAGGTAATATATTCTCTGCATTTGTATCTTCACTTAGAGTTTGCCTTCTGTCTTCACTTTCCTCACTATGGTCTCCGTCAACACTTTCATGGAACAGCTGCTTTGAAGATAACCGTACTTGATCCTCTGAAGACGTCTCAGACTGGGTTTTCTCCAACAAAGGATCTTTGCTTGCTTCACCTTCTCCCTGAGAAATTCTGAGCTCTTCAAACTTAGATTTCGCATCATATATCTTGCTGTCTACTAGATCATCAGACAGTTCAGCGGAAGTGTTTACAGTATCCGCTGTTGCAGACGAGTTTTCTGTGTCTAGCTTTGTCTTTGCAACATGTTCAGGATTCTCACTCTCACGCAGATCTTTAGGATTTTCATCTTGTTTTTCTGTATAGTCTGCATCTTTGTCATCATCTTTGAATAAAATTGACTGTTCACTTACTTTTGAAAGTATTTGTGATGATTGTGACTCCAAGCTACTGTCTAAAGTGTCCTCAGCTTCACCATCATCAAGACTTTGTGTTTTGGTAACCTCTGCTGAAGCTTCTAACGCTGTTATAATTTCATCTTCTGCCAAATCCTCAAATTCATCAAGATTGGGTAATGGAGTTGTATCAGGAAGGGTCTGTTCTAACTGATATTCCTTACTTATTTCACATTCTTCACTCTTTTGTGAACATATTGAAATATCTTGTGAGTCCATAGAATACTCAGATTTAGAATGATCATAATCCAGATCACCAGCAGCATCTATTGCATCTAACTCTGTTAGGCGTTTTTCAATTGATCCATCAAAATCATATTTTTCAGTAAGATTTTTAACTAAGTACATAAGTGATTTACTATCTTCTATGACATTTTCACGCTGATGTTCTAACAAAAATGTTGACTGTTGACAAATTGTTTCTGTATCAAAAATTTCTTGCTCCTTTTCTTTTTCTTCCAAAATTATGCCATCACTATTCTGTTTGAAATTTTCACATTCTACTTCAAGATCATTTTTCTCATCTTTTTGTGTTTTGATTTCTTTATGAGCAAACTTGCTGTTCTGCTCATGCTGTTCAGCTTGAGCTTCTGCATCATTTTCACTTGAGAATCGAAGGTTGTTTGGGATAATGTTTAATGATATTCTGACAAATTGCTCCTCATTAGAATCTTTTTTAAATGAATAGTTACTTTTATTATCCTCCTCGGATACCACTGGTTCAATCAATGTGGAAATAACCTCGCAGCCCATTTGGTCGTCTACTTCTTGGAGATCATCCTTTTGACTTTCTTCTTCTTCCTGATGAAAGCTATTTTTTTCTTCCAGTACATTTCCTACCACTTCATCCAGTATCACATTTGTCTCGTATTTCAATAATTGACATTCCTGTGTCATGATTTCCTGAGCTTTTTCTGCAATATTATATTCTTCTTGAACACAAACTTCAGTTTTAATTGCTTTCGTGAATCCTACTGCTGTGCAAACCACATAATTCTCTTCGATTACATCTTTATTATCTTCTTCACTGTCATTTAACTCAGAATTCTTCAATTCACTCAAACATGTATGTATGTTCCCCTCTTCTATTAGATTGTTTTCCAATGGCTGGCCATTTCTATCCAACCCTTCACTTTCTGATGACTGTATTTCATGTTCAGGTAATGACTGTACATTTTGAGGTTGTTCTTCATGAACAATTTCATATAAATCTTCCTGCTTTGAGTTTGACGGGATGTCTAGCATACTGCTACCTTCTTCAACATCCAGGGTTTGGACAATGTTTTTATTTTCAAGTTGACGCTCTTGTTCTGTGTCACTCACCGTCTTGAGATCCGCAAGGCCTTGATGCAGACTGTTTTGAAATAACTGATTTCTTTCTTTCTGAACATTATCCTTCTGGTCCTCTGATTCTTCTGTGTTAATGTCAGTGATATTTTGAGTAATTTCCTCTGTGGCTTCTACAATTTCAGTTTTCTGCTGATTATCATAACTCTGAAGAATTTGTTTTAAATCACTGAATTCAAAATTGTTTTTTTCTTCTTGGCTTACAAGTAGTGTTTCTTCGAGGTCATCCATAACCTGCTTGCTGGACTGATAAACTTCTTTGACAACAAGTATCCTGGTTTGTTTAACACTAGTGGAGTCAAGGATGTTTTCTTCTGCACTTATTATAGTTTCCTCATACTTACAATCCTCCTCAAAGTCCTCCATTTCTTGTTTCTTGTTTTCTTCTCCACAGTCATCATCTTTTAAAAGGTGGCTACTTGACTCACAAACATCCTGGACCTCGAACTTATCTTTTGTTTTGAAATCGAACTGTGTTTTTTCCTGTGAGTCAACTTCAATAATTTCCTCAACTTGGTTATAGGATTGTTGGTCAATCTCATTATCATACTCTTGGATTTTTGTATTTTGAGTAACTTGTTCTGTATCTTTTTTAGGATGCACATGATACTGTTCTATAGCACTTTTCTGTTCATCATAAATATTCTTTGTGAAGTTTTGTCCATCATCAGGCAAAGAGGTATTGTCTTCCATTGAAGAACTTAGCACTTGGAGGTTCTGAACCACACCCACTTCTTGATATTGAAGAGTTGCTTCAGCACAACTCATAGATTCTTCTAACTGGAAAGCCTTATTAAGTTGGGATCTTTCCTTTTGTTCATGAACCAAATGATTTGTGACCTCTTTGTCAACATCTGCATTATTCAATGAGACTTGATTGTCAATCTCCAACTCTTGGCTGTGAGAATATTCAATGTCCAAGTCAGGGGTACCATCTGATGTAGGTTCATTTGTTTCATTCATGTCTTTCGTATTTGTCTTAGAAAAATCTAGAACTTTTCTAAAATCCTCATTGTTCACTTTGATTGGTGTCTCAATATTTTGATGGGCTAATGACTTTACTAACTCCTCTTTTTCATTATAAAGTCTCTCACAAGTCACAGTTTGTCCAAAAACCTCTCGCTTTTCCATGATGTGTTCTTTGTTAATGTTTCCAAAGCCTTCATCAAGACTTAGTGGAGCCTCAAAGTCAATCTTTTCTTTGCTGCTTTTCTCAACAATGAGTGCATCATTGTATTTGTTTTGTTCTTCCACAACATTATTTTGCTTCTCGAACCCAAATTTTGAATTGACTTCAATATGATTTCCTTCAGTTTTCAAAGAAGACTCCACTTGGGCACTTACAATTTCCTTTTCAATAAGTGGTAGAAATTCAACCATATGCTCTATCTCCTTTAATGCTTTATTATTTGTATTGGGTGTGTTTCCATTTGCAACAAACTGGATATTTGTGTCCTTTGCCAAGGTTTCCTTAGTAACTGATTTGGAAGAGCACGTAATGGTATCCTCTTGATTTTTCTTGAAAATGTCTGCTTTTTGAGGATTCCCTTTTAAATTGATTTCTATTAAAGGTGTTGTTGTAGCTGTTTTAGCAAAAGATGTTTTGGTATATTTAAGGCCTTGGGATTGAAGCACAGAGCTTACTTTCTGAAATTCTTTGGTTACAGGACTTGTCCTATTTGCAGTTGAGGTACTTTTTACATTCAGGTAGCGTTTTGTACTTGGTGTCTCTGCACCCTGCTTTTTGCTGGAGCTTAATCTGTTGTCCTTGGAAATCAGCTGTTTAGTATTTCCATAATGACTTTTTCCGAAGGCATTTTGTTCCAGTTGTAAATCTGTGAGATAAACGGAGAGATGCCTTTTAATACCTGTGGTCTACAGACAGTAAATCTAGTTAAAAATGATGTGATACTCTATACAAATGAGTGAGGGAGTGAAAACACATCTACTAGTCTACATCTGCCCGATGTTATAGATTCTGTTGATATCTTTGTACAAAAAATCATATAAGCATATGAAATGTAATTTTGTTCATTTCTTGAGTTCACAGCATTTTACAGTACCAGCAAAGTGGATGGATTATAATTTAAATTTTATATAAACGCAATTGTTTTTGATCCAGAATCTGTGCAGATATTGGCTCTGGTTAAGTTATTTAACACCGCAGTCTGTCAATTTTAGTGGCATAAATGCACTTTTTGTTGTGCATTTCAATGGGGATTTCAATTTCAATCCCCATTTCAATGGGAATCCTGAAATCAACAGATTAAACCCACTGGTCTGACATTATTTTGTTGTTATTTCTACGTAAATAAAAACAGATGAATAAGCATGGATTTCAGTTTAGTAAAATCTGCATGAAATCCTTAAAGCCGTGTTCACACAAAGCGTTGCCTGATGCATTTATTTTGCCTCAACTTTATTCAGGAACTGGGTATAAATACTGCATTTTCAAAGTCGTGGTAAAAAAAAAACATTGCAAATGCATTATGTGCACATGGCTTAAGACTTTGCAATTGGAAAGGGTAAAATCTGCACCAAATCTGCAACAAGATCTGCAGCAAATTCTGCATGTGACATGTGCGGGTTCTGTTGTAATATGTCATCTGAGTAAGATTTAGGGATAGATGGTGCTACATACAACTGCATATTAATTAGCGGGCTGTGAAAATATCTATCTGAGGTGGCGATGATATATATGGAATGACATTACATGCCCAATTAAAGTTTCAAGGAAACTGTTTGACTATCTTGTGTGAAAACTTTATTCTTATGGACCAGAGCAATTATTTTAGGGATGATGTTAAAATGCACAGACTGCCATGAATTAAACCTTTTGCAATGACTGTAAATTCCCATTTATTGTAACCTCAAACGTGAGAAACTTACCACTGATGGATGAAGACATTTTGTAATCCATACCGGGAGAATATAATCTTGTACTTTCTGCTTCTAGAAGGGATCTGCAAGGAAATAGGAAAAAAATGTCAGTACGTTTTTGACAAGGATTTAATATATTTAACAGTAATGATTAAGTGATGTGTCTCTGCGCAGTTGAGTTGAGGAATTGCCTAAACCGATGGAACAAAAGTCCATGAAGCACTAGACTCAGGTCACCAAAAACCACTACATCCCGGAAACTGGTAACAAAAATCCAATAGACACCAGGGATTGAATGAGAAAACAACTAAAAACGGCAAAAAATACTGATTGATCATCAAGAACTATGTTTCGAAAACCACCGAACGACGTGGATTTGAGTCAACACAACTATTATAGGGTTGTTCCCTTTGGGACATTTGTCATATCCAAAGTCATCTTTTCCTAGATTTTCTTAAACTTAAACTGGGTACCTCTTACAATAGCTCCGCTCCACTGATTCCGGAACAGTTTTTCTTTTTATTCTTTGACTTTCCATTCCAAAGTTATGACCCCTTGTAATAAAGATACAAACATTCCTTTCAACCAACTGGGCGTATACCACAAAACTTCTATGTATGAATTAGCATTTTCTATTCTGATTCTGACCAATAAAAACACATCCACACTCCTGGACAAGTTCTGTGGTATTCGCTCAATTGGTTTGAGAGAATAGTAACATCTTTATTACAAGGGGTAACTACTTTGGAGCATAACGTCATAGAAGGAAGCAACTTTTGGGGAAAAAAAGAACCAAAATTACAAAACTGCTTAATATGATAGTTTGCTACTGAAGCCACAGAACATCTGCAACTAAGGTAAAAAAAAAAGTAAGAACTGAAGTCAAAATTATTGATTGTCAAATACACTACTAACCATAAAGGAATAAGATCAAAACCACTAAACATTGGGGCCTGCATCATAAAACCACTGAATGCCAATTACATGGACATTAAACTACTTGACCCAGTGAGTATGGCTCTACAACTACCTACACAACGGGAGATGACGGAATACAGTATAAGCCTTGCACTGGTTACAAAAGCTTCATAGGAAACTGATTTACGCTGACCACATACATACGAATGCTGACAGCCAAGTTCTTATTTAGCCATCAATTCTTTCTCTCGACTCCCCCATACACATGAATGTTCAGCTCAGTTAAGCATGAACAAATTTTCTGAATTAAAGGGTAATCATTCTTTCAAGTAACATTTCAGTATAAGCTGTCGTTTGTACATGAGAAATAACGTTATTTTTCTCCGCTGTGTTATTTGGATTCTGTATTTTCACACTTTTTCTCCTCTGCAGGATCTCACTAATTTGCAATTGACTGTGAGCTGGCATGTGGAGACTAGCTCCTATGATGTTTGCCATGCACAGCTCAGCACAAAAAGGTATTCCTACTATTCATTCTTTAGTTATCACACAGAAATATCAGCATCATGAAGGACATTATGGAGCAGTACTGAGCAGTGTAGTTGTGAATCCAGCACTAGGGTCACATAAAAGACTTGTTAGAAAGCTCAGTATAATCTTTCTGTTTCTCCTTCTGCATGTTTTCTCACTCTGTTCCTCATTCCTCCTTCCTACTCCTTAGAGTATAATAGGAGATGTAGCCTGACACCTCACTGTGCTAGCAATCTGCCTCGAGTGGATGGTGAGTTTAGGAGCCAATGAGGAGAGTCAGAAGTGACTTATAAGTGAAGAAGGAGATTTCTCCAATAACATATATTAGAAAGTCTCCTATTTATTTGCGTGTACTATTCATGTATGCAAAGTTTGACTTAAAGTTGTCCACTATTTTAACATCGATGGCTTATCCTTAGGATAGGTAATCAATGTCTGATTGGTGAGGGTGCGACACCCGGCATCCCTGCCGAACAACTGATTTCGGTGACAGAAATGCTCAATGACGGACAGCTCTGCCTACTGATAGTGGCCGAGTACTGCACATCACCCCCATTGATTTGAATATAATACTGGAGTCCAGTGTCGGACTGGGGTGCCAAGGGCCCACCTGTGACACTGACTTTGGATTCCCACCTGCATACAAATATTACACTACTCTCGTTCACAAATTTACCTATATCACTATATAATAATAAACTGGGTAGTTTGATTAATGAATGATGAAATGTTGCTTTTTCTGTACAGAATCTATTGAATCATGCCAAGTACTGCTCATGCAGTGGGATTGGAGGCCCAGATCTGCACAGGGGCCCACCGGGGGGATTCCCCTGTTACCCTATGGGCCAGTCCGAGCCTGCTGGAGTCAACTTATATAGCTCCAAAGCTACCTTCAAGCAGCAGAATGCCAGATGTTACCTCTACAACTCCAATATGATTCTTAGGGTCTACAAATCCTATACTCCCCAGGAACATCTGGGAGGCTCTCAAAACAAGGGGAGACCTTCCAGGCTCCTGGATTGAGTGTTGACAAATTGCCACCAAACCTCATGGGAAACAGGGTTTGGTAGCTGTTGGTGGCATTCAAATGCACATTCAGTAGGTGTGAAAGAGGTGTGGAGCCCCTTGATTGGAAAAGGGACCTGTCTTCAAGGAAAAATATTATTTTCATGTTGACC